>NC_080082.1:5842440-6174940 GCF_949987535.1 Balaenoptera acutorostrata | reverse complement strand
TTGCCCAGAACCTTCTCCTTTCCACCACTGACTATTTTAAGAAGTTCTACTTGAACTTTCAAATATGTGCTTCTGTCACTCCAACAGATACCTACACCAACCCGGCCAATCAGATCTCTAATTGTCTGGGCTAGGTGATTGGTCTAGAGACACACTTATGACCCACATAGGGCAACTGAGGGTCTTTTGGGGGAAGTAATTTGAATGTTGCAGAGTGTTGGCCATTTTCGCTCCTCTGAAATAATTAGTTCCAAAGACTAGTTGAGCCTGAAACTGTGGGATCCAACTTTCCTCCACATGGATGCAGTGAGTTGGATAAAAAGCCCAACAGAGACAAGAAATGGAGAGAGAATGAAAAAGAGAGAGGAGTAAAAAGGGAGGAGAGAGAAGGACCTTATGGCGTCATTCAAATTCTTGGACCCAGATAGAACAAAAAGGTCACACCTAAGACTTCCCAGTTACATGCACCAATACATTCTCTATTTGCTTAAAGAAGTTCAAGTTCACTTTACCTTCAGAGAGGCTTGACTTATGGAGCCTGGAAATTCCATGCGTGAGGAATTGTTTAAAGACAGAGGTAAACTTTACTGAGAGAAAAAATGAGGGTTGATGTTGGCAGGGGTGGAGGAGGAAGACTCACTTCAAATGTATCCAGATTGACAATGTGGAAGAAGGTGTTCACGTGTTCTTGGCCATTCTGGGGAGCAGGACCAGGAACAGTCATGGAAGTGGCCAAACAAGGGTGGAAGCGATGGTAAGGCAGACGCACAGGTCTCAGCCTTATGGAATTCAGGCACCGACACTAATTCTGCCACTTTCAAACCTTGTTGGTTAACTTTGCAGAGACTCCATTTCCTCATTTATGAAATGGTTATGATACTCTCTGCCCACTTATCTCTCTGTGTCAAGTGAAAATGACATAATAAATATTTACTGAGTATCTACTATGTGTCAGGTGCTATGATAGGCATTAAGGACCCAGGGCTGAACAAGGAAGACAAAAATCTATGTCCTCATAGGGCTTAGAGTCTATAGTTTTTGTTGGTGAAATGGATTATTAATGAACGCCACAATCACATGTGAATGTAGAATTGTCACCATGATGAGGGTGAAGGAGAATGTGGGGCCGTGATAGCCTGTGGGAGGGGCAGCTGACCAGTCAGGGGACATGGAGGAGGAGGTCAGGCCTGAGTTGGTATCTGAAGGGTCAGGAGGAGATTAAGGGTTAGGGAAATGTTCTCGGCAAAGGGAGAGACACGTGCCGATTTGCTGTGAAATGATGGGGTTAAAAAAAAAAAAGGAAGCCAGAGTGGGCTGGGCTGGAGTTCCCAGCGGGGAGCTTGGTGTAGCTCCCTGAGTTGGAGGGGTAGGTGGGGAGCAGACCACACAGGTTGTTGGAGGCCAAATAAGGGGTTTTTCATCCAGTTAAAGGGAAATGGGAAGCCAAATGAGAGATTAAGTAAGGATGGGCATGTTTGTAACATCCTTGTGGCCGGTGGAGTACAGGTTGAAGGGGAGCCAAAGTGGATGTGAGGGTACACATTATTCAAGAAATATTTATAAAATTACACTGAAAAAGCATAAATACTTTACCAGTGCATCAGCAGCACCATGGTGGTGGTGATGAATAGCTGCCTCTAAACTGAGAACTTTGTGTATGATAACATCTATTCCTCAAAACAATGCTCTGAGGTAGAATCTGTTATTAAGACTGTGCCATAGATTCAGAAACTTGACATCAGTTTTTAACGTGCTTAAATTCATGTACAAAGTGGAAGAGCTGGGACTAGAGCCTGGGATTATGCAGTTGTTGTAAGTAGGTGTCTCTACACCTGAGATCTCATTGCATTGTATACATACCCTTCTTAACCCCCTAAAACTTAATGTATTTTAACGATTTGCATTGTCCACTAGATCATGCCTTGACAAGAGCATTTTTTTCTTCCATTCCTCCCTCCCACTGTTTCTTCCTTTCCTTCTTTTCTCTCTCCCTCCCTTCTTTTCTCCTTTCCTTCCTCCCTTTCATTTTCACCATCACCTAACATACACCAGATGCATCCAAGGTGCTCAGTGATATATTTCCCAATGACTGATCGAGAGAATTAACGTTTGCTAACATAAGGGCTCCCTGTCCCTAGAAATGCAGAGCGGAGCTCAAGGCCAGCAGGTTTCTGTTGAGGCGTTCTGGGGAGAGTACCTGGGTTGGCTCAAAGATCAGATTAAGAATCCGCAAGAACCTTTCACAACAAACAGTAAGTGGAGGTGCTGCACCAAAAGGAGACTCTCATCCTAAATCCTGGAGGACAGAGCTTGAGCTGAGTGAATGGAGGTTGCCTCCAAAGACAGTGATACTCTAGGGGGCAGCGGAAATTGGAAATCAGGAAGCAGATGGTTGTGGAGCAAGGGAGTGTCTGTGGCCAAAAATAAGAATATCTTTATTGGTGGATAAGGAAACAAGCCAAATGCTGATCTAAATGAGCGGAAGTTTCCTGAACATTTAGGAAGGATGTCTGGTCTTTAAGAGAGCTGGACCTGAGTGTATGTCTCAACCAGCCTCCATCTTTATCATGTGGTTTACTACTTGTTCTCTCCTTTTTGGGGAGCTTGTGGGTTATTTCTCTTGTGGGCCCACAGAAGTGACCCTCCTCCCCTTGCTCACCCCCTTCAGGTCTGAGTGTTGCTAGATCAGTGAGTGATCTGGCACAGGACGCATGAAGACTCCAAGGACGTTCCTGAAAGCTGAGCTCAATTCTGCTCGCAGTTCTCTTAAGAAAGTCTTCAGATGGAGAAGAAAGGCCTTAAATGATAGGGCTTCTGTTTTCTTGATGATGAAAAGGGAAAAATGTCTGAAAGAATGCTTCCAGCTGATTGGGGTTGGACAGAACAGCAAGGAGAAATTCTCTAAGTCCACTTGGAGCTTGTTAACATTGAGAATTGCAAGAAATTGGTGTTAGCTGATTCCTTTTCCCAAAAGCACAGGCAGATTTGATTTCCACTTTTCTGTTATGGTTGAGTACATTCTTTTGGCAAATACTTACTGAGCACTTTTAAGGTTAGGATTGGTCACTTAAAACAAGTATCTTCAAATATTCTTCATTTAAACACATAAGCTTCAAACTATAACAGTGATAGAATGAGAGACAGTCATCAGCAATTTGCAAAATTATGGTGCTGGTCGTCTTCCCAGCCAACTCCACTAGACTTCTCCCCTCTTCCCTCTTCCTGAGCATCTTCCCCGTTCACTGCTTAATCGTATGTTATCTTCAGCATGTGCTGTTACATACAAAGCCAGCTGTGTACCAACTGGTGTCATCATGACAGACAAGAAAAAGAGAAGTTTACGGTGAGGAATGGCCTTGTGGGCATGTGACACGTGCAGTTGCATAGTGCCCCCTGCTCAGAAGGAAGTTTGGAGGTTAATGCTCTGTGGTCACCATCTTGAAATTCTTAATAGATTTTTTTCTTTGTCTTTGTGTTTTGTAAATGAGGTCCAGTGGGACAGCGGAGCATGGTCTGGGGCTTGGAGCCTCCTTTCTCTGGCAGCCCCACCTCCCTCGGCCTCCTCATTCATCTCCCTGAGACGGGTTCTTGGCTACCTGCTCTCTGACCCTGCCCAGGTCCTGCTGCAGCACCGCACTCCCACCGGCGAGCTCCAGGGCAGGAGGGATGAATCAGGTGTATGTGTTCCACTTGCAGAATCGAAGGGCAGAGCTCCAGGCACCTTGGGAGAGTTTATACTCACCCCATGAATATCCTTGCCTGAGGGAGCGTGACATTAAATAACAAATGAAAAACGCTATGACAGGTTCAGAGAAAGACAGCGGAAAAAAGGAAAAATGTTTGCCTGTTTTTTGAGCAAGAGACCCCACATTTTCATTTTGCACCTAAGCCCTACAAAAATTATATGAGTGTCCCTTCATAGCCTTTTGTTTATCACCACGAGCGTGGGTGGGTGGATGAGAAATGTGGGTCCACTCGCATATGAATATGGAAAATCATTCTTCTGTCTAAATGCACTGAAGGCTGGCCCCTGTAGGCCAGCACTGCTCTCAACTGGCATAGCTTATGGGTTGTATCTGTCTCCCAGAAACATATTGGCTAAGGCACTGTCAAATAATGACCATGTCTAACCATCTGAATATTCCTCTAAAAATTCCGCAGCCAAATTTGGCGAAAACAAGGTGATGACTGAAATTAATAGAATGTTCCCCAGAACAACAGCACGGGAAACAAGTGTGTTATTTACAGTATAAACTAACAAGGCAGGCCATGGCAATTGATGCTTGCCCCTCCTCTCCACCAAATCTCTTCTTGTTATGTAAATAAGATGGCCCAAGGTGCGAGAACAATGAATAGCATAATAACTGGAAATGTAATGGCACTAATAGTGAATTTCTCTGGACTGTCAACTTCTGCTTAAAGGCCCTGGCAGTGAAGGATAGAGAGCAGTGTGTAGCAAGGAAATCTTTCTCTCTTCCTGCTTTGGTGTGTTGCCTCTGCAGGCTCCTTTTCCTCTCTTGTCCCACTCCTTCCCCTACCACACCCCATGTGTCTAGAACAATCTCCTCTGTAATCCTTCACTTCCTAAGTGACTTAGCCCAGAATCTTGTTTTGAATAGATCTTTGCACATTTCTTGATTGGTTGACGCAAGTCTGAACTGATGCAAGCCCCAACTCTAAAACATGTGATGTGACTTTTCCTTTTGAAAATGTCCAATTCTTGGTCATTGATTATTTGTTTGAAAGTAGCAAACGTCTACTCAAACAAATTTAAGAAAAACGGGGAATTATTGGGAGGACACAGGGTCAGGAAGTTCAGCCAGACCTTCCAAAGGGCCAGAACTAGGAGGCAGAATACTGGGTCTCGGGGACCCCAGAGGTGTCCCAGGCTTGCTTTGTAACATTTGCCTATTTCTATGGTAAATACCTCCACCATGACTGATTTCAAGACACCAACATGGCATCACTGAATGGGAAGTTGAGAAGAGATGCATAGTTGCATCCCATTTTATAGTATTTATATCATATACATAAAATAGACGTAAGTAACCTTAAGAGCATAGATAATAGTAAAATAAAGTATAGTAATTAAAAAGTGATGCATTTTGAGTATTTGTTGCCTTTGCTTTTAAGATAATTTGTTTAACCATAAGCACATATAACTTAATTTTTAATAACATCTATGGTTAACATCTGGATTCACAAAATTCCTGACAATTTAACAGTCAACTCTTGGTAACAGTACATTTTGGCTCCCACATATCATTGTTTCCTTATGGGGCTGGGGGAGCAGCCTTTGTGAGAAGACGACAAAGTGCAGAAGGGGCTATGGGTGTTGAAGGAAATGACTGGCCAAAGGAGCAAATTGTTGGTATCTCCAGTTGTGTCTCTCCACTGATATTTTATTTTGGCATAATTCAGAGTCAGTATGTAACTCCGTGTCAAAAAGAATTCAGATATGTTCTTGTCCTTGTTTTTCTCTGACTTCTCCGAATATCTCTTATCTGGTTCGTCTTCCTACCCTCTAACTGGAGGCTTTCTACTCTGTCTTTGGACATCATTTATCCTCTCTATGATGACAACACTTAAGTCTAAGAAATTTGTACTATTCCTCTGCTGAGCTTCAGGCCTGTGTATTGAACCACTTCCTAGACACTGTCACATGGATGTCCCGCCGTCACCCTGAATTCAAGGCATCCAAAACAATTGTGTCTCTCTCTCCAAAAACATACCTCCTAACCAAGTGGCAATGTGCTGTAATGTGAGGCACAGACTTCGAGTCTAGTGCCAAGTTGTATCCCTAACTTGACTTTGTTACCTTGCGCAAGTCACTGATTCTTCCTGATCTCAGTTTTGCCATCAGATAAATGGCCTAGACTTTGATTAATGGTCTTTATTCCATGGAGACCTTGATTTTGTGGGTCTACCTCAGAAGCTATGCAAGCATCAAGAAAAGAGAGGCTCCAGTGGAGTCCTGTGCACCCCATCCTCCCTTCAGCCAGGAATACTCCTCTTTCATTCTTTTCATAGGTTAAAGTTCCATGAAATACTTCTTTTATGAAACAATTATCCAGGAAATTTTGTGAATCACTAAATTAGATGATCCCTTCGGTCTTATATCCCTTATAGGTCTAAGCGTTCCATGATTCTTCAGTTAGTGCTTAAGCTTCTGTTGGCTTCAAAGCTACTGGGATGTCAGCTCAAGATTATAAGACCGTGTTTTGCCCTCTATACTTCATTGCATAGGGTTAAGGGTGGGAAGCTCCCCAACATTGAACGTAGTCTGTGGTAACTCTAATGCCTAATATTTGATTCTCATTTAGCATTCTACAAAACCCTTTTATGTCTATTTCTGCCCCAGGGTCCTAAAATATAAATTTTAACATCCTATGCTTCTCCTTGCCTCTCATTCCTAAATACAAATGGACACTCATTGATAATCATTGCTGAATAATGAACAAATGATTGCTGAATGAGTGATTGAATGCATACCACCAGGGAAAATTACTGTTTTGAATCCATTTCTGGGCCTGAACTTTAGGAGAGTCAATTTGTTGCATATTAAGTAAGCCAGTTGTTGAATCAGCCTTTCCAACCAGCTTCCCATTTTCTGGAAGAGAGGTAAGTTTCTTGTGGGAATTGTTTGGGGTTCCTGAGAATTGCCATGAAACGTATATTTTGCTTTCTCTAATGCTAAGAGTTATCAGGCAGAGACAAGGCTTTTGCACAAAGTGAGTTAGTTGGCCATTCTCTATTCAGGGCTGTTGGATCAATATTTGTTATCATTTGGTTTATTTATTAATTCATTTAAGTTTCTAAGCAGCTCTACCTTTTGTTGTGATGATGATATGGCAAAATGCAAAACAGCTTCTGACAGACCTTTGCTATCTAGACTCTCAAGAATAATCTCTAAAAGCCAACTCATTTCATTTGCATCCTTTTATTAATAATACAAAAAACTCCCCTAAACCTCAACTAGTGCTTGTCACAGTCAGTGGGTACTTCAGGAGCCAAGAGTGCATGGGAGGGTATTTTTGGTTCATTATTGGGTTTCTGTAATTGAAATGACATTTTGTGAGAGCACTCATGTATTTTAAGGGGAAACTCAAACCAATGCAGTAGTTTCAAAGTCCTCATTACTATAACAATGAAAAAAAAATTTGTTAGAAGTATGTGTGCATGTGTGTGTGTGTATACACATACGCTCACATACATACACAGGCATACACATACATGGGCATGGATAGACCTAATAAAACGTATGTAGTGTTCTCGTTGTTCCAAATACAGTTGGTCCTGTAGAGACTAAATAGACGATTAGCCGTGGCTTGCAGCCCTCCTCCAACTCTCCCCCTTTCTCTGATGCTTGAGGCTTACCCACAAGTCCTACAGGGTTGTGGCCTGTACATTCAGCCCCAAATGAAGGCTCATGGGGGCAGAGCACTTACAAGCCTTCTTTTCTGACCCTCTGGTTAGATGAAGGTGATTGCACAGAGAGAAAAACCAGGGAATAACAAAGGAAACCGCTTAAGCAAGTTGTGTTTGGGAAGATTAGAGGAGGGAGTGCACAGAAGGATTAATCTGAAGTCTCTAAGGAAGTAATCGTGTTCAAATAATAGTTTTTCTTGTAACCCCATTTTCTCAGGTTGGTAATTTCTGATTGGGTCTCCAATTTTCTGAAATCTTTTAAAACTTAGATTCTAGCTTTCTTTCTTCAGTTTCCTTATTTTTATTTTCTCATTCTGGTGCAGCATCCATTCATTTATTCAGACCATTGTCCGTTTGTTCATTCATTCATTCATTCATGTATTCACTCAGCTGACATTTACTGTTAATTGAGATGAATAAAATCTGCAATCTCCAAGATGTGGGAACAAAACCAAACCAAACGCAAACCAAAACTCGCTGAGAATCCATTGTGGCATGGCTGACCTTTAGGAGGTGTGGGCATTCTATCACCTCATTGGGTGCTAGGCAGTTGTTCTGATTAAATGCCTTGTTAAATATGTTGCATGCCAAAACTGTGGTAGGAGTTATGGTAGGGACAAGAGTACAATGAATAAAATACGGAGAGAGTCATTAAAAACATAACTGGCCTCAGAGAGAGGTCAGGAAGACTTTACAAGTTGGGTTGCTTCTGCCTTAGGCAGAAACCAAGTCTCAGAGCCTTCTATGTAGAGGAAGCTGCCCGAGTACAGGCTGGAGGCAGTTAAGCAAGTGGTATTTTCAAATTTAACTGGGTCCGTGAACTTTGTTTTAAATGTTCAGTGTTTAAGCTCTGTCGAGGAAATGTTCCTGATGAGGTAGCTCGTGAAACTTGCATACTTTCATTTGTTGATAAGGTAGCTTGGCCAAGAACTTATTGGTTAGATGTAGAAGTACTGTCTGTCAATTAGACATAGCCAAAAAAATGGGGGAATGGTGAGAAGGCCCCATGTTCCCAAACGGACAAGTGAAAACTGATATCCTCCTCTTAGGAGGAGAAGTAATGATTCATGGCAATCTCTAGTAATAATAATAATGGCCAACATTGTTGATCACTTCCCACAAACCAAGCACTGTGTAAAGTCCTCCCCATGTTCTGTCTCCCTTAACCTGCCTGACAACAGAGATGATTGGGCAGCACAGGTAGTTTAGCCATTCCTTGCCCTAGTTGCTTAGCCTCTACCAGCCTCAGTTTCCCCTTCTGTGAATGGAGATCACAGGACTGTGGGGAACGTTAAATGAGACAGTGCTTGTTATGTGCTTAGCACAGTGTCAAGCAGGGAGTAATAGGTCAGTGAGTATTAAAGTATTAGCTAGTATTAGCACTCCTCTCCCCCTTTTACAGACAAGGAAATAGAGGCTCAAGAGGACCATTCTATCAATAAATATGAGCAGTACCTGAGGGCAGCAGTACCAGAAAATCATGCTCTTGTGAGTGCCTGTTAGAACATAAAATTGTCTGATGCTCAGAGTGACAGCCAAAACAACTCTTACCAACATGTGACCATCACCTTGCCATTATTACTTGATCTCATTTGATTCTCATAAGCTTTATGAGGGCAGAGATGTTAGTCTTGTCCACTGCTCTATCCCCACCTGTAGCAGTTCCCAGCACATTCTCCGCTGAAGGACTGACCTTTCATTTTCCTTCTTCTTTCCCTGGCAAACTTCTATGCATCCATCAGGAATCACTAAGTATCAACACTCCCCCCTCCACATAGCCTTGCCAACTCTCTGGGACTCATTCTGTCTTCACTTCCCACACAAACTCATAGTTCATACCGTGGTGAAAGTATTTTCACGTTGTATTGTGATATTTCTACTTTCCTGTCTATTGCCCCACTTGCTCACACTCCTCTAGGGCAGATACCACTTTTTACCCCTCTCAGTGCCCCTGGCTCATTGCTTAGGGTTGGCTCACAGCAGGCCTTTGCAGACACTTGAATAAATAACCATAACTACCTTCATTTGTATCTGAGCTGTTTTCTTGATATTTGAAATTCTCACCAAAACCCCCAAACCCAAAGACCTCTGCCATTCACTCAAAGGTTTTCAAAGAATGTTTGCCTTGGAATTGGGTAGCTCTCATATGCCTGGAAGGAAGCTTTGGAGCAAAAGCAAGACTGTAGCTCTGAAAGAATTATGTCAACATTTAATTGCAAGAGACAGTTACACTGTCCAGAGGGCTTCCAGAACAACGTAGCTTTTGGTTGAAAGCTCAATTTCTAAGTAATTGATCAAGTAGAAGCAATTTGACTATTACAACTTGGATATGCAAGCTTTAGTAATGCTGTAGCTTCTTAAAGTGTCCCTGTCAAGCCATCTTGGAGCTGGAAGTCTCTCTGGCAGGTGTGTGAATTCAAAGGCAATGGCTTTAACCTTGGGGATGTTTGGAGATGATCCACATCTTTGTTGATGACCCTCCAGCCTGACAGGCAAGAAAGACTGGACCTGTAATCAGAGCAATGGTCTAGTGGGTGTGAAAACCCGAGACCTCAAGAGACATTTTTCTTGTATCAAATGGGTGAAGACCTGAACAGAACTGGGGATTTGATGAATACTCTCCTGGTAAATGTTGTTTTTTTTTAATTTTTTAATTTTTTTATTGAAGTGTAGTTGATTTACAATGTATACACATATATACATTCTTTACATTCTTTCATTAGGTTTATCCCAGGATATTAAATATAATTCCCTGTGCTATACAGTAGGACCTTGTTGTTTATCCATTCTATAAATATATGTAATAGTTTGCATCTACTAACCCAAACCCCCAGTCCATCCCTCCCCCACACCTCTCCCCTTTGGTAACCACAAATCTGTTCTCTATGTTTGTGAGTTTGTGTCTGTTTCGTAGATAGGTTCATTTATGCCATATTTTAGATTCCACATATAAGTGATATCATATGGTATTTGTCTTTCTCTTTCTGACTTACTTTACTTAGTATGATAATCTCTAGTTGCATCCGTGTCGCTGCAAATGGCACTATTTTGTTCTTGTTTATGGCTGGTAGTATTTCATTGTGTGTGTGTGTGTGTGTGTGTGTGTGTGTGTGTGTGTGTGTGTGTATATATATATATATATATATATATATACCACATCTTCTTTATTCATTCATCTGTTATGCATGTATCTTTTTGAATTATAATTTTGTCTGGATATGTGCCCAGGATATATGCCCAAGAGTGGATCATATGATAATTCTATTTTTAGTTTTCTGAGGAACCTCCGTACAGTTTTCCACAGTGGCTGCACCAACTTACATTCCCACCAGCAGTGTATCTCCTGGCAAATGTTAACTTGGCTCTTTGAGCTGGAAGAAGAGAAAGGGGCATACTTAGGTTATATTTAAGTCACAGAGATTTGAGAAATAAGGGTGATGAGAATCTCAGGGGACTTGGGAATAGCTGGACATCCAGGCCTCCTGGAAAAGGTAAGTTGTTTGAGGAACTGGAGGAAGAGTTATGTTCCCAGCTCTAGTAACTGGGTTGTCACTGTTGATACCACTCTATTTGCTTTGCTTCTGCGTCTCTTTAGTATGTGTCTCCTTTCAGCTAAGCAATCTTTTCATTTTTGCCTAGTTCAAGTTCCTGGGGAGAATCTAATTGGGTAAAACTTTAATACTATTGGACAGCCTATGGATGAGCTGCTCTTAGGTCACATGGCCACTGTGAGCCAATCAGCAGTGCCCAGAGGAGGAGTCATGCAATACAGAACATGGCCACCTATGCTTAAGGAACTATATAGGGCTTCTTCCTCAAGATGTGTCACCGACTTGTGCACTTTCGCAAAAATAGGCCATCACTGTGGCAGGCACTGGGATGTTTCTATTTTATCAGAGGATGGAGTCACGATTAACCCAATGAACATTCAAGGATCGTTGAGGTTTAAGCATGGTAGCTTGGGAGGTGACAATAACTTGAATTGGCACACCTCAATTCTTCTCACTTCTTATTCACAAGTAAATCTGTGACACTCCTGCTAGTCTTTCCTTACACATGTGCAACAGCCCCCTTGGTTCTCTTATTCGTAAGCCATTGGCCCACCTATGTTCACCTATGTGAGGGGACAGTTTGCAGCACCTCAGATGTGTCTATCTCTCTTCTCTAAGGGCTTTCTCAGTACTGGGAACTTGCTGGGCAGCAAGCAGGTGATTCCTGGAAATGTGGGAATTTAACTCCCTGGCGTCACTCTCAACAGATGGGAGAGATAAATGCCCCAGCCGCCCCAGCCTCCTGTGAGACAATTTGGGCCTCATTTGCCCACAGGGGGAACCTGATCATTAACATAAGCTTTATTTATGTACCTCCCTTCTCTGTCTCATTTTTTTCCACATCCTTACTTGTTCTTCTTGCAATAAATTCCCAAATGTATTACCTGTACCAAAATCCTTGTCTCTGGCTCTGATTTTGGGAGAATCCAAACTAAGACAATGAAATATTATACCCATTTCAAGGAAGATCATGAGCTATCTATGTAGGGACCATGTATTATGTTCTTCATCTACATAAAATCTGTTCTACCTACTGAATGTTTTTATAGTGCAAACAGGCTCATAGGCAATTGATTAAATATGGGAATATCAATACAGCATTAAAATTACTTTGGTTCATACGCAATATTCCCTAGAACATTGGTATTTTGCACCAGTAAGAAGTAGCAACTGAAGGAAAGTATGTAGCTGAATGCAGCAAACACAAGGGGAATACACAATAGTCTATGTGCAGTTCACCCCAAGTTTCTCCTTTTGACTCACTTGGCCAAACCCTCGCTCTTAGAAGTGCCTATGGAGTAATTTCCTTCATCTTGCTGCATTGTGCCTCTGTTTTTATAATTCATCAGCCTCGGCATTTCCTCACAACCCTTGCATCAAGCTGCATTCACTTTTTAAAAGGTAAAGTCCTTTATTCATTGTACTTTTCTTTTAATTATTAAGAATTTATCATGTCTTTTCAAATGTGCCAGCTTAAAAAAATTACAATTAGTATTATTTGCATTGATCATGTGGTTACAAATTTGCAAAGACCTGGAGTAGTGGCCTGCCCTAACCCCATCTTTTCCAAAAACGCTGTGATTTTATTGCAGAATTCTCCCAAACATCAGGTTTTTCTGGAGCACAAATCCTGTTCAGGGAACCTATTTCAAGGCTGCTCCAAACATAGGAGCATCTGTGTTAGTTAGATATAAGTACACACCTCATCGTTGGTACTTACTAAGCAGGTGAAGGGAAGGAGGGCAGCACAACCTTGGTAATGACACAAATTTAGATATGATGGGGTTGGCAGTTACCTCTGGTCCTTGGCCCAGCCAGCTCTCCAGAGGGGGAGGGTTGCATTCTTATCTTCAGCTGGGAGGTGGGAAGGGACATTGGGTTTAGGAGATGACCACATCATGATCATTTGGTATACTGTCAGTTACATCCAGCAGAAGATTCACCGTTGTTTCTTTTATGATTTTGTAACAATATGGACTAAGTGAAAAAATTTATTTTTTATTAATATTACAGTGTCATTAAACCCTTATTTGATGATTCCTGCTTGGAATCCTATTTACAAAAATATGCCAGGTTTCACAGTATTTATTATTTCTACTGCACGCTAAGAACCATACTAAAGGGGAACATACATTATTTCCATGTGACTCTCATAGCAACCCTATGGGATAAACACTCTTATTTTCATTTCTCAGGTAAGGACACTGAGGCACAGAGAGCTCTTGGGGCCTGGCCAAAGTCTGGTGTTCAGAACCAGCACTCTCTGAACTCAGTTTCCGTATTTCTTCCACCTAGGTGTCTGCTCCTTGATAAATTGTTTGGGGTCAGTCATTTTCATCACTGCATTATGAACATGCTGGGTAAGCTCAAACGTAACAGCAAACTAGGAGTTAGTAGGATTTAGGCATGATTAAATGCCATGCAAACTTTCAAAACATATTTTATTCATCACTGCTTCATATCTCAACAACTTCCATTTGTTAGTTAGTGTTTTCCAAGTTGCATTGTCATGAGCAGAATGTGACATATTTTTGAGGGGGAAAAATGAGAACGGTTCAAAGCTGTGAAATTTGGAGTGATGCTTATAAGTATTTTTCCCCTAACTTATCTGATTTTATATATATATAAATCCTAGCAGGAAAAAAATCAGAATACAATAATTTTTGATAACAAGAAAAATGGCTTCTGTTTACACTGAGTTCTCACAGGTGAGATATGCATTAAGGGCACAAAAGCTAAAAGACAAAGAGAAATGACAATTTGAGCACTTGAAAAGCTCGCTGAATTTTTTACAGGGTGTGTCAAGGGGAGTTGCAAAGTGAAACCACAAATCATTGGCAGGAAGGCTGGCAGCTGGCAATAGAACATGTCATGGACTGCTGTTTCCCTTCTATCCCCCTAGTGACCTGCACCTCAGACTTCACCCATGCCACTCTGTCTTTCCTCCAAGACAAAATGAGGGAATTGAATGCAATGATCACTAACCTTCTCTTCTGGCTCTAAAGATATTCCGAGTCTCAAGATTTCTAAGAGTTCTGTGCCATTAGAATTGATTGCCTTTAAATTGTTATCTACTATTCATAAAAAGAAAATTATTCAAGCTTGTACTTTTTGGCACAAACTTTACCCACGACTTTTCTAAAATATTTTCTCTTAATGAGCACAGTTCTCAAGCACTGAAACTAACAGGAACTACCACAGAGTATTAATAGAAAACATATGTGAGAGGATGTTATTTAGTAAACCCGTAAGTCCGTAATGCTAATGATTCAAATCAACTTTAACTTTCCACTAATTAGAAGTGAAACTCTCAGCTTTGCTTCTTTTATCTGCGGCTCCCCTTGTCTCAGGCTGCTCAGTGATGGCCGTGCTCCTGGCTGGATCACTTCTTCCATGTCTACTGATTAAAGTCCTCTGGCCAAACAGTAGGCAGGCTGAACTTGAGGGAGGGTTTCCCTGGAAAGCCGTGAACAAAGAGTTGGGGACTAAAAGCGAAGACTGGCTATGTTGGAAAAAGAAGGGAGCTCTGGTCTCTTTGGGTCTGTTTGTAAATATCTTTCTAATGAGCAGGCTCTCACTTTTGGGCCTGCCCTGAGTGGCTTGGGTGGGCATTCTCTTCATTATCCAGCCATTGTCATGGAGTGATTAAAGCGGCTTAATGACTTTTTGAGGAAAAATGGTTATTTCCAGAGCTCTCTTGGAGGTACATGAACTGCTCTAAAATTGCAAGAACAAGGCAGGACATTCTTGGTACAACTGTGTAAAAAATAACCAGCAGCACCTTGACATTTGTAGATTTCATTTAAGCAGATGAGTATGGGATTCCAGCTGCACCAGCCTCCTCACTAGTCCTAGAACACACCTCAGGGCCTTTGCACGTGCTAGTCTTGCTGCTTGGAATGCACCCCCCCCCACCCTGTATCCTCATGGCTTGTTACTACTTTTAATTAGTTTTTACTGAATGTTACTTTTTCACAGAGGTCATCCCTTCTGTCTTTAGTCACTCTTTGGCCCCTGACCATGCTTTATCTTTACAGAATTTATCATCTCATGAGGTAGTAAATATTTAAAAGTTGTTTATTTTTCATCTCCTCTGCTAGAATGCAGGCTGCATGAGTGCAGGCTCTTTGCCTGTTTTGGACCCCATTTCATCTGCAGCCCTAGGAGAGCAATAATGAGCACTCAGTAACTATTTGCTGAATTAATGAAAGTATGAAAATATACACATGGAGATCTGAGTGACTTTCCAACAATTTGAGTCAAAAGACAATCTTTACCTTAAAAATTCAGTGTCTGTACATGTTTGGCATTTGATAAATATTTATTGAAAAAAATGAACACATGAATGGAATGGATATATAAATTTAATAGATATACTTTTCTATAGATATATAAATGTGCCCCTGAGTTTTAAAAGGAAAATGAGAGTGGCAAGACTATGGTCTTGGGAACCAAGTAGTTGACAGAAAAGTTCAATTTCTAGATACCCCATGACAATGCAAAAAATGCAATTGCACATAGCCTATTTCTTCACCTTTAAATGAGGGATAACTATTCAAACAACAACAATAATATAAATAATACATACTTTGCAGCTTCAAGTGAGGATTAGGTGAGATAATGCATGAAATGCAATAATCTGGGTCTGGGGTCTGGGTAATAGTAAAGTTTCCATGTATTGCGCATATTAAAAAACAAAAAGCAATCAAGTGTTTGGAATGAAGGAATGCAACCAGCCCACCTCTATCTCTGACCTGCTGGAGGAGGTTCTGATTCTGTCCATCCAGGTTTTTCCCCTTCCCCACCCTCCATGACAAGACTGGGAGGAAACGTGGAAGGGGAGAGCTCAAATCTACATCTGGAAATGGGACTGTAGAATGTGAGGGTGCTGGGCAAGCAGATGTGAGAGCAGAGAGGGCATTTTGAGATCCAATTTGCCTTCTTTATGGGGTTAAAAACTATAAGCTGCGATTTGCATCCATTTATTTCTCGGATGTATCCGAGGCCATAGCATGGGGCCTAGCACGTAGTAGTTGCTCAATAAATAGGTGTTGGATAGTGAATGAAGAACATGAATCATTTTGGACTTAACTTTGGTTGTGGATTTGCATCCCTTTATCCTGTGAGGTTGAACTAAACTCACAGTCTCTTCATTCATTCTTAATTCATTCATTTCTTCATGGAATCCCCTCACCTCCACATAGTTTGTGAATGCCTCAGGCAAATTGAATATCATTTTTCCTTTCACTTTTTAAAGAGACTAGTATTTGGGTGTTTTGAGCTGCAGAATTTCAGAATTCTTTCTGCTAAACACCTCTTGAGACCCCAATTACTGAGACTATAAACCCCTCTAGAACCATAAGGGTTTCCTTGCAAAGATACTGCCATTATGCATCTTGTGAAAAGCCCCCCACATCTTTAGCCCAATTCAACAAGTTTCCATTGAGTGCCCAGCACTAAAAGTCTTAAATGAAATTGATTCCCTACTCCTTCTATTTTAACTGTCAAAATCATAGACTACATTGTTTCCGACTGAAAACCCACTAACAGCTCCCTGCCGGTCATCCCATTGCTCCTTCCCAGAGCTGGCACTGCCTGGAACCAGTATCAATGGGGAATCTATATTGTGAATGGTATTTATTACAAGAAAATCATGTGGCATAAAAAGATTAATTGGCTTCATAAGCATGTAATTTTTTATACTATGAGCTTCTCAATGGAAAGGCATTCTAAGGGAGGCATAATTGCTAATTCCAGTGTTAAACATGACTCTGAGGAGTATTTTACGGTCCGACTCTCTGAGTGTCATTTCTTCCTATGGACCAGAGAAGAGAGTGGAAAGGAAATAAACTTTCATTGAGGCTTCTACTCAGGGCCAGGCCCTGTGAGTTCCCAGACATGGGTTTCTCCTTGTAATGACTTGAGAAGTACATGGAATTATCCTCATTATAAAAAAGAACCAATTCTCACAGGGCTTAAGTAACTTCTCATAAAAATCACCTCCTTATAGTTATGTGAAATCAGGATGCAAGACCAAGCTTCCTAGGGAATACTCAATGACTCTGTATCCTATACCAATGTTTCTTCTGCCAAATTTAAGATATGAAGTGTCCCCAAGAGCCGCTTACCCCCAAGTATTTTTCCTCACCACTTCACTTCACTGTCTGAAAGTCCACCATTAAAATCAATCTTGTGTTACAAGGCTGGAGTCTTCTTAGGCTTCTGCTAAAATGGGGAATGTCTAGTGCAACCTCTCTTTTGAGTCAAGGAAAATATGTAGAATTTAGGTCAAGATGCCCCGAGAATAATTTACAAAACTCATAAATACAAAGCTGATATATTTAACACCAGGTTCAGACAGTTTTTGAAGAATTGAAACTCCCTCCTTAGCTCTGGAGAGAAACGAGATCCGATCTGAGACTAGGGAAGCACTTCCCTGCCAAGGATAGGTGAAGTGCTGTGACAAAGACTGAAGGTGCTCCGTAGACTCTGGATTGGATAGACCCGAGTTCACATCCTGGCCCTGCCAGTTGCCATCCATGTCCCCAGTATACACTTGCCTAAGCTTAGGTTCGAACCTCAGCTCCACAACCTTCTGCCTCATTAGCTTTGGTTAAGTCAGTTAATCTACAGAAGCTTAGTTTCCTCTTCAGAAAATGGGGTTATTTCTACCTCTCTCTTAGGGTTGTTGTAGGATTGAATGAGATGGTTCTTAAAAGCACTTAGCCTAACGCTGGACACAGAAAGAGTGGTCATAATGTGGCAGTAATAGTAGTAGGCATGGTTGTTGCTGTCTTTACTATCTATTATTATCATCTAATATATATTATCCATTATTCAATAAATTCCAGTAAGTCTGGCTAAATCCCCCCCACCACGAATTGCTTTCTTTCAGCATTCCTCAGTGCAAAATGTGAGATGTCCTTTGAGGGTAAAATAGAATTTTAACCTTATCTTCAAGGCCCATTTGTGCCCAACATACAATTTAAAAAAAAAATTTTTTTTATTATAAAAATCTTCAGAACTACGGAAAAGTTGAATTTTGCAGTGGGCGCATGTGCACTCACCACCTGGATTCTACCTTTAACATTTTACCCCTTGCTTTTCCACTCTCTCTCCCTCTATGCATCCCTCTATCCATCCATTAATCCATCCTATGTTTTTTATTTGATGCATTTCAAAATAAATTGTAGACATTGATATACTTTCTTCATAAATACTTTAGCATGCATATTGTTAACTAGAGTTCAATATTTGTGTATGCCTTTTTCTCTTTTGATGTAAAATTTACACATGGTGAAATGTATAAATTTTAATTTATGTTCTCTGAGTTTAACATACGCATGCATCTTTGTAACCTAAACCCTTGTCAAGATGTTGAATAGTCCCATTATCCCAGAAAGTTCCCTCAAGCCTCTTCCTAACCACTTCTGACACCCACCCTCCAACAACCCCAAAGCAACCGCTGCTCTGGTTATTGGGTACCATGGATTAGTTTTTTCTTTTCTAGAACTTGGTATAAATGGAATCATGCAGCATGTATTCTTATGCAAGGCTTCCTTCAATGACTGTGTTTTTAAGATTAACCCATGTTGCACCAGTGCACCCACTGAAAGAGTACAAACAACATTTTTTGAATTGCTGCAAGCAAAAGTCTTTCTCGTTTTATCTTGCTCCGTGTCAGACTTGACTTTCTTGTGCCAGTCGCACTTGTGTCCCATAGTCCCCGGCCCTTTGCCTTCCTAGCTCAATGCCTTTGCTCGAAGTCTTCCTCTCTACGAGGCCCTGGCCTCTGCCTGTTCATTCCCTGCACTCCCTGCAGGGCTCTGCTCCAGTCCCAGCACCTCCCTGACTCCTCTGAGGACTACCACGGGTTTCTGCCTGAACTCTCTCTCCTTTGGACAGAATTGCTAGCCCACTGATGGGTAGTGTTGCTGCTGGTGATCAGTTCCTGGTCATGGACTGGGGGAGAATAAGGGATGGAGACTGGCGCTGAGGGTCCCAGGGAGGGGTACTCTTCACTTATAAGAGCCAAAATAAGCGATACCAGGGTGATAACTGCAAGACCCCAAAGAGAAAAGGAGTGAGGAGAGAGGGAGAAGAGCCAAGGGGATCAGCTCTATGTGAGTAACGGGTGTGAGGTGGGTTGTGGCTGACGGCTCAGGAGGGAGACGAGGGAAGCTGTGAGGAGTAACTGCTCTCACGTGTAAGTTGTCTAAGTACGAAATAACTGGATTGATTTTCCTCGTGGCTGGTGGGAATGCTTCTCCTTGCTGCGCAGTCATGCAACATATGTCTTATTTTCTCAACTAAATTGCAAGGGAGTCTCTTACTATTGACTGGGACAGTTTCATAAGGTGTTTGCTTATTTTGTTCCCCGTGGTAACCTGCACGTGGGAAGGCCGCAGTAGAGACCCACTGATTGCAAGTGACGCCTCTCACCTGGTTATTCATTCTAGCAATTAGTTTTATTGATATTTTGGGGCCTGGACTTAACGTGCATTTGACTGAATTGACCATTTCAGCCACTATAGACTTCGCAGCAGTTTAATCTGTCAACTGTGCCAGGGAAATGGGAACTGGGCAATGGAGACTTCTTCCACTTTATTGCCATTTTACTACCATACCGTGGTAGCATCCAACCATTAATGTTCATGGTATAAGGTGAATTTTTGTCTTAAAAATATGGTATAGTATCAGTCTCTATTCTTGTTGCTCTAAAATTAAAATAGAAAACTTTGTCCCCAAAGTTTTGTCCATCAGACTTCCAGCCTAGTGCTTACATCTGTTTATAGCCCAGCAATATCTCCGATGGAGGAGGAAAATGGTCCAACAGCCGCTGGACATCTGTTTCTTCTTGTTTCTTACTTCCCTAACCCAGCAGACTTCCTCAATTGAGACTGATCCTTATTCAGTCTAACAAAGAAGATCAGAAGCAATTCAGTGTCAGTAGACTCCCTTTTACACCTTTAATATTTTGTATTTTGCCAATATTTCAAGGTAGTCTGAAGGTCTCCTGCTTTCTCATGAGGGCTGGGCATGAACGTTCAAGAGCGATCATTGTAATGACATCTCTCTGATTAAAAAGGCAGCTAGTGAAATCAAGATAGAACATCAAATTCAGAAACATCATTAGCAGGATTCTATTTTGGCTAGGTCTAATCTTCTGTGGGGTCACCATGTTGCCTTCAATGAGCCTGACCATTTTATATCATTTAGATTGAAACAGACCCATCATGTCACAGGCAAATGCCTTTATCATATTTAATTAACCCAATACCATGTAATAATCTCCCTGGTAATTATCCCTAGCCAGCACTTGAAAGCATGCAGCAACAAATAAATCATCAAAGTTGCAGGTATACTTAAACTGTTATTTTGGTGCCATGGCAGAAGAGTATTGACAAGTTACTGTACAGTACTAATTATACTAAGAAAATGTAAATGGTTTCGTCAAGAAAAGAAAGAGCCAGATGGCAGGTTTTTTATACTGTATCCTCATATGTTAGGCAATGGGGTATTAAAAAGGTATCATGCCCTCTGCATCAGGGAAGAAGGAGGGATAAAGATACCTGTGTTTTTATGGATGCCAGACTGAACCTCCAATTGGGGAAGCTGTTTGGTAAGAGGTAACATTCAGAAGGACGTTAGTGGCTGTTTATATTTATGTCTCATGATGCTCCCCAGGATATAGGTGAACAAATAGTACTTAGGTGAATGCTACCTTTTTCTTGTGATAGTAGCTGCTGGCAGTGGTGGGGTGGGGGGGCGGGGGGTGGGAAATGACCTGTTCCATGGTGTCCTGGCTTTTCCTTCATGCTCGCAAATGATAAATTATTCATGAAAATGGATGTACCCACCATGTGGTAAATCAGTGGGCCTCCACTGAGCTGGTTTTTCTGATGCATCAGGGAGAACATACTTACCTGACTGCACTGCAGTTGAAAAACAAAATTCAGTTGGAAACAATGGACTTAAATCTACAGATTGCAACAGCACGTGGCAGAAAGGAAATTTGATTTCAAAGGTGAGATTTGGCAAGCCCGTGAATGCACGGTGCAGACTACACAAGGCAAGGAAGACTGAATTGGATTTTTAATAAGCATAGAGTTCTGAATTCTCTTGTTCTTGAATTGCACACCATCTCATCCAGCTGCTGTCCCCAGCTAATGTCGCCAGAGCTGAAGTGACAGCCAAAGAGTAACTGTGGCTTGGGAAGTACTCATTTGAGTCTGATTATCTGCTGGTTAGGTTGGGCTGCTACCTGCCATAAAACATGGCTGTGATTTAGCCTTGTTAGAAAACAAATTTGGAAACCATTAAAAGAGAAGGGTGTTTGAATAGTAATGTGCTCCCTTGCTTTCCACTCCTTATTATTTCGTCTGTGTGTATGTGTGTTTGTGTGCACGTTGCGTTGTTGTTACTCAACCAATCAATCAAAATGCTGTTTATTATAAAAGTAATTCTCCTTAATTAGAGAAAATTTGGGACATAAAAAAGGAAGAAAAAGAAAACCACTCAAGGGTTGCCATCCAAATATGATCATTCTTAACAATTTAGTGTAGTTACTTAGAGTCTTTTTCCTTTAGGCACATATTTTTAGTTGGTTTACTTTTTATATAGTTGGACTCATCATGAATCATATATTAAATATCCTTCTTAAAAATCATCTTAAGTTTAGTCTATATAGTTAAATTAGCAATAATTATGCTTTGAGCTGTATTACCATTCCATAAATAGATATCATTTTATAATTTTTACACAGTCAGTTCTCAATGGTTGCATAATATTCCTCTGTTTATATATATCATATTTTGGTTAAGCATTTCCTTATTGTAACATTTTTGTTCTCAATATTTCCATGTTTTTTCTTTGTATGTTAAAGAAACTAAGTTGTGACTTTAGTATAAATTAAAACTTGTTTTATTTCATAAATCTTTTCACATTGTTTTACAATTTTTTATAAATATAATTTTTAATGGCCACATATTTTTTAAAATCAGAAGGCAGCCTCATAACATTTAGCTATTCCTTTGTGTTTAACTATTGAGATCAAGGTGCTTTCTAATTTTTTACAATAATAAATGATAGGCCGGCTCATTAGCTAATCAAAATGTATTATGCACCAATTATATACAAAGCACCAGGCTAAACTGGTTATATTTGTGCATAAAGCTTTTTCAAGTTTAGGATGCTTTACTTAGAAAGGATGTCTAAAATTGGTGCTGTTGGATCCAATGGGATGTGTGTTTTTAAGGGTGTGGGTAGAGGTTGCCTGATGGTTTTGGTGAGGGTCTGTTACTAATCTGTTCTGCCACCAGCACTTCATGAGTGCTCGTTTCACCACTGCTAGGGATCAACTGCTATTTTCTGCCATGAGAAGGTGGAGATAGTGGGGCAAGGAACTTTACTGGATCAGGAACAAAGGGTTGGCCCCATCCCTTCGAGGGATCCTAGTTACTTGTTGCCCTCCATTGAGCCCTGTCTGGCTGCCCTGATTTTTGGGGGAGGGTGGAGCTCAGGAACAAGGCATGCTTGGATTTCAAGATCACAGAGCTGGTCAAGTGGGACCAGATCTTTTCCAGAAGACCCATTCCCTCTGCAGAGGGAAAGACGGATGGAGGTCTGTTCCAGGAAAGGACAGCCCAGGAGCCTAAACTCTGATTCCAAAGGGCAGTGCAAGCTCAGGTGGACAATCGTGAGCCAGACTCTATGCTCATCCTGTTAGATGATTTATCTTTTTTCATTCTCCCAACAACCCTACTGGTAGGGACTTATTAGACCCATTTTATAGATGAAGAAATACAAACTCAGAGAGGTTAAATAACTTTCCCAAGTCAACAGCTTGTATCAGAATCAGGACTTGAACTCAGAGCTTTAGAATGCACGCTGTTAAAACGGTCACTTTGGTTCCTCAGAAGCAGACTCTGGATGAGAAGTTGTGTGAGTGTGACTTGTAAGAAAGGTTCCCAGACAGCACTGATAGGGAGGTGGGGAAGTAAGACTGGGAAGCAGGGGAGTGAGCAAGGAGTCAAGCAAAGTCCCACAGAGGTAAGTTTGGCCTAATCCCCCAGAGAAACAGGAGAGGTGTGGGTCACACTTCAGTGCTGGCCCATCAGAGGTGAGGGATCTTGAATATTTAAACCTCTGAGCCCACCAATCCTTGGTTAGGGGCTTCTGGGATGAGGGACGAACAGGGGCATAAATGCCCAGACACTTCCTGTCCTCCCTGGCAAAACAGATCCTGGCATCCAGGATGCAGCCTTTGTAAAAGAGAAACACAGAGGCCCATGGTGTGCAGGCACTGGCTTGTAACTGTTCGTGAGTGTTGGATGTTAAATTGTTAGGAATTTTGCAAGTTAGTTAACCTCACGTTGATAGCTTGAAATCTGCCATGGTGGGAGTAGTTACCCTATGGAAATTGGCTTACATTACAAATCAGGGCTCTCCTATCCCCAGAGGTGGTTGTTAAACATTTACCAGCCTGCCACTGCAGGTGCTGGCTGTTAGGAGCACACTGGGAGCTGGTGTGCAGTAAAATGGCAAAGGGATCTGAGGGGATGTGGAAGGAGCAGTGATAGTATCTGCTGCGGCGCTAATCTATACCAAGCGCTAAATGCAGCAGGAAGCCCACCCCTGCCTGTACACACACACGGGCGAGGCAGGGGGCCCTGAGAGGAAGGGCACTGGTGAGAAGGAGGGGGACCAGCTGGATTTCAGGGCAGAGTCTCTGAACCTGGAGGTGGCCTGGGAAGGAGAAGTGCTAAACAGACAAAACCTAGGACGAACCGAGATAATAGCTAACTAAACTATTGAGCATTTACAGTGCCAGGCACCAAGTTAGATGCCTTACTTTGGTTACTCTTCATAGGAGCCCTAGGAGGTAGATATCACCATCATCTTTACCATCCCTTTTTTACAGATGATGAAACTGAGATTTAGAGAAGTAATTTGTCCAGTGTCATAGGGGAAGAGCTGAGCTTTGAACACATTAAGTCAGATTTCAAAGACAGATCTTTTAATAATGAAGCCAGAATACCTCCCTGGTCGACTTCCTACAGACTCAGCCAACATGATGGGGGCATAAGATGGTAAAGGGGTCATCAGGATGCCCCAGGAATACCCTAATCTTACATGGTCTGGTTGTCAGAAAAGGAAATGTAGAAGGGAGCACCAAAGCTCAGAATTAGTGGTTGGGTCTTGGTGTGGAAAGGATGGTACCCACGTCCCATCAAGTGATGGAGCTCTAGGTATACTGCCTTCCTCTCTCAGAATCAGCTCAAGGCTGGGGCCCAAGGCAAAGGACGCAGAGGCTGAGAAAGGCAGAGAAAACCTGGGAGATGGGCTGAGCCAGCAGAAACATTTTCAGTCAGGTTTGTCTGAATTCTCTTGTGGCAACAAAGATAAATGTCCCTCCTATTGTTTGTGGTTTTCTTTGCCACGAGAGTCGCCACTTTGTGAAAGTCCCTCGTTTCCTTTCTCTGGCTTGCCCATTCCTGGATTGATACAGTGGTCAGCAGTGAGGATGTGTGGAAGGGTCTTGAAAGTTGCCACTCTAGCTTCATTACTGCCATGCTTTGCCCTTCAAGGCCCCCAGGAATCCCTTGACATAAACAGTTTTGGAGGGGGAAGTAATAGAGGGACTTGTCTCTATGACATAGTGGAGATATATCTGAAAGTTTCCTTTGAATATTAGCTCATTACAGCTTTCTGTTTGGGGTATTTTATCTTGTGTTTTATCCCATAACAGTCTAGAGCTGCCTTTCAAATCTCACTGGTCTCCAATACATTTTGTGTTTTCTTCTATGTATACCTACTTGTATGTAAGTATATTCATTTACAAATATAAAGTAACTTCACTGAAGCAAATTGAAAATAAAACCTTTCTTATGTTGCCAACATTACATTTTTTTCTTTTTCTTAATTCATCCAGGAATATTGTTTTTCCTTTACACCTAATTATTCGATGGAGTTTCCTTTAAAAAAAAGTGGAATTGACATATATACAGTAATATGTATAAAATAGATAACTAATGAGAACCTGCTGTATAGCACAGGGAACTCTACTTCACTGTACAGTAGAAACTAACACAACATTGTAAAACAACTATACCGCAATAAAAAATTTAAAAAGAAGGAAAAAAAAATCTGCCTGTCTACCACTAGGTCAAGAATGTAGGTCTGGGGCCGTACTGCCTGGGTTTGAGACCCAGATCTTCCATTTTCTGCATATGACTTTGGTTCTGTTCCTTAATTTCTATATGCCTTGGTTTGCCCGCCTGAAAATTGTGGATACTTATAGTACTTTTCTCACAGGTTATTGTGAGAGATAAGTGAGTCTGTACACACAAAGCCCTGAGAAATATGTCTGGCCCCGAGTAAGCACTGCATGTTGTCAGCTATCACTATGTATTCTTCAAGTTTTAATCTTGACCTTCAGAGAAAGAACTCTTTTATTTGACAAACATTTATTCAGCATTTACCATGTGCTTTGCTTTGTGCTATGCCTTTCCTTATCTGTAATATTTTATCTGATATAACTTAATTCTCACCACCACCCTGTGTTAAAGTTATTATTCTTGTTGTCTAGGGTTTGAACCCTGGAAATGCCACGTGCCAGTTGTGTCAGCCAGGATAGGTGAGGCTGTGCTGCAATCACAGACCAGCACGGGTCTCAGAGCCTGTTCACGACACAGGTTTAGTTCTCCCTCTTGAAAACCAAGTCAGGGAGCACTCCTCTGTGAGGGGGCGGAGCAAGCGAGGCTGCCCTGTCTCATTGCCCCTCCATGACTAAATGTGCTCCTACAGTTGCTACCACTGGGAGAAGAGCATCGGGGAAAGTCTCCTTGGAGATGCTTTGACTTGGAAAGGAAATGGGTCACTTCTGCCTATAGCCCATGAGCAAGAACGCCTCAAGGGCTCTGCCCAGTGGTCTTAGGAATCGTAATCCTCCCATGTTCCTGGAAGGAGAACAGGGCAGTGTATCGTGGGCATTAGATGTCTCCAGCACCCATATGTGGCTTTGAGCACATTGCTTAACCTTTCTAAGCCTCAGTTTCCTCATTTGTGAAATGGGAATGGAAACTACACCTAGTACATATAGTTGTGATGCAGAGTGAATGAGATAAGTGCATGTGAAGCTCTCAGGACAGTACCTGGCACACAGGAAATAGCCATTTTGCGGCCATTATTATCATCACCTACAGGAGACTCAGCAGAGCTTCATAATTCAGTAGTTACAGTAGCCACAGCTTTGGATTCAATCATGAATGAGTTTGAATTCCAGTTCTGTCCCTTACCATCTGAATGAGCCCGGGGAAGTATTTTGCCTTCTCTTACCTTCACTTTTCTCATCTACAAAACAGAGTGGAATCATACCCATGTCACAGGCTATGTCAAGGGTAAGATCACTAACATTTATTGATTCCTCAGTAAGGTGAGCCGAGTGTTTAAGATCTGTTGCATCAGCTGAGGAAGCTGAGCCACAGAGAGGTTAAGTAAGATGCTTGATATTCTCTAGTAAGTTAGTAAACAGTGGAGCTAGGATTAAAAACCAGGCAGCTTGGCTTCTCAGCCAGTGACCTTAACTCGTACACCTCACAGCCTCCCTGAGACCCACTAAAAAAGCGCCTGGCACAGGGCCAGATACACACTTGATCCTTTCAACATTAGTGCCTTCGTTCTTTGCTTGGGTGCATGCTGAAGGAAATATGCTTTGGCTTGTTCCTAGACTAGATTCTGTTTGGGACACATATTGATGGCTTTTTTTTCCATGAATGGATGGAGGTGTGAAGAGAGCAATAGGAAAAGGCAGGATTTATTCCATGTGCCTTTGCGAGAATATCAAAACCTGTACGCAAAAATGCCCAGCGCAAAGTTGGTGCTCACTTAGCAGGAGCCCTTTATTATTTTTAATAAGCGGCCATGCTTATTGGGAGTCTCTGAATCCGTATACATTAGTAAATGGGGACACACAAAGGGACCAGATGGACATAGTGGCAAATTTAATAACACACAACCTGCAAATATGAACCTTCTTTCACATAAGAATCTATTTGGTTTTAACTGAATGAGGAAGTTAAATCCATGTTATGTTTTCTATTTTCATTGTACCTACATGGGTTGACTATGGAGTTGGTTTTCTTTCCAGAGTAAACACCTGGTATTTAAAGATATAATCAAACACCAAGGACGAACTGCCTTGGGAAAGCAGAACTGGTGAGGTGACTTCATTCTGCTTTTCCTCTGCCCGGGGAGAGGTGGAACGTTCCATTTCCAGCTGGAATAAAGATAGAGAACTAAGTGTCCTAGCACTTTGCACAGAACTAAAGCCCTGGAAATTTTGATTAAAGCCAGAGACTCAGTTACTGAGCTGAAAGTCAGTTTCTGCTATGTGCCAAATACTGTGCATTTTACAGACATCTGGTTTACCTTTCTCAGAAAACTGATGAAGCCAAGATTCTTACACCTACTCTACAGATGAGGAAACTGAGGATCTACAAAGTGAGGCCTGATACAGGTCAGATAGCTAACATGTTACAGACCTGACAATCAAAAAGATGTAACAATGCAAAGATGTAGTGTAAAGATGGTTCCAGGGTTTTAATGTACCATAACTCCACATTATGTTCTTTGTGAAGAGTGCCCCTAGAGTTGGGTAATTTGGGGAGCCCTGTGTGGGCATGAGCTGAAACATTAAGTAGATGCAACAGGCCTTGTCTTTCTTTACAGTTTTATACCCTAGTCCATAATATATCTATGTTAGTTGTCTAATGCTACGTAACAAATTACTCTAAGACTTCGTGGCTTAAAATTACAACATTTATTATCTCAAAGTTTCTGTAGGTCAGGAATCTGGGTGCAGCTTAGGTTGGTGCTCTAGCTACATAAAGGCTGCAGTCATGTCAAGGTTCTACTGCGCATGGGTTCGCTTCCAAGCTTACTTATGAGGTTGTTGGCAGAATTCTGTCCTTGCAGGCTGTTAGGGCCTTACTTCCTTGCTGGCTGTTGGCTGGGGAGAGCTTTCAGTTCCTTGCCATACAGACTTCTCCATAGGACAGTTCACAGCATGGCAGCGTGCTTCTCCAGAGCAAACAAGTGAGAAGAAACAGAGATCCAAAATGCCAACAAGACAGAAGTCACAGTCTTTAGTAACTTAATCATGGAAGAGATAGCCCACCACTTTTGCCATATTCTATTAATTAGAAGCAAGTCACTAAGTCCATCCCACACTCAACAGGAAGAATTACCCAAGGGCATGCATATGGGGAGGCAGGGATCATTGAGAGCTAAGCTCTGCCTACCACAATATCTGTGATTACTTTAATGCAAAACAATGCTTCAAATTACTTACACTGAGTAGAATTGTCTCTCCAGAAAATCTTGCTTGCCTTGAGAAATTATGCAGCCCCTTGTACCTGTCTACATACTCTTCATAGCATAAAGACATCCCAGTCTGCGAAACCCAGGATAGCTGTCAAGCTTTACGTGTCTAGACATAGTAAGTCTCTTCCAATAATTTTGTACCCACCTGCTTTGATCCATGATGCTAAAGCCAGGATTACTGCTAAGTTTTGGGTGATGGGGGCATTTCCATCTTGCTGCCATGTCCCTTCTACAAAATAAGTGTTGGCCATTGAAGTAGTCTCCCTGGAATGGAAGACTTTATGTTCACTCATGATGCAAACTTTGCCTAAGACCTCGTTGCAGCTCCTCTTTGGGAATGGCCTTTGGAATCACACCAAAACAAGACAAAAATCTGCCTCCTTTCTTTAAGATGTGATCACCAGGAAGTATTTATTACATATGGTTGGCAGGGAGGCATCCCCTTCCTTATTTATTATTTATGATTCCATACATTTCCTTCCTAGAACTAGTAGATTTGAATTCAGATCTAACCAGAGCCCTAGTTATTTACAACAGCTTTATGCTTTGGGCACACAGGCAATAGAAACCCATATTTAATCATTTCCAGACATAAGACATGGCAAAGACTACCACCTCCCTTCCTTTTTTCAATAGTGGATTTAAAATGCTTAGATTGGCTGTCTCAGGGACTGAACTATCCTTCATCTTGAATCCTGGGATAGTTTTAAATACAAGTGTAGGTCTGAGAAAAGAGAATGATCAGGAATCAGCCCTGGGGATAGCTGGGTATATTAATCAATCTTAGATGGAAATGTTGAGATCCCAGAGAGTGAAGAAAGGTGCTCGGCTTTGTAGCCGAGATGAAAGGGAACCTTGAAGTGTAAAGACTGGGAAGGGGGAAGGGTGAGGCTTGAGTAATCAGCTTATTAGAAGTTATTTTTTAGTGTAATAAATATGTAAAAACACTGTGTGCTAAGTTCCATTCTATGCACTTGAAAAATTTAACCCCTAGGAGGTAGGTATAATTTCATCCATTTTACAGATGAGGAAACTGAGGTACAGAGAAGTTGAGGACTTGTGCAATGTCACGCAGCTGGTAGGAAGCAGTCCAGCTTAAGAACCTATATCTCTACCATTGCACTTTGCTGCTTCCCAGGGCTATCCGCCCAGAACAGAGCAGAGTCTGCTCCAGGAATTCCGGTACAGAGACCAAGGGTCACTGTCAAATCAGGCTGCTGGCACAGCAGGGCTTATTCCCTGGTGTTCAGGAGGAATGATTGTTTACTTGGGGCAAAAGGAATTTAAAGTAGATTGTGCAGAAGAGAGAGTTTGGGAGTGGATGTAGAAGGATGATCAGTAGCTCCAAAGGGTGAGGCTGTAGGAGGGAGGAAAGAAAGCCAAAAAGAATGGGAAATAAGGATTTAAACTAACCTAGAAATTTACCCGTAACCGACCAGCTCTACTTTGGGAGTTTACCCCCGGTACTCTCTCCCACCAGAACCAAATTGTTGGAGTTGTTTAGACTGGGGGATGCAGTGCCCCAGTGTGTCTGTGTGTGAGTGTGTGTTTACCTTCATGTTTCTTTTCTGTGGCAGATGGTGGCAGAAGGATATTGGGGGAGGTTAAGTGCAGAAAAGAGGCAGGGGGAGGGTCATGGGTCTCATCCTGTCTTGTCACACAAGTACCTCTGACAGCCCTGGCAAATCGATCAGTCCCCCAAAGAGCCAAACACATCTGTATATGTGTATCATGTTAGCTGAGCTTTTCCCTGACAGGTACACCTTAGGGGCTGCACTCTCTGCCCTTCTGTGCCAAGAGCAAATTCCTTTTGCGCATGATTTCAGGTACATCGGTGATTTACCCAAACAAAAGAAGCACAGCTGAAAGCTTGATTTAAAATCAAGCAACGTTTCTTGCAATATATCTAATTACACAATCTCCTGCTCCCTTTTCATTTGCAGGAACTGGGGGGAGGGGAAGGCCAGTACTATATATTTAAGAGGAAAACCACAGGTATAGACTCCAAGTGGTTACAACAGAATTGGTTTATTTGAAAGCTCTGTCTCCACATCCCCTGCAAAAATTCAGGGGAGGACCTGGGGATTCAAGGAGGTGGGGTTCTCTCTCCTTGCCAATCCTTCCCTTGTCGTCTGATAAAGGGTGTAGCAAGCAGGCTAGAAACAACTGCAGGGAGCAAGGGATATAAATATTCAGTCGTGACAGTCCCCAAAGGATAAATGACAGCAGCCCATGCAACGTGTCTTCTGCTCATTTTAAACTGATTCTTCTCCACACCCAAGGAGACATAGTAGTAAATTGATTCCAGGTGATGCTGACATTTTGTAATTATCACTATCTATAATTTTCATCTTATTCCATTGAATATTTGATCATTTAAAATAGAAGAGCATACCTAATAGTGGTCATTAGTTTGGCTCAAGGGAAAATTCATGGTTTAATAAACTCACATTAGAAATAACTTACTAAAATTACAATTGGCATGATTAGCTTCCTATTTTTTTAATAAAAAAATTAAACAGACTAATTTTATCCAAGCTGACAGCTTTTGTCTTTCAAACTGGTTCATTGTTCTCTTGTTTCCTTGGAGGAAGGAGAGACATCTATAACACAGTAGTAGTAATAAAAAACGTAATAAACCAACGCACAAAAGCAAGGGTTATGTTTCATTCTACATTTGGCAGTCGCTGAATACTATATATTCTCTCATTTTCTGACTAACCATGGACTGGAGCGAGGAAAGCCGTGTGGCTTTGAAACAAGGTCACGTTTGGGGGAGTAAGAATCAGAACTCTTGTCCTGCTTGTCTGAAGGGACTGCTTTGTGAGGATTGCCTGGGAAGGCAGGCGGTTCTGGGCTTGACTCCCTTTTTTCCCTCCGTGTCAGTTTTTGTTTTATGGGTATCTTCTGCAGTTTGCCTCTAGGTTCATTTTAGGTATCATTTCTGAAGGAAAAAAGGGGCAGTTTTAATATTCAGGAAATTATTTTATAAAAGGTAATGGAACAGATTTGGCTATTGCCAGGGCAATGCTGTTGGGTTGCCACAGGGAAACATTTCACCAGTTGGCCAATAGGCAGAAATTAGAGCATTCTCCATATTCCTTCAACTCTGGGGAATACCGGCCACAAGGGGCCTGCTTATTGTTTTACTTGCTGGCAGTTTAGGGTTTGTGAGTTTACTTAAGGGATTAATGGTCGGAGATTATCTTACTGGAAGTAAGCGATGTTGTTGATTGTACATGTTGGCTCCCTAATGGTTGAGGTCATTCTTCATTTATTCATCTAGCCACCCACCCACCCACTCACCCTCACTCATCAAGCATCCAGTCATCCTGTATTCATCCACCCGTCCATTAATCTGTCATCCATCCGTTTATCCATCCATCCATCCACCCATTTACCCACCTATTTACCTATAAATCCATTTATCCATTCATCCTTTCATGCATCCACCCACTCACCTACCCTCTCATCCATCAGTATACTCTTATCCATCCATACAACCACCCATCCTTAAAAAGTAATTTAACAAACATTTATCAAACCTTTAGGCATTGGTAGTAAAGAGACACATAAGTCACAGTTCTGTCCTTAAGGAGCTTATAATATCATACAAGAGTCCTAAACCAAAAATTACATAGTAAAAGGCTGAGTACAACTATAGAGAACTATGCCATATTGCTGTGGGAATTCTCAAGAAGGACTGGCCTACTTTGAATGATTCAAAAAAGGACGTGCATCTGTGAACTATAATGTTGTACACGGTAAATATGGGAGTGACTACTGGGGTGGGGAAAATGACAACAGGGGATTGAGCAGTGGATGAATGCCCAGGCCCTAAGTTCTCTCTAAGAGTATCAGTTTGCTGTTCAGTAGAACTATTCATATTTATGTGGGGACCCTACCAGGGAGTGGAAATTATGGAGGTTTTATTAAGGCACGAGGCAGGTGAAGGAAACTGAAGTAGGGCCTCAGGGAGTCAATCAAAAGAACTACGATTCGGGATGGGCCTGTGGTTCTGAATGAAGGAAAGGAGAAAAGAATAAACAAATGGATGCATGAAGTGATAAACAAATGAACTATAAGTGGATAAATACATCTTAGGTTACAGACCAAAATGTAAATTTATATTCAATCAACGTAGACGCTTAACATAACTTTGCCTGATGGCATCTTTGACCAAAACCAAACCGATACAACAAAATCAGCTCCATCACAAATCACATGCCGGCAGCTGACCTTCTCTCTGCTTTGCTCCTGCTGCTGCTGAGTCTGCAGGAATCCTAACAGGTACAAGCTGCCGTCAACTCCAAATGCCTGGCACTCAGCTCTGCAAAGGGGTCTGTGAGAGGCCTTTATGCCTTTCCCAGTGGCCTCCGGTCTCTGTTGAAACATAGCAGCTGTTACCAGGGGTAACTCCACCTCCCAAACAAGAGCATAGACTTTGTGGAGCTTTCCCAGATGCTGCGGGCCCAGCATTGCCAAAAATGCCCGAGATTCACACAGTCTCCTTTCCCCATGAGCTTAAACAGACCGGAGGCAGATGCTTGTTGACCGCAGGTGTGGCTCCACGTGGGACAATGTCCCGCTCCGTTATTGCAGCGCTGGCACCAAGCGACGCTTCCTGTGGAAGAAATGGGCTTCCAGGAGCATGCGCGGTCCATACCCAGAGGCAAAAAGGGCTCAGTTCCTCCCTTTTAGGGCCAGAGGCCCCACAACTCTATGAGCAGGTGCTCCTAATACGTACAGAGGTTTCCATAGCCAAAGGAAGGCTAGGCAGGGAGGGGTGGGCTTCCTGGCGAGGAAGCTCCAGCCAGCTGACTGATTAGGCTTTTTGCGCTGGTGGTTAAGTGGCCGCATTGTCATTAACTCAGCTAGGCTAACTTGCTCAGCAGAGGCTTGCAAAGCTGTGTGAACCTGCCCTTCTCGCAGCTTGAGTCGGAGGTTGGGCTGTGAGGGCACAGAGAGGCAGCCTCCAGGAGGTGGGGGCCCAGCCCTGAGATTACGGGACAGAAACCCCAAGGACACAGAGAACTTCTTATTCGTTTGAGAAATCTGTCTAGTGATTCTTTCTATTCCTGAACTGTCTTAGGGGCAAAGCTAACTAGATTTGGTTGCTAGATGACGTTCTAATTTCAGTGAGAAAACTGTTTAATTTTTTACTGCTTTGGGAGATCCTCCCCTTCTCACTGTAAGGGTTCATCCATACCCAGGGCTTTATATGGAATTACTAGGGCAACAAGTAAGGATAAGGAGAAATGTAAGAGGCAGTGGCAGCTCTCTTATAAAGAAACACTAGTAATCAGACTATTCTTAGTTATTAAAGACTGAGGCAGAGGAGGGAAAGGGTTAAATGGAGATAGAAAACATTTTTAAATACTGATTTTTTTCGTAATACTATACTTTGTCAGAAATTCAGTTTGCTTTTTTCTTCTCCCTCCATGGGATCCACATATATGTTTATGGAGGTGTGAGCACATATGTGTGTATGTAAGGGGGGGGGGTGTAACAATTTTTCACTCATTTTCAGGGCCTGAAATCCTATGTATTAGTATCCTAATGTATTAATTTGGGGGGCAAAGTTGCAGTATCAGATTGAGCCTGAAAGTTCAGTGCTTTAACAGCACACACTTTATTTCCTGCTCACACCACAGTTCTGGGCCAGCAGTTTAGGTCTGAGAGTTTCTTCCACAAAGTCATTCAGGAACCCAGGCCAGTGGGTGGCTCTGCCATTTTCAATATATCAATATCCCAGTCCACCAGAAAGTAGGAATATCACAGAGCTGCTCCCAGGGAGGTTTTTGTGGTCTGCCCTAAAAGTGGCACATATCCTCCCCACACAGTCACATGACCACCTACCTGCAAGGGAGGTTGGGAAATGTAGTCCAACTATGAGCTCAGGAAGAAAAGGGGCCCTGATTTGGCTGGGCAGCTAGTGGTCCCTCAACACACGGCTTTCATCATTGTTGCTTGATCCCCTCACCTATTGGAGGCCCTCTGTGAACACTGCATTGTGCTAGGAACTGAGGATACAGGGAAGGAGAAAAAAATTGTAAAATGGTAATGACAATTTTGATAAGGGCTACATGGGAAAACTACAGGGCAGCATGAGAGCTGGTAACTATCTCTAGGGAGAGGTGAAGGGGAAAGAGGAAGATTTCTGGGAAGAAGTGACCTTTGAGCTACAGACGGGCAGACAGAAAGACAGCCAGGCTGGGTCATGGCGGAAGGGCATTTTCAGAAGAGGGACCAGCAAGTGAAAAGTCCTGAGGCAGAAAAGAAGTTTAAACATTTTAGACCCCTCCAAAAGGTCAGTGGGGCTGATGCACATTGAAAAAGCCAGAGAGAAATTTGAAATGAAGCAGGAGAGGTGGGTGGGGGTGAGATTGAAGAGGTCTTCATGGGCTGAGTCAGAGACTAAGGGCTTCTTTCTAAGAGCAGTGGGGAGCCACTGATGGGTTTAAGAAAAAGTGTGGTATGATCAACTACAGTTTTCAAAGATCTGTTCTACTTAATGGAGGCAGTGTGAGGAGGCTATTGCAGTCTTTCAGGAGAGAGACGGGGTGCTTGGTTTAGGGGGCTGGCAGGTGAAATGGACAGAATTGGGATGGCTTGGAAAAGTGTGTGGGAAGTGAAGAGATGGGACTCTTATCTATACATGAGTCAGGAAGACAGCCCCGGGATCCCAGGTAGGCAGCCTCAGGTTGGCACTTGGCTCATTTGAGAGTGAGACAGCTTAGCCATAACTGATTTATCCTTTTCCTCTGTAGTTTTATGGGCTTCTTGACTTCAGGCCTATTTAATAAAAGTCAGCTCTTTTAAGTGGATATTTGGTGGAGCTCAAATTCACCCTCAGTCTGCACTTCTGTGGACTTTGATTAGCATTCATAATAGAGTGGTACACCTGACATCCACAGCAGGCAATTCCAACACCAGTGGAGAGAGGTACAAGATAAATCACTCCAAGTAAGTGACTAATTAATCATGCTCTTGATTTTAATAACATATACCGTCTGGCTCAAGATTCAGCTGTCTATAATCTTGCATTCTATTCTAAAATTTTGGTAATCAGTAAAAGCCACACATGGATTCCTAATTGACAATGACTTCTTCTTTTAGAAAAGTTAGGAATCGAGGCATATTCTCATGACTGTATGAAGGGGGATGAAGGGAGGAGGTGTGTGTGTGTGTGTGTGTGTGTGTGTGTGTGTGTGTTTCATCTCAAAAACCATCCTAGATATTTCAGGATAATCTGTGGGACAAAACTGATACTCTCTCATTGAAAATGTGTAAACTCACTTCTGGAAATATCTATGCCAGAGGGCTTGCTTGCAATGTATCTGTGCTCCTTCAAATCAGAAAACTGTTATTTTCAAGGGTAGTTGGACAAGTATTGTGGATACCTAGCGGTAAAACATGCCTCGCTTGTGCACGGCCACAAACACTTGTGAATCCACAGCGGCAGGCACCGTGTGAGGATTCATAATGTCCGGTGAGTCATAGCTCCACTTATTTGGGAGAGATAGCTCCATAAAATAAAATACAATTCACTTGTAAAGAGCTTCTTTACCTCACTGGACAAAACGAACCCACCGTCTTATTACTAAAGACCGTTCCCCACTGAACTGGTCTCAGGCTGGGCAAGGTAAATATCTGGAGATGGAATTCTTCTGGAAACAGAGTCTCCAAAGTTTTTAAATAATGAATCTGACTTCTTCGGCTTACTCATTTGTATAGCTGGATATGGCCAATCTACTGGTATATACACTGTGGAAAACAAAACTAAAAAAGACCGCAGAACATATATCCTGAGGAGGAAAGAGAAAATGTGTCCCATTTGACTCATTACATTATTTGGAAGAAATTGCCATTGAAAAGGTGTGTTGGGGCAGGGGTTGATACCTGATGATGATAGAAAAATTCTAAGTACATACTGACTATGTGCAAAGACTTTGATCGTATAAATCTGTGCTGTGGGCTTTAATCATGTAGACCAACCAAAAATGGCTTAGGTGCTACTTATTGAGCATTTATTACATGTTAAACAGATGCATCACCTCACTCAATCCTCAGTATTAACCTAAGAAGGAGGAATTATTATCCTAAATTAATTAGAGAGATCTGTAGCCCAGAGAGGTTAAGGAGTTTCTACAGGATCTCACAGCCAGTTGTGGAAGCAGAGCCAAATCCTAAGTCAGCCTCCAAGAAAATGACTAATTAATCATGCTCTTGATTTTAAAAACATATACTGTCTGGCTTGAGATTTGTCTGTCTCCAGTGTTACATTCTATTCTAGAAATGGGATAACTGATAAAGCCACCAATGGATTCTCAATTGATGACGATTTCTTATCTTTCTTTTAGAAAAGTTAGGAATCAAAGTCTATTCCAGTGACTGTATGGAGGGTACCAGAGGGAGGACGTGTGTGTGTGTGTGTTTTAATCTCAAAACTGTCATAGATACTTCAGGATAACCTGTAAAGTTAAATCTGAAAATCCAAAGCCTGACACATAATCCCTGTGCTACAGCTAGGACACAATAAATAGGAGGATGGAGTAATCTTTTCCCCTGAAGCATTCTATTGCTACATACCATTCACAAGATGTAAAATTATCTCCAAGAAGTACCCTGTTTGAATAAAAGTCAGTGCCCTCTGGACACTATGACCAAATATCATTTGGCATATAAAAATGGAAAAATGTGTGTCCAGGAAACTAGGAGAGATGCATCTAGGAACCAAGTGTCTCTTCTAGAAGGGGAAGAGGAGTGAGGCATGTCCTTTGTACACATGTCTTCCAGATTTTGTTCCCAAACCCTGCAGCCTTGGCTTGGCCTGGAACAATCCTCTCCAAGCAGCAGTGTAAGCTTATTACTGCCCATTACATCTGCCCACACTTCCAGCAGGTACGTGAGAGATAGCCAAGCCCTGAGAGTTACGTGAACCTCTGGACGCCACCCCAGTGTGATTCAGAGTGACCCTCATAAGGAGGCTCTGTTTCCCTCACCAGGTACCCCAGCCTTTGCACACACTTGGCCCACTTCAGCATCACCTTAAGGAGACCCTTCCTCCACAAGTTCACAATCACGCTCTTTAACTCCCAGCTTAGGGAATCACACTGAATTAGTTCTTTGTGTTATTAACCAGAGGAGCACTTACATTTCCTGACATCTCTAATCTTGGAGCTCAGCGAATAGCACAGAGAATTTGCATGAAATTATCCCTCATTATATCTATAGGCTTAGCTGCCAGCGTTTGTGAATTTGGCAGAAGCCAGCAGATCTCACAGTTAATGTCTTCCTCTCCTGCCAGGCTCTTCAGAACGGGGTGCATTAGAGTGCCGCATGACAAAGAGCAGGACGGATCCTGGGATGTGGAGCCCAGGTGATGCTATTTGCATCCAATTAAAGAAGCAAGAATCTGTGACATTATTTACATGCACGGTTCTTAATGCCTTTTGGCTCATTAAGCCTTTGGATCAACTTTTGTGGGAGAGTGTTCGTGAAAACATGGGCAGTCTGGGTTCCAAAGGTTTCTTTTGCTGCTTTCACTATTTCTTGTAACCTCCACAGAGCTAAGGAGCTTAGGTTAGATTCAGGTTGTTAATGCTCATTGTGAGGAGCTCCACATCCAGCCTGCTCCCATTTGTCCTGGGGATTTCACACTCCACCCCACCCGTAGGGTGTCTTGGAGGGGTTGGGAGGCAAGCATTTGTCCTTCAGTTTCTATGTTCAGTTGCTCACAGAAATTTGAGATGTCACAAAATGTAAGTGCTTCTCTGGTTTAATTACACAAAGAGCTAATTCAATCTGATTCCTCAAGGTGGGAGTTAATGACAGCAATTGTGAACTCATGAGGGAGGGTCTTCTTAAGGTAATGCTGGAGGGTGGAGAGGCCATTGTACCCTGGGAGGAGACAGAACTCACCTTTAAGGATCACTCTGCAGTTATAGCAAGGAGGCATCCTGAGAATGCATGGTCTAGACTTGGTGGTGTGGCTTTGACAGGACACTTCACCTCCTGGGTGCTCAGTTTTTTTTCACAATTTATAATGAGGCAGCTAAGCAAGAGAAATAGTTCTGAAGGGCATTCCAGTTTGCACAAAGATGGGGGCAACTGGAAGTTCCAGTGGGCAGGACACCCCTGTTCTACCACAGCCGTCCACTCTTTGTTTCAATAAAGAGAGTGTCAAGTAATATTTTATTTGAAAAATAGAGTTTTGTTGAGCAAAGCCTACAGGTCTAAATGATTTCTTCCCATTCTAAGTCTTAGGCCATCACTAGGCCAGTCTTCAGATTCTGAGAGCCACCGTATCTCAGGTCCCAATCACAGGTTCCATTTCTGACCAGTCTGCACAGAGAGTGTCTCCTTTCTGTGGACAGGCATTGGGGGCACAGTCCTGGGGAGAGTCAGGGTGACGAGGCAATAAATAGGTGTTTCCCAGCCTTGGCAACCACTGTCTCAGAACAGCATCCACTTCTGCTTAAGGGGAATATTCCTTCCTTAGCTACTGCTCACTGCGACATGAAGGGTTGCTTCTTCATCGAGACATTCCTGAAGTTCTAGGTGGGTGCTGACTAACTGACCAGTGGAGTTTAGAATTATATTTCTCACATACACACACACCCCTTATAAAATACATTGGGAGAATATAATGTGTCTAATTATACTGAATACTTTAACATTTCTCAAACAGGGCTTCTCGGCATATCAGTAGGCTCACAAAAGGATTCTTTGGTCAAGTAAGTGAGAGCAAAGCACAGACTGTACCTGTGGCAGACAGGGCGGTCCCCGTGATTTCTGGCCCTGATGTTCACACCCAGCATAGTTCCATCCTTTTGAGTGTGGGAGGGATCTGTGACTTGCTTCCAGCCAACAGAATATGGAAAGGAGATGGGATGTCACTTCTGTAATAACATTTTGTTATCTTAGACTCAGCAGACTGGAGAGACTCTCCATGCTGTCTTTAAAGAAGTAAGCTGCCATGTTGGGAGAGAGACTGTGAAGAGGGAAAGGGCGTGTGGGCAGCCTCTAGGTGTGAAGAACAGCTCCCGGCCAGTGGCCAGCAAGAACACAGAGACTTGGTTCTACCACCTGAGGAGATAAATTCTGCCCACACCCTGAGGGAGTCTGAAAGTGGATCCCTCCCTAGGTGAGCATCTGATAAGCCCACAGCCCCAGTTGACACCTGTATGGCAGCCTGGTGAGACCCCAAAGCAGAGAACCCCTCTAAGCTGTGACCGGACTCCTGAGCCACAAAAACTACAGGATAATAAATGTGTGTGGCTTCACGTGAATTGGTAAAGAATGTAACTGGGGACAATGCGAGGACAGTTGCATGTGGGTGGAATTGCCAAGGTGCAGATAACCCATGTGATAGAGGCTGAATGTACAAGGCTGGGGGGCTGCAGAGAGGATGGTAGCGAAGGAGAGGGAGAGCAGTCAAATGGAGAGTTGAGAGCATTCTTCTCCCTCATCAGATGTCCTAATAATTCCCTATCAGGGTAGTAATCATCTTCTCAAAGGGAAATGGAGAAATTTCACATGAGGAGGCTTTGATTTATACAAGGAAAGAGTCAAGTTAGTTTAATAATAGGCAGTACCTTGCAAGAGCCACATATGAGGAGTGAGAATGGAGAGGAGAAAGAGAAATGAATGTGAACAGATTTTTGGAACACTTAAGTGGCATCAAACCATGGTAGCAAGTGTACACTAATTGCAGCCCTTTAAGGGGATCCAACCCATCCCTAGAATTCAATCAGAGCCCTATTCTGAACAGTAGCTGTGTGCTTTGTGTGAGTTCTCTCATTTATCCCTCTCAATAATCCTTCGAGGAGTTAGTGCTGTAGTTCCAGTTTGCAGCTGGAGAAACTAAGCAAAGAGAAGCTAACAAAAAGTAGAGGCAGGATTTGAACTTAAGGCTGATTCCAGCCCAAGCTCTTAAACTCTCCTTCAGACCCCTGCCTAAGTCTTCATTATCCACCATCCTCCTACACTGCCCTCCTACCTGTGTGGTTTGACCTATTGCTCTTGATCCTTTATCTCTGTTTCCTTTGACCACTTGGCACCTGCTCTGACTTGGAGTACCTATGCAACATTCTCCTTGCTTTGAGGTCTTATTGTGACCTTCTTCTCAGTTTTATTTTTCTTTATACAAGCCATTCAATTCTGAACGTTCCTCAATGCCTTGACTTCTTATACTCACAACCTTAGATAAGAGATGATTCCACCACCTCTCCGTCCTGCAACCACAGGACCCTTGACAGCCAGGCTGGCCTGTGTGCCCTTTCCAACATGGAAATCATCACTTATTAATTCAACCACCATTCATTTATTCAACACCCATTCTCACATGCTTGGGGAATACAAAGTAAAAAGATACTAGATCAGTAGATGGTAGTTTTAGAATCTGATAAAATCATGGATCTATTACCCAGAAAAATGTGCATATGTGTGCATATGCTTATTTGTACAGATTCTGTTTATAAACAATTCTAGACGTTTCTGCCCTCCCTGAGGACCATTATAAGGTCTCTCAAGTTCCTGACTCCAGGGTTAAGATCCTTGCTCCCTCCAGTAGACTATAATACCATTGAGACCAACACTGTCCTTATATGCCACTGTACCAAGCACCAAGCACCAGGCACCAAGCCTCAAGGCTGTTACCTGTAGACCTTCAATCAGGGTGAGTTGAATTGAATTGGCTGTGTGGCCCCATTCTAAGGAGCCCTTTATTCATTTCTTGTATTCCTCCTATCTTTTCACACTCCAGGAAAGAAATATATACCTCTCCTAGTCCAATAACCATTAATTTTGAAATCATCACCCAATGCCTGACTACGCTCAGGCCGTGTGACATCATTCCAGACTATAAAGTGCCAAGTGTTAATTGATTTGTAAGAAAGTCCACATTTAATGCATGGCACACTCCCAAGGGCTCCCAAGGGCTCCTACGGGAGGGACGACAGCACTGGACTCTTGTGTCAGGAAATCACTCTTGCTTGCCTGTGTGGGACAGGATGACATTCTGGCCAGGAAGCTGTCTTGACTTTGGATCTGAATCTGCCCCTGATGGAGTTATTCACAGATGGCTAAGTTAAATGCAGCCTTCATAGCACTAAGGCATTTCAGCAGCAGCTAAGCAAGTGGCCCATGAAATGGAGGCACCAGAAGCCTCTGGAAGCATCACCAGTGCATCACCCAGTGAAGCCATTGTATCTCTCCTTGGTAATGACCATTTCCAAGGGCAACGTGGGGGATTTCCATCAACCTGTGAGAAAGCAGGGTGTGTGGGCATTGTGGATCGCGGTGGGGAGTAAATACAGGCAATAAAAAGCAGGGGGAAAAAAATGGGGCCAGAAGCCAAGAAGACACACTCTGTGGAAAAGAGAGGGGAAAAAAATAGCCCCACCCCTCCTGTCCAAATGAAAAAGCATTTAATTGAATGTTCTTTATAGAGGTGAAAAAGTACCCTGTGGAGTTCCCAGTGTTTCATTATCCAATTGAATTTGGTACCTCAAGTTTCAAAGACCATTCTCCTGAATGATTATTCTTATTTCCGTGTCAGTCTGCCCCGTGCTCAGTGAACCCCTACTGGGCCACATCATTTAAAAGTCAAAACCCTGAAAGTATTTTTATGCCCATTATAGTAGCAGAGCAAACTCTGGTATCACTCATTTTATTCTCCACAGCCTCCTTCCTCTTGTCTGTTATGTAGATTTCTGTGCTACTGAGGATGCTTGGAATCAACAGGGCTGCTCCCCAAACCGTTCCTTAATTCTGTGAACGAGGGAAAGAGATTAGAAGGCTTAGAGACGGCAGCATTACAGGGCAACCGTTTAAGCAGAAGATGGGTCTCTCAGAGTGGTTCCTCTTGACGTTAGAAAAAATAAGGGACAGCCTGGGGCAGTGGTGAGTGGCTTTAAGTTAGTCAGTCTATCAGGAGACATCAGGCCTTCACTGGGTTGAAATACTCCAGATAAAACTGTCTGCAAAACTCCTTTAGTGAGGGCAGCCTTTAACTGGGAGAATCTGGGAAGGGAACTCTAGGGCATAGACCCTCCAAGCAACTCACCAGTTCATAATCCTCGTCGTTGTTCTTGAGAACACTGTTGATCAGCTTCAAATCACTTAAACATCAAAGAGGTTATTTTTTTTCTCCCTTGAGATGGAAATCTAGGGGTGGGGTGGAAAATCATTTCAGATATTTCCCTTCAGTGACAAGCTGCTAGGGTTGGCGGATACACAACATAAAATAATTGTTTGAAAGTTTCACATCTGACCCGTGTAGCACACAACACATTTTCTTAATTTAGAAAATATTTGATGATACTGAATCCAAACCCATTTTCTCAAATGCAGGCTTAATTTCTCTTTGACCGAAATGAATAGTTATGTTGTCATACCTTAGCCGAACACCCTGTAAATATAATACCCCTTCAGCTTTAATATTTCAAAAACTACAGTTTTCATTTCAAGCTGTTATGATATTTTATCTCTGAAGTTGTGGAATAATTTAAACCAATTTTTCTTACTTCAGTTCCTTCGAGGTTGATTCTTCTGCCTTAATTCCTCCCTCACAGAACATGTAAACTCCCTCTTACCTCCTGTGCTGGCAGAAAAGCAATTTGTTTCCAAGATTCAGGACTAAAACATGGCTGTGGAATAGTCTAGAAAAACTGTTATGCTGATTCCTCCCAGTGCTCAGCGTTGTCTGCTTCTTTCTAAAGGTAAACCAGCACTGGTCTCAGATCTGAAGAGATAACACCCTCTCTGCATTTCCTGAGCAGTCTCTCCTGGTATTTGGTTTGCAGACTCATCTCCATCAGGCCTGTGCCAATCCTTTTGCCAGTATGGCACACCCAGCTGGGCGGGGAGGAGGCCTCTTGTCTACAGTTAGCTAACCCTGGGCTCTGCTTGGCAGTGTTAGCTTCTGATCTGACTGCCCTAGTTCATGGACAGTTGTCCCAGTGGACTGGACATCAAGGGTCCATGGCAACGTCAGCCTCAGTGGGCTGAAGTGGGATGCCTCAGTGGCATCCCTACCTAATAACAACCCTTTCCATTTTTTGAGGCCCATTACCATGAACTAGCTACTTGCCCCACATTGTTTTGCCAATGTTTGAACCAACCCTATAGTACATGCATCCTCCCCATTTACAGATGAGGAGGTGTAGGCAGCTTGAACACCTCACCCAACATCATACAATGGGTAAATAATGGAATAGAGCCCTCACCCAAGCAGGGTATCTGTAAACCCTTTACCCTTAACCACCACACTACTGACCCATTCCTCACCAAGGTCCACCTCTGGGCTGCTGATTCCCAATTCAGATGCCCACCAGGAGGAAAACAACAGCTGTGGTCATGAATTGACCCCTCTTTGCCAGGTTCCATCTTGGATCCTAGTCTCCATCTCTTATAGACTTTGAGGGCATCCAAACAGATTGTGTTCCTATTCACTTAACACAATGAAGAAAATTTGTCACCATTCATTTATATGGGTTGTTTTTTCATTGAACAAACATTTATTGTGTCTGTTTTTCAAGAATGCTTCTGGGCCCTGGGATGCAACTCAGTGAACAACATAGACAAACCTATTGCCCTCTTGGAGCTTACAGCCTTGTGACTGCTTCCTCTGTGTCAGGTTCCTTACATACATTGATTACAGCTAATAGAGATTATTACTTAATCCCTGAGAGGCATTTTACAAACAGAAAACAAAAGTTCTGTAAGGTGGAATGACTGGCCCAAGGTAACAGAGCTCATAAGTAGCAAAGGCAGGTGAGCTCAATTCTCTTACTAGCTAAAACCCTAGACTGTGCCCTATGGATGTGTAGAGGGAGTGCATGGGTACTTGGAGGTACCAAGTCTCAACGTAGAATCCTCTCTGCAATTCCTGTTCATCTCTTCATTGTAGAAGCCCCTTCAACACCTCCCCAGGGCACAATCCCTAAATAACCCAATGTCATTCATTATTTTATTGAACAACCAGATACTGAGTCCCTACTCTGGGCCAAGCAGCCCTCTAGGAGCTATGATTTAACAGGGGAGGACAGACATGGTCCCCAATCTCATGGAATTTACATACTTACATTCTAAAGGTGCATTTTTCCATGTGTATTCTTCTCAGGAATTATCATTTCAGTTCATACTTTTGACTGTTAATATAAATTTGTGATATTTTGGCTTATAGGCATTCCACACTTGAGCCCAAGTGTGATATTCAAAATACTTACCTGGTTCAATCAGAATGGACAGTGACCCTAGTGGCCACAGAGGGTTCCTGGAGCTCCCCTGCTGTGACAAGTATTAACCCTTTAATTGCTGAATTATAAGGAGGTCCTGGGGGTTCCCAAAGGAAGGCTGGTGCATTAGGGCAGGGGAACTCAGGGGTCTCAGAGCAGCAGCTTTTCCCGAGGGGCACAGAAGTATTGCAGTGTTTCTACAATGGCTGTGTCTGTGCATATTGGCTGAATGTCAGCCCTGCTCACATCACCTATGGGAGTTTGCCATTTCCAACTGGACCAAATAGCCATTGAGAGCAGGGATCCTGTCATCTTTTTCTTCCTCCAAATGAGCCTGGCACAGTGAACAGTGATCTGATTCATCCTTGACTATGTGCTTGGCAGGAGTAACTTCTCATTGTTTCACATTTTGACCTCAAAATTGAGCCGTCCAGATGAGATAAGGCTCCAGTTTTTATATTGTGATGTTTCTTAATAGTTATTCCTATAAATTTCTCTTTCACTGTGGGAAAGAATGATGACTTTTCAGTTGCTGTGACATCGGGTTTGCCGTTTACGGTGTGTTACAAGCATGATTTGGTAGAACCCAGATTTTGGAGCCTCGTATGATCCACAACTCAACTGGCTCATTTGTGAGCCCAAGAGGCAGTTCAAGAATAAGTTTAGAGCCAGGGCAGCAGTAGCCACAGAAAGGACATTACCATAATATGTTGCCTGCCCAGAGCCCTGGATCAAAGGTAGCAAATAGGTGATACTCGTGCTAATGTCAGTCCCTTACACATTTCAAGAGCAGACATTACTAATCCATGACTGCACTCCTCAAGACCTCAGAAGACTTATCACATCACTTCAGTGGATCTGAATTAGCTCAAGACATAAAACCTATCACCATCCCATATACAAGCTGACTTTTTACTAGAAAACAAAGAGACCTCCTCTACCCCACCCAAAGAGATGCTGTTAATTATTTACCTTTTTAGGAAAAAGAATATTATTTAGATTGAAGTTCATATCGTAATTTAATTTACAAAGTACATCTGTCATTTGGGTGAGAATCCAGTGAATAATGATAAGATTTTCAAGAGCCCCTGTAGGGCTGTGTGCGTGTGCGTGTGTGTTTGTGTGTGTGTTTGTGTGTGTGTGTGTGTGTGTGCGTGTTTTACCCTGTGGTAGGATTTCTTTAGATCTGATGTTTAACAGAACAGAGAGAGACCATAGCCCTCTGAGAAGTGTGTTCTTGTGGCTGGTTTGTGCTTGCTTTATCGAGAGCAAAGCTCATGTGCATGCAGTGGTCATCGTCACAGGTCCAGACTTAAGATATCAGTGAGCCTTGGTGAAGTAATCAGACACTTTCTCCCTCAGGCAGCTCTCAGTTGAGAAGACTTTCTCTGATGACTAAAGTAGGAGTAAAATCAAATGCAGACTCAATGTCTTGATCTGGAACCATGAAAGAAAAGAGGCTGGCATTTATTGACTGTCCACTGCATGCCAGGTTATTCTTGTAATACCATTTCATTTAACGTGAATGTTATCATCCCCATTTTACAAATCTGGAAAACAAGAACATCAAAGCGATTAAGCATTTGAGTAGGAGTCGCACAACCAGTAAGCTAATATTAGAACTCAGGTCTGTCTGATTTCAAAGCTCTTTCCACAGTACCTAAAATATTCATGCACCAGATGAAAGCTTTTCTTTTTTCCCCTGGACTGTTTCTTAAATTTGTGGCTCTGCTTTCAATGCAGGGTGTCTTGAAATGTGATGATGTGATTATATTTCTGGTTATTACTCCCCAACCATCATTTCAAATGGAATTGACGTGTGAGGCTGAAGGGATAATAGTGGGGTGAGCTATGAATGCAGGTCAGCTTTTCTAATGTGGGCTGGGTAATGTCTGAATTACTCAGCACTGTTTTTAGAAGTCAGCTCCCCACTCCAGGACAGGGTTACAAGCACAAATGTGCACAGATTCCAGGTGGTTACTGTAAATAAGTGCTGCAGACTGGCCTATGGCAGGAGGTCAGTGGTTGGTTTGGGAGTTGCGCTATACTGGAAAACACATACCCCAGCTAGAGTGGGGGTCTTTACCCCATTAGGATGATTGCCAGGTCCTGGCAGGGAGACCATGGTCGGCTCCAATTGGGCCATTGGAAGAAAGCTTAATGAAAGGGCTATTTACGAAGGTGTGGGCAGAGAAATACATCCCCCAAAGTCACTCTTGTTCCTCCCTCTGGTGCTCCCCATTTGAGATTTGGAGGAATAGCAGAAGATGCAGCCTGGGGAGTCAGAAAAAGTTCCAAGATCAGCCAGAGTCTAAGAGCTGCATGTATAGTAACTTACGCATTGTATTTGAGTGTTTACAGATGTGGCTGTGTTTTGTTTTTTTTTTCTTTTCAATCTTAACTGTGGTTTACTGTTGGAGGAGAAAAGTTGGCCATTAGGCAAGGAACCAGGCTGACTGAACCTCTTTTCTTTTGGGTAACTGGTTTAAATCTGATGTTTGTAAAGAAGATAAAAACAAATGAACGAGGACACTGGTTGACTGAGTGCTTAAAACGGCTCTATTTACTCTAGTCACTTGTAAAGACCAGAGTCTTTCACTGCTGTATGTCTGAGGGTTGTGGCTTCACTCTCAACGTCTTGCAGCTCCCACATGTTATGTTGCTGTAGTTGTAGACTACAGGAAGGGTGTGCACATCATTCAGTAGTTTTTGTTAGTGTCTATTTTTTTTGTCGCATTCTTCAAATCTGCATATTTGAGTGCATTAGGTAGAGTTTCCAGCAGAGACATGCTCAGGAAATATCATTTTTCCCCTTCTTATTTACCCTTTTCTCCCTCTTTATCCTTCTGGTTCTCTTCATAATTCAAACCAGCAGCAGCAGCAGCAACATCATAACTAACACTTACTGGGGAACCATGTGCTGGGAACTGTGCTAAGTGCTGAAATGGATCTTCCTATTTAATATTGAGGTGAGCACAGTTTTGAGTCTCATTTTGCAGATGAAGAAACTGAGGCCCAGAGAGGTGAAATAATTTGCCCAAAGAAGCTGGGTTATTTAGAACTTGGCAGAGGTGGGATTCCAACCCAGGCAGTATGCCACCAAAGTCCCCCCTTAACCACTCAATTTCACACCTCTTAGAATTGTTCAAACCCAGCAATTCCACTCAGAGAACAGTAGATAAACATGGAGATAAAAGACAAGTCAATAATTCCCTCCTCCCCCGCATCCCAGTTCTTCTCAGTATCTTGAAAAGCACTAGGTGAATAAAGCTAGATGGTGATCAAAGAAAAGTCTAATACATGTTTTTTTTGTTTTTTGTTTTGTATGATTCAGTTGCTTACACATAATTCATTTGTAAATTGATACTAAATGAAAGTTGGTCTTGAAATATTGTATACAGCCCAAACTAGGAGCTTGGCACCAAATCCCCACTTGGACCACAAATCATTTACTCTTGCCAAATTAGAGTCTAGAGTAATTTACCATAAGATGGGCTTTTAACCCTAATATCTAGACGTCTGCTTGCTATGAAAGCTCATTAGCTTCTAGAAGCAGCTCTCGTTAAGGGAATGCTATCAGGGTAAACACATCACTTTAGTCTTTTTTTCCAAAATTACTAACCCCACCTTGTAATAAAGGAAAAATAAATGGATAACTCTTGTTTAGTATTAATTCATTTGGACCCATTTATTTCCATCAGTGGCTTCTGGGGAAAAGTCAACTCAGCTCATTTTCCCACGTTCAGTCTCTGATGCAGTGTGGGACTTTATGTTTCCATAATTAATAGAGACATTTTTCAAATAGAAAAAAATTGTTTTTGTGCTTTTTGGGAAAAATAATGCATGGTGGCTGCTGAATATGATTTTCCAAATGGAATGTGGAGTTTTCATTCCCATTATATGTCTCTCTTTCTTCATGCTATGGATTTTGGCTTTATGGCAACTCACTACCAGGCTTGTAGCTGTCAGAATTGGACTATTTATTGGCTCCTAAATAGGAACAGTGAAACTGCTGCATCATCATGATGTGCTGTTGCAGGCAAAGAGCATCTCTTTTCTAAGCAGATGTTTACTGAGGACCTGCCTACTGCACACAAATGAAACGGCACTTTGTTTTAGTGGATATGGTTGGTGCCATTGGGATAAAAAGATGGGCAAACTGCTTGGTTGATCATTAACTATTACATATTTGTCTGTCTATCTTGTCAATAAGATCAAGTTTGCTTGTCTAAATCTCGCATTTCATTTATTTATTTTGAGTTAATTAAATTTGAGATTATACCAAAAGCCCTTCACTATTTTTTAATGAATATCTTAGATAACTTTACTGAAAGCCCTTCACTACTGAATGAGTGAGTTGGGTCTCATTCAGTGGGCTCAGGCTCTTTTAAAACTCTATGATTCTCTTGTATCAAGACCTAGTTAAATGGGTTTCTCAGCCAACTTGAGACAAAATGGTGGCTATTCACTTCTAAAACTCTTCCCTTCAGTGAAGAGATCCCCAAATGATCCTCAAAACATAAATCAGAGTTCTTAACTTGAGACCCACAGAACAGATACTAAGGGATGGACTTTAGGAGGCCCATCAATGTTCAAGTGTGTGCAAAGTGCGGCACGCGTGTACATGTTTCAAAAGATGTCATCACATTAACAAGAGGACTCATGACCCAGAAAGGTTAAGAACCACTGATTTCAGACAGTTATCCTAAATAATGGGGTCTGGCTAGAGATACATGATTTGGGCCATATTTACCATATATTTGCTTACTGCTTGTGCTTGGTCATGCCATTCAGCAGCTGCACACCTCATTATATACAAGAAAAAGAATAGGATTCACCTAAAGCTCAAAGGAATACTGATCCTGTACTTATTAAAATTTGTTCTGGGATTTCAGAGCCATGTTAAGTTTGGCTATTTTACTCATTTGTAGTCAGTGTTCAATTATTTGAGCATGTGGATTTTCAAGTATCTTATTCTCTTTTTCTTCCTTTTAACTCCAATTTGGTCCTTTTTGCACCACTAAACAGGGGTAAAAATGGAATAGGAAGTCTTGAAACTCAAAAGCAGCATAAAGTTACATGTTTGTGACCCTTATTGAGTAGATTAAGATCAGTGGTTAAAATTTTTACATTTGCTCTCTTAGGAGTTCTTGTTTCTAGTTCTTGAGAAACTAGAGTATGTTGGGTCTTTTGTAAGAAGCAGCAAGTGTCCAATAATACTTGGCTTCCTAAACTCTCAGACTCCCTGTCTGCCCTACAGTGACTTAAAATGAGTTACACCCAAGAGTTACACACAGGTTTCCTCCTGAATCTTTTAACCCATCCCATCTCCCAACATACTTTTAGCCTATTTCCAATTAACCTGGCTACTGTGTTCATGAATGATTGTCCCTTTTGTGGGCTCATCTAACCTGGCTTGATGCTCCTCAAGAGATCTCTAGCTCTTATAGATTCAAATGCTTTGGGGAAAAACCCTGTATAATCCACCCTATCTCCAGGAACTTCTAGCCTGGTGCAAAAACTCAGGAACCTCTCTGCCCCCTGAATTCCTATGAAGCCAGAAAATAGCAGATTCAAGCCCTTGATCGCAGATGTGAAGTCTTGATGGTTAGTCAGTGATGAGAACGACGAGGTTACTACTTTTGACTATTGAGTCAACAATACTTGACTGTTGAGTCCAGGGTGTTGATTCAAGGCAAAAAGAGGAGCCAGCATGATGTTCTGAGATCAGTAATCAAGGAAAGTGTTCAACCCATACACAGAATATACAATGATTCCTAGTAATTTTACTATTTTTTTAACCCATAATTGTTTAACGGTTCTTGAAATGTTGACTCTGTAGAAGTGTAGATGGGGGCAAGGGAGAGGGCAGCTTTAAATTTTGTTATCTACATTCATATCAACCCCCTGCATCTTAGGTTCTGTTCCCCAAAGCAGATCCTGACAAAAGGAGTCATGCAAATAATTTGTGAGGTTACAGGAAACTCCAGTAAGGGAGCAGGGAGTGGTACAGAGAATAAAAGGAAGGCAATAAGTTGTGTGCAGATGGTCATGTAACCATCATGGGTGGGTAGGGCTCAGTCCCATTGAAGACCTCTGGGAGTCTGTGTAGAGACACCCTAGAACTGTACCACCCACAGGGCAAGGAAGCTGGGGAATCTATCTACCCACTTCCTCTTGTTGGTTGAGAGCTGCTTCCGGGGGCATTACCTCCTGGTGCACCAAAGTATTATAGGTGCAGCGATACACCCAGCATTGCAGGTAACTAGGAGTTGACCCTGATGAAGCTGGCGGCTTCCACAGCTTTTCTGAATGCTGTTTTCTACTCCTAGTGGCAGAGGCAAAACTGGGGGAGGATATCCATCTCAAAATTTGCTAAGAAAAGGGACACAGGAATCTGTTGAGAGATTCAGTGGCTCTTTTATTCTCATGGTACTCTCAGGGACTGATAGGTCCTTAGGTGTAGTACAATAATGGAAACAAGGATTTTCACTCTGTGGCTTCATCTCCCTTTTCCCATCCTCTCTCTCTGACTGCACCTTTCTTCTCCCTGTCACATACCTTGGAGACAAGAAATGAACATTAGGCAAGTGCACACTGAGGACAGAGGATCTGTTGATGGATGAATGGATTAAGAAAATATGATATGTGTACACACACACACACACACACGGACACACACACACGAACGGAATATTATTCAGCCATAAAAAATAAGGAAATCCTTCCACTTGTGACCACATGGATGAAGATGGAGAACATTATGCTAAAGTGAAATAATCCAGTCACAGAAAGACAAATCCTGCATGATTCCATTTTTTTAATGGAATCTAAAAAAGTGAACTCATAGAAACAGAGAATAGAGGGGTGATTGCCAGGGAATGGGGATGGAGGAAATGGGGAGATGTTGGTCAAAGAGTACAAACTTTTAGTTTTAAGATGAATAATTTCTGGGGAATCTATTCTACAGCATAATGACTATAGTTAACAATATTATACTGTACATTTTAAGGTGGCTGGAGAATCGATATTCAGTGTTTTTACCTCACATGTGAGGTAATGGGTGTATTAACTTGATTTTGGTAATCATTTTACAATGTATGCATATATTAAATCATCATATTATTCTTCCTAAATATGTACGATTTTTATTTATCAATTATACCTCAGTTGGGCTTCCCTGGTGGCGCAGTGGTTGAGAATCTGCCTGCTAATGCAGGGGACACGGGTTCAAGCCCTGTTCTGGGAAGATCCCACGTGCCGCGGAGCAACTAGGCCCGTGAGCCACAACTACTGAGCCTGCGCGTCTGGAGCCTGTGCTCCGCAACAAGAGAGGCCGCGATAGTGAGAGGCCTGCGCACCGCGATGAAGAGTGGCCCCCACTTGCCGTAACTAGAGAAAGCCCTCGCACAGAAACGAAGACCCAACACAGCGAAAAATAAATAAATAAATAAATTAAAAAAATATATATAAATAAATTATACCTCAATAAAGCTGGGGAGAAAAGTAAAAAATGAAAAAAATAAAAGAGTGCATGAGGACAGAGCACTATGACCAGGTGGCTACAGCTTTACCTTTGAGTGACCTGGGAGAAGTGAATAGCCACCCTTACCAAAATGTTCAGGCAGCATGCCTAGCCCCCTCTTTTGCCTGTCTGAGAAGTGTTCTGGAAGCTGCCAGAGAACAAAGTTCCGTGTGTTTCCCAGCAAGCACAGAAGACTCTGCCCCCATCTTTCTTAGATGTGCACTTACCCTTTGCCATCCTCCTCACTTTGAAAAACCCCATTGAAGACCCTGTGCAGTTTCAGAGACTCCACAACATCCATTTGGATCCCGAGGATGGAGTCATTGATCCCTGGGTTTTTTGGTTTTGTTTTTTCCCTCCAGTGCGCTGTTCTAAGGCAGAAACACTGCCGGCTGTGGAGTTCAGACAGCACAAGGCACTCCCAGCTTTATCAAAAGCCAGAGACTGTACTGAAGTGTTTGTATTTCTGCTTGTGGGCCAGTTCCTCTCAATGATCTTGGGTAGGTCTAGATCACTCTCGGCTCAGCTACACTCTCCTTGTCAGAGATGTGGTCCCTGGTGCTGGGATAGCACCACGGAGACTTAGTTCAAAGATTTAAGTTGACCTCAGTTTTGAATAATTCTCTTTTATCCTTGAAGGGCAGCTCTTATTTGTTTTCTGAAAAATGCACACCCATTCATCCTTGTTCATCAGACCTCCTCTGAATCTTAAAATTCAGGAAGAGGCAGGGTACTCTCTTCCCCAGTTACTGAATATGAAGCACCCAGGACTCAAACTGCAATGTTTATTTGGGATCTCTGAGCATCTCAGACTCAAAAAATTTTTTTCATGCCAACATATAGAGAGAATGTGAATTTCTCATCATTTTTCAAAATGGGAATTTAGAAAACAAGTCATATGCTCCTGCAATCAATTTAGGCCTTTTAGGTGTGGTATAGGATAAAAAGGAGAGAAAGAAAAAAACACTTGGGATTCATATTGGATACTGTTTGTACTATATACACCTCTTTCTCAGTTTCCCCGCAGGAAATATGGTGGATTTAATTTATGCCGTATAGAGTCACCGTGTGGATTGGGGACAGGATATATATGAAACACCCAGCCCAGGACATAGCTCATGTTAGTTACTCAGTATTTGGTTGGAGCCTCCCTACTCCTGCTCTCCAGGGTACATAATGAGTGCTAAAGCTATATAACTAAACACTGTTCCCCAGATTAGGTACCCAACGGAGAGGGAAAAACTATGAATTGATGACCCGTCCGCACAGTTTAGGGTTAAAAAGCTGTATCTAAATTGGAAGATATATTAAGAAATTTAGGGAAAGAAAACAGTCTAAGGTTGTCAAAGAATGTGCACCAGTTCCTCAAATTTGTTTTTTTCCCCACCTTACCTAAATCCATATTTTCACTTCTATTTTAAGCAGAATTACTCATTGTTGTTTACTTAGAATATGTCTAAGGTTGGTACTCTCACCCTATCCATCTTTCCTTATCCAGAGGCTTAAAGGAAAACCACCAACATAAAGCATGGAGCATCATTAAGATTTCCAAGAGTTTGTTATCACAGAAGAGCGTGTGGACTTGTTTTCCACTTTCACTGTGTCTGTCTTTTTGGGGAACCTCTATCTTCACTCAGCCACCACTTCCATGGATTCTTCCCTCTATTAGGACCAAGATATGATAGCCCTTGATCAAGAGATTGGTCGTGCAACCCAAGAAGGGCCATGCAAAGAAGAGAGAGGTGATTACATTATAAAGTTGATTGTTGACCCTCAAGACCAAAGTAACTGGAAATCTGTGTGTTTTCTGGCCTTTCTGCTCATTTGATGATTAAATACTCTAGCTGTCCAAATCCAATCCTTGGCTTATCTCAGCTATGCAGAGTGGCATGGCTGGTTCAAGCTGTCTGTAGAGAAACCAATGTATGAGGCTAAAATCTAGCAAAATGCCAGAAGAGTATGTTTGGGCAGGATAACAAAATGCAGTTCAGGAGGCCTGCATGAGCTGGAACCAGAGCCAGTGGCATATAGTTGGAGACTGCAATGAGAGATGCCCAAATATGAGTATGACAAGTGGAATATCATTCTGTGAACTAGAGTCAAAGTCAAAAAAGATTTCATATAAACATGATTTGGGGACTGAGTGAGAATCTGATTTGGAACTTTTCAAATAGGCTGTTTTCTAATGGTGCTTTTGTTGGCAGAGGTCCTGGGAGTGTCTAAGTTCTGTCTTAAAGGCAAGGCTTTGCAGTGTGATGTGGAGGTGCTTTACTGTACCAGACAGACATGAGGGTGTGTCAATAAGGTACTGATCTCCTGTCTACAAACCCTGGGGTGCAAATAAACAACCGTCTTTGTCTTCTAAAACTTTACATACACTTCTAGTTTGATCACCCTTTCTACCAGTTGGTAGAAACTTAAGCGAAGTCCATTCATCATCTCCGTAAATCCCCAGGTTTCTGTCTGATTTCTATTGAGCTTATATGCTGCCACAGTGCCTGATGGGTGGAGGCACCCTGGCATCCACTGAGATATTGGTACACCTGTCTGGTCTTCGGTCTTCTCCTTCCAAGCTTAAGGGTGATGTAAATCTTCTAGCTCTCTCTTCGCTCTTTCAGTCTCTTCCCAAAGCATGTGGGGACCATTCTGTTGCTCCCTTCCTGACCTGGGCTTGGAAACGCAGCTCAGAGAGAAGACATGCCGTCGTCCCTTTTACCATATCTGTTGTATTTCTCCTTCTCCTTCCAACCCAGGGGATTTTTATCTGGACAATAGGTGGGCTTACCCTGGATCATAAGCCTTTCTTCCACATCTATTGAAGTCCAAATATATACCCAGATTCCTTTTAGATTTAGGATTTGAAATATAAAAACTTAGGCTCTTACAACAACAACAAAAACAACTTAGATGTTTAAAACTTTAAACTTGTTTATTCTTGATCTCTCTCTGCTTTTTAGCAACAATATCCCTTTCCTGAAGGAATTAATGATGGGAAGTGAGGTAATGAGCAGAGAAAATCTGGGGGAAGATCTCATTTAATTCCTGCCCAAACTTTCAGCCTGCTTGATTGGAATGTTGGGTTTTTTTGTTTGTTTGTTTTTCTTGAGTAGAGTTGAGTTCCATGCAGGGAGATCTGGAGAGTTTGTTTGCATATTGGTCTTGGAACTCACGTGGAACAAAGATGAGTGGAATATGCTCTGTTTCTCCAGTGGGAAATTTTAGGTCCACAGAGGCAAAAGGCTTTGCTTTCATTCTGACATAGTAAATAAGGACAACATATAACTGAGGAACATAGCATATAGGTAATACATTTGCAGAGAATAATATCTTCTAGCATATTCCAGTGGGGCCTGATGTGGGTGTAGCAATCATCAGGAGGGTGAAAACCAGGACAACCAGAAGTAGGAGAGGAAGTAGCTGTCTTTGAGAGAGCAAGACTGATAAAGTTTTCAGACCAAATGATAAGTAACTTCTAGTTTCCAAATAAAAGCTCTCGCATTTGAGACCATGCTTTTTTTTTTTTTTAACGAAAGACTTTAATTGCTTATACTGACAGCAGACATGCCACATTTATCCACACGGCCAGTGTTCCAAATGCCATGTAAAAACGCAGCAATTGGCCAGATTGTTAAATAACCTGCTATAATTGCTTTTATTTGTTTAATCCTTTTGAACAAATGGCCACTTTCATTTTTTTGCCCAGAAGACAAAGAAGAGTTGAAGTTTTCTGTTGTTTTGCAGGGAAAAGAAAACAGAGTATTTGTTGGTTGAAGACGGAAGATCATTCACTTTAGCAGTTTGGACAGCATGACTGATAGGGAGAGGCCTGGTATCTGGTAAGGGCAGAGTGAGAAAAGTGGAGGATTCTGAGGGCAAGAGCAGGGATCAAGGGCCCAGGATTCCCAGCTGAAGTGGATGAGTGGGAGATAACACTTAACTGCAAAGAAGAAATAGATGAGCAAAACCATCTAGGTAAAAATGACATCATGCCCTGATTTTGGTGCTAAGAGTCCCTGGAAGATGGAACCATTGACCTGGTATCTTGGAGATCCCTCCTCGTGGGTTCAAGGATAACGCTCAAGCTAAAGGCTTTATGTTTTGCTAGAAGAGAAAGGATACTCTCTGTTTCTTATAAAGGGTAAAAGGAACAATTAAGCTCAAGATCTAATCCCTCCAAAGCCATAATGAAGTATTTTGTATGTAGAGGAAAACTGTTGAAGGGTAAGTAAACGCGACTAGATCCACAGCAGTGTTTCTTCAGAATTTTAACAAATTCTATTTAGGCTCTCCTGAACTTAAGACATCATTCTCAACTGTATCTCAGGTTATTTTCAAATAGTGGTTTCGTTTTCCCTTAAAATGATCAAAGGGAATTGCTTATTATCCAGGGTCAACTTATTAACTGGAGACAGACTATTCCCCAATTACAGTATCTCTTGAACGCATATCTTACTGAGCTCTAGGCAAGGGACAAATTGCGGAGGAGAGGACAGAGTCTAGCCAAAAATCCCAGGGTCTTACCCTGGTCTCCAGCTAACTAGCTCCGTGACCTTGGACAGATGTGTGACTTTTTTGCATGTGTTTCCTCATTTGCTAAATGAAGTGAGATGGGGGTAACTCCAAACCTCCTTCTTTCTCTCTGTTTTTTCTAATTTTTTAGAATCGCTGAATCATTGCATGCATGAAATGATTTACTTTCTTCCTCTTTGAAATAATGGAGCTCATTTTCTAGTATCTCCATCTCCCTATATTTCTGTTAAGCAAGATCTAACAGCCTTTGATATTTCTCTGTCTACTTGCTGGGGAATTACAGATATAATAACATTTGATTTTGTGAAGACACTTAGTCAAAAATTGTCACTGAATAGCTTATGCTTTCCCACAGTGCTATCAGAGCTGAATCCTTATAGCAGACAAGCCAAAGATGAAATAAGAGGGATTGACAGGAAAGGGGGGGTAGGGAGAGCTTATGGACACAAAAATTGAAAAGGCAATATGTAGGAGCATGAGAAAAGCCACCAGAAAGAAGGTTCTTTCTCCATCCTTGAGTATATTAAAATATTTATTTATTTATTTATTGAATGATGTTGGAAAGGTGAGAAGGGAAAAGCTTCTAGTGCTTGGTGAGCACCTGCTGTGTGCCAGGCACAGGTTAGGCACAGGCATTTGTCCCCACTTCATAGATGAGAATATTGAGGCATAGAACTCACCCAGTAAGTGAATGGCACAACTGAGATTTTAAGCCAGAGGGCAAATAAAAAATTAAATAATCACAAATAAGGCTTCTCCTATACCCCGAATCTGTCCCTTCTCCTTATTCTAAGATGTTGACAGCATTACCATTTGACTCTGAAATGTACTTTAGCCACCTTTCTGTGTTAATACCTGTGGAAATACCCCATTCATTTTAACTGCTATATCATGTTCATGGCCTACCATAAATTACTTCATTTAGTCTTTTCCCTATTGTTTTTCACTGTTAAGAATGATCCTATAGTGAGTATGTGGATTCAAGGGTACCTGTTCCCATGTGCACATGTGAAAGAGTTTTTCTAGGTAGATGTGAAAAAGTATATACATATATATGTGAATATGTGCATATGTATGTATGTGTGTACTATATGTATATAACTTATATATCTGCGTATGTAATATGTATATGTATTTTTTAAGATCCTGACAAATTCCCCTTCCAAAGGGGTTGTGCCCGGTCGCCTGCCACTGCCCCCCTGGCATTGTGTGAAAGTGTACGTTTCCTCACACCATCACCAGTATTTGACATCATCAAACTTTAGACATTTGCCAAAGCATTATGATAGTATTTTTTTCAAGTACATGAGTGAGTTTGAGCACCTCTTGAGTTCCTTTCCTCCAGAAAGTGTTTCTAGTAAATGGTGGGAGAGCAATTGAGCCCTGTCCTGTGCTGTGCAGAAAGCCAGTGAGTTTCTTCACGAAGAGGATGCAGTGGGGTCGCTTGACTTGGGTATCCTGCAGAGGAGGGGGTGTAAGATCACACTCTCATTAGGAAGTAGCCTGGTTGTCATAAAGGAGCCTGAGCAAATCTTTGAAGCTTGTAAGCGATGACACTGAAATCTGTCGGAATACTAACCCTGAAATCAGGTCTGAATTTACAGCCATAATATCTATCTTTGGATTTAGTTTTATGTTTTTACTCTGATTTATGTGCATGCCTTCCTTAGCATCCCATATCTCAAGCAACATAGATGTATTAAAGTAATGGAATCTAGAAAATATGTTACAGTTGCCATCTTTGTTCCCAAGAGGGAATTTGGAAATCTGACAAATATTATAGCTTTCATTTTCAAGATCCATTTTCTGAGCAGTTTCACTAACAAGTCTCCTGATTTACCAGGCCATTAACAAAAATAATTCCTTCTGGACATCAGTGAAAGAAGTGGATTAGCACAATTTACGGCTTTCTCGAGATACACATAAGGTGCCTGTCAAGAAAAAAAGGGACAGGTTTTTGATTAGCTGATACATAGACTTGCTTTTAAGACACCTCAGTTAATTCTCCATAAGCCCATCTACTAAGGACAGCATCCCTCAAGGAGGAAGCCTGCCATGGCCCCGTGTCTCGGCATGGTCTCAAGTTTGCCAACAGTGATTAGAAATTACTTAGCTGCTGACAGCCCTTTGTCATTGATTGAAAGAGGAAACCTTTTCCACTTCAAGCTGAGGACATGGTGCCTATTTTTTTCCTCTTTAAATGAAACATTATCCAGAGACAACTCTTTGTGTACACAGCAACACACACAGTTTAACAAAAGAGTAACCTGCAATAAACAGAGATATAGAAGATTGAGGGCCTAGGGCAGCAGCTCATTAGGCAAAACCTGTCCTTTTTCTTTGCTGAAGTCGGGAAGAAACAAGTGTCTGCCAAATGGGAGGAATAATGAGGGTATCCTGTCAGTAAGGAAGATAACACAGCTCTGGGGAAAGCATTGGAAAGTTTCCTCTAATCCTTGGGAACTTTATGTCCTCAACAATCCTGTATTCAGAGGATCTCAGAGTGTTAGAGGGACCCATTAAAAACTTCCACTGTGGCCTGGGGAGAGAGATGCCCACTGGGACAAGGGTACCTTTTTATGGTGGTATGATAGCATGGCCATCCAGGCTGTGGCATTAGCCTGCAACTCTGAGGCTTTGGGATCTGATTCCCAGCTCCTGAGGTGTGTCATAGGGTCAGCAGAGAAGATTCCCAAGTAGCTGGTGGTGGTGGTAGGGGCTGAGGGTGTCCAGGAGAGACGCACAGACCGACGTTTATAAATCTACCCTTCAGTCAGTTGTGGGCCGTGGGTATGAAAAGCATGAAGCAGGAGAGAGAGGAGATGAGATGCGCTTGGCCTTGCACAGCCTTTTAGGTCATCTGAAGGATTTGGGCTTTATCCTAAGAGCAGTGGGAAGCTGTTAACAGGATTCAGTGTGTGTGTGTGTGTGTGTGTGTGTGTGTGTGTGTGTGTGTGTGTGTGTGTGTGTGTGTGTGTGTGTGTGTGTCTGGGGGTGCCAGCATCTGGACATGGGGGTGACAGTCTTAATTAGATTTCTCTTTGCAACTATTATTCTGAGAGTCACAAGTGTTCTTAATTTTTTTGTGCCAAGGACCCTTCTGTCAGTCTGGTGAAGCCTGTGGACCCCATCTCACAATGTTGTATTTAGATGCATAGATTCAGATACTTAGGATTATGACAGATTCTGCTTATACTGTATCATGTGTATACTCTAATAGTTTGATACATTTTTCAAAATATTAAAGACACTTATCTGTGGTAGATAACATCTATGTAGCAGTGTGCCAGAGCCAGCTCATTCCCACCAGCTTGTCAAAGCTTACCGTGTACATTTCTTTCCGGCTCCGTGTTCAGTGATATCATGTTGGTAGCTTAAATGTGGTCATGATGGGAGTATTTACACCATGAAAACTGGCAAACATTAAAAATCAGGACATCCCCCCCACCAAGAGCCAGTTGTTAAAACATTTACCATCACATATACATTATGTAATATATATATGTATTATACATATACATATAAGTATGTGTTAAACCTGTGATGAAATCCTGTTATTTAAGACACTAATAAAGAAGTATATATATAAACTTTATTAATACCTTAAATAACAGGATTTAATCTCAGGTTTAATAACTATCATAATTTTGAAGTAGTGATAAGTATAAATTATATTTCAGAATATCAGCAGCAACTATAATGCGATATAATATTTCTTTCTATAATTGATGACAAAGTCAGAGTTACTGCTAATACTACTGGGATTTGTTGCCTACATCCATACTTAAAGGAAATGCTAGAGATTAATGCAAATAAAGATGAATTTTTCCCATCTAAAGAACCCCTGAACTACAGTGTCTAGAAAATGAGAAAAAGGGGGAGCAAGGAGACCAGTTAGGAGGCTGTCACATTATTCCAAATGAGCAGTCACGGTGTCTTGTACTCAACTGCGGAGGCAGAGAGATGTATATAGAATTAGAGACGGTTAACAGAAAAAGTCTACAAAAATTAGGGATGTATTGACATAGAAGTGCAGGAGGTGTCGAGAGTGACCCCTAGGGTTCTGGCTTATACTATTGGATTTACTGAGAAGGGGATGTCAGAAAGGGCCAGGTTTAGGGAAGATTACCCTGAGTTTGGTTTGGGATGTGTTGAGTTGGAGGTGCCTCTCAAGTATCCCCATGGAAACACTAAATAGACCGTGGGATATAAATATCTGGAATAGAAGCATATGTAGGTTCTACCATCAGTCTTGGGGTGAGAACAGAGTAGAGGGAAGTTGTTCCTTGGTGGAGAAGCAAGCTACATAGAAACGTGCCACCCTTTCAGTAACTGCTTTCACACTGCATCTCCTACCTTATTTATCTCTTAACAGTCATCTTGCAAACAGATTGCCTTTAGGAACTGGTGAGATGGCCCCACTTGGAGGGAATCATACTCAAAGAGAATAACTACTTTCCCATTGCCTGCAGAGTTACCTTGCTGGATCCGAAAGTCCGCTGGAGAGGCCAGGGCAGTAGATAAATACTAGGAGGTCATTAGGATATTTACAATAATTATAGCTTCCATTCTATTTGAGATTGCCCTGAGGAAATGGACTGAGTGAGAAGAGTGGCAAGCAGTAACCTTAAGGATTTCAAGTTCAGTGGCTAGCAGAAGCAGACAAGCCCATGAATGAGACTAAGGAGGAGCAGCTACAGAGATGGGGAAAAGCCCAGTGAGATGGGGGGGAAGACAAGAGGAGATGGTGCTTCAGTAAGAAGCCAGGATACAAGTAAACAGAAGGTTGAAAAAAAAGACTGAAAGTTCTTTGTTGGATCTAGTGATAACAGAGGGTGTTCATTGTATGGGAGCTATGTGATGGAGGTGAAAGCCATTTGAGAGGAGAGGAAATGGTGACCAAAGTTATAGACACATCTTTTAAGAATTTTAGCTGCTAAGAAGGAGACAGATAGTGAAGTAGCTGAAGGTAGATATAGAGCGAATAAGTTCTTTTTTCTCTCCTTCTCTCCCTCCCTCCCTCCCTCCCTTCCTTCCTTCCTTCCTTCGTTCCTTCCTCCCTCTTTCCCCCTCCTTCCCTCCCTCCCTCTAGTAGGAGAGGTGTGCCTATAAGAAGGATCCATTTGAGACAGGGGTGACAATATATAGGAGAGAAGGGATTAATGATAGTTCCTGAGCAGGTAGGAGGAGATATACTTCAAAACTTGGGGGGAAGTATTCACTTTTTATAGCAGAGAGTTGAATGAATGAACAGATGATTGAATGAGTGATGCAGCTGCCTTTTTTTTTTTTTTAAGTTTAATTAATTAATTATTTATTTATTTATGGCTGTGTTGGGTCTTCGTTTCTGTGCGAGGGCTTTCTCCAGTTGTGGCAAGCGAGGGCCACTCTTCATCGCGGTGCGCGGGCCTCTCACTGTCACGGCCTCTCTCGTTGCGGAGCACAGGCTCCAGACGCGCAGGCTCAGTAGTTGTGGCTCACGGGCCTAGTTGCTCCGCGGCATGTGGGATCTTCCCAGACCAGGGCTCGAACCCGTGTCCTCTGCATTGGCAGGCAGATTCTCAACCACTGCGCCACCAGGGAAGCCCCAGCTGCCTTTAATGGTACTTGTGTATTGCCCCCTGTCTTAAAGAGGAGTCCTTCAGTGGCTCTAGAAGGCAGAGCAGTTTGCTCCATGTCGTACTGGTGGAATGCAGACTCAAGCAGGTCTTCAGAGAGGATGTAGGTCCCTTCGTCTTAGAAGCACCTGTTGCTGGCTTGGGGGCATTGAGTTCTGAAGGGCTTCATACACCCGTAGGATGTGTAGGTGAATGGGTGCTGAAGTGAGTTGGAAATTGAGCTGTTTTGCTAATGTCTCCTGAGTGGGTTTTGAAATTGGGATTAGGAGGGGCATTATCTGGGCAGGAAAGATTGGATTTAAGGGCTCTGTGTGGTTGAAAAATAAGGGTGCTGTCCTTGGGGAAGGCATCTGTGGTGAAGATGGGTTTGGGGCTTCAGAGCCACAATGTCCCTCTTCCTGGGATCAGAGCTACAGTTTCTCTGAGTTTTCCAAGCCTTGCTTTTGACCCCTGCATCCAGCTGGGGTTGCAAGCCTCTCAAGACTCAGATACTAAAACTTACTGACTGATGTGGACTCTTCTATGCATCAAAGGGCTCAGTAATGATATTAGCTGGCAGGCTCTTTTTAAGTGCTGTTTTTAAGTGCTTCTCTGTAGATAGCACGCTAAGATACCTGGGGTTAAGATGAAAGGCTTCGAAAAGGCAGCAGCTTCCTGGAGGCTGCCTGTGGCCACTAACCTTGCTGCTTTGGCCATGCCGACCCCAGACAACCAGGGCCAGCCTTTACATGTCTCTTTCCATCACCACAGATACTGTGAACCCCAGATTTCTAAGTCTTCACCACTGAAGCAAACTGAAACAAAACTTTTTGAGGTTAGATTGTCTGATGTTGTTCCTACCTGTGACCTCTGCCACCGGAGTCATTTTGGAAAAATAGATCTTAAAGTTCAATCTGTCTTGGTTTCAAATATCAGCTCTTCTCTAATTGACTGTGGGACCTTGAACAAGTCTCTTGTCCTCTCGGAGAGTCAATTTATTATCTATGCAGTAGGGAAAACCTTGCCTACCTTGTAGGACCATTGTAGAGCCCCATCCATTCAACACATACCTGAGTGCCTATTCAAATACTGGGTTAACTGTGCAAAGCAAGCATGATCCCCGCCCTCACTGAGCCCCAGTGCAAGAGTGGATATGCCAAAGTGCCAGGCCCAGGGAGCACATGTAAGAAATGTCTCATTCATTTATTTTCTTGTCCTTTATGCTCGAGGCTCAGCTGCAAGTACCCCTTTGTGCACAGTGGCGTACTTTGAGGCATTGCATGGTTAGCAAACAGCTCTGCAGGGTACAAGGGCAGCGATGCAGTAAGAACTTGGGAGTAGAGTTGGGTAAGGGTCAGAGACGCTGAGGACAGAATGTGAGCCTCCTCATCACAGCTCCTTCTCTTACTGGCTGCAGGACCAGTGGCAATTTACTTGTCTTTTGCTCCGTGCCTCAGTTTTCTCACCTGCACAATGGAGGCAATAATGACACATATTTCTGAGGGTTGTTGTGAGGATTAAACGAGCTAGTATGTGTCAATGCCTGGAACTTGGTAAGTGTTTGATAAATGTTAGGTATTATTTCCACTTTCAAAAACAAGCTGCTCCCATTAAAGCCCACCAATCTCAAATAGAAATCAGGTGGGAATAGTGATTAGTTGAAATTCTGCACCAAAATGCCCCCCTTTCAAATGCTATTCCATTCGCAGTCTCTCTCCTTTTCCAATCCTGGCTCTCATATGCGGATCTCCCACTGTGAAGAGCAGTGTCCCTAATAGTAGAATATCATTTTACTGGTACTATTTGTTGATCACCATTATACTGTGGGGTCTCAACAGCTTTAATTACAATAATTTGAGGTTTCTTCAAAGCATTGTATTTCAGAGAGTTCACGGATGCTTTTAATTTAATTATGTGCAGTTTAACACTACAGATGACTGTTGGGAAAAAGAAAAATGCTGTTCTTTCGGAATGCAAGACACATGTTTAGGGCTGATAAAACACATTACTACATTTTGTTTCAGAATAAAAAGGAGTGTATTACAAAGAATGTGACAGTAAGTCGACGCTAGGATGCTTGGTCTGGGGCATTGTTGACAGAAACAAGCTTGATCCTGGTTAAGGGAAGGGTATTTGCAGGATCACCTTGCACTCAAGTTAGGGGCCCCAAGGTCCGCTCCCACGGGGGCCTCAGAGTTAGCCTCTCTCCTACAGAAATCCACATCAGCTTCCAAACTGGCACACCCCTATTCTTCCTGCTCCCACTGTTTCTATTTACGGTAATAATTATGCATCGCTACTTGAATTCATTCATTCAGAGAATATTTACTGAGTACCTACGCTATGCCAGACACTGTTAAGGCCCTAGTGATACAGGCGTGGACACACAGATAAAAGTCTCTACCCTCAAGGAGTTCATATTCCAGAGGAGAGGAGATGACAAAATAGGTTAAATGTGGGCATGTTTGCGCATGAGGTTGGTGAAGGCTATGGAGAAAAGTAAAGGAGGGACACCATTGGGGAGAGATGGTTATAATTGTGTATAAGGTGGTTGGGGAAGGCTTTACTGAGAAAGCAACATTTGAACTAAGATTTGAAAGAGGTTAGGGAATGAGAATGTTCTAAGTGTAGGTAAGAAGTCCTGAGGTGTAGGGTACCTCGTGTGTCTGAGCAATCATGAGGAGGTTATTGTAGAGTGAAGGGGAGATAATAGAAGGTGAGGTTCAGAAGTTAGAGGAAGATTGTGTTTAGACATTTTATCATCAGCAGCATCATCAACACCATCACCACCACCACTCCCCCTACGGAATACCTGCTGACACTCAGCAGGAAACAGACCATAATCCTTGTACTCCTGAAACTCAAAGTCTGCAAAGGAGACAATTAAAGAACAACATCATCCTTGCTACCAGTGGAGTGAATGCAGATTTTAAGGGACTTCTGTGGTGGGAAGGAAACTCCATAGGAGAAAAGGTAAGGGAGACCTGGAAGATGAGACATCTAAGCTTTAATAGACTTGTGAGGTCGATAGGAATCAGCCAACTGAACTGATCAGAATAAGGCTAAGCTTTGCTGCTAAGAGAGCAGTGAAATCCCATTCTGTAGCTTGCCTTGCCTCTTCTTTCACTTCTCTCTACCCACTCTCCACCAACTCTACTGTGACTTGGAGGTAGAACCTCTGAACTTGCAGGTTTCCTCTCCTAACTTATGGTCTTGCCCTGCTTCCAGCAGCATCCAGGTCCACCCTCTCCTGTCCTCAGTATATTAACAAACACCTCTTTTCAGCTCAGTTGTCCTCACTTTCTTTAGGAATGTATTTCTGCTAAATCCATTGGCCCTGCACATATAGCCCAGTGAAATCTACACTCTGGGCTTCAGCTGCCTCCAAGGAGAAGGGGTGATGACAATAACAGTGAAAAAATATTCATACACACACATACATAGTTATACTTAAGTGCATGAGCACACACATACATGAATTCACACAGATAGTTATATATAATGCATGCATGCAAACATACACGAAGATACACACATGCACATCTATGTTTATATATATACATGCATATACACGTACATGAGTATGTACACACCTTAGTTATATATAAATGCACACATACACACATGCACACATGCATGCACGCATATACATTTTTATATAAATACATGGATGTTCACATATATGAAGATAGAGGTGGGCATGCATGTTTATATATGAATGCATGCATACACACATGCATATATAGGGCGATGTGTGAGTGTATATGATATGGGCATGTGTATATTTCAGAAAGCCTAATTCTGCCAGGAGCTTTCATCTAGTCTCCCTCTTTGTGTACACCACAACTCTGCTCTGCATGTTACATAGGTGAGGAATTTGAGGCTCTAGAAGTTTAAGTTTCTTGCCCACATTCAAGCAGCTGGTAAGTTATGAAACTGACATTCAAATGAAGAGCTGAAAGACAAGAAAGCCCATTCCATTCTAATGCTTAAATAATGTTAATAGAAAGAGGGCAAAAGCAAAAAAAACAAAAACAAAAAAAACAATGAACTATATATCTGGTCCTTGAGCTGCTCTTAGAAAATATACATAGAGAAATTATTAGGACATAATGTGATAATTTCCATGCAAAAGAAATAGAAAGCTATATGAGAGCATAGAAGAGAGAATGGCATGTGAATGGGCTCTTGAAGGATGAGTAGAAGTTTGCCAGAAAGGGGTGGGGGGGCACTAAAGATTTTGCATTTCATTTAAAGTTTATAGTATTATTACAACAAGATAGTCATTGTTGGCCTTTTGGTGTGCTTAAAATGTCCTAAACACCTTTGGCTAAATAGCCAGAGAAAAGGGGGCATTTTACAAAGAAAGGCAGTGGTGGCATCTCAAATCTGGCTACAGACATCTTTCAGCTGCATGCAAGTGATCTAGGGCAAGTCTCCACAAATGGCTCTCTCTCTGCTACTGCATTTGCATATTCATACATTTGCAATCAGAAAACAAGCCTGCTGTTAGTGGTGTCATAACTTTGAATAAGGAAGAAAACGTGGTTAAAGGTGAAATGAGTTATGCTTTTATAAAGCATTTTCAATGGCAGAACCTACTCCCCTCTGAGCACTTTTTGAGTATCAGTAATCATAAACTGCTGCTTTGCCAGGAGTGCTGTTGAAGATTGTGTGGATATTCTTTCAGCAAAACCATTGGGCATGTGTGATTGCTTCTATTTATTCAATACTAAGAAATACAAGATTGAGTTTTATGAGAAAGAGAGAGAGGGAAAAAAAGCATATTCTACACACAAACTGGATAGGTTTCATTGTTTAGTGTGTTTTTATTGCCCCAAAGTAATCTCCTGATTGCTAGATGAGTAATCCCGTAATTACAAAACAATCTATCAATTGATCTAAGTTAATCGGATAACATATTTTATCCTGCTAAGCATGAAGGTAGATATCAGGTAACTGCAGAAAAAGGAGGCATTGAAGCCACCAGCCATCAATAGGGACGCAGATTCAAGTCTCAAATGCTGGTTCCTAACTCAACATAATTTAGAATTAATATGTGAGGAGCAATGTGCTAAGGACTCATAAAGTCCTATCTCTTTCATTCTGCAAAAAGCCCCTAAACTCCCTGCATCCCACAGTTCCTCCTTCCTGTCTGTCACAGAGCTGTTTCTATCTGAGGATTAGACTTCCCTAACTCCTCGGCTGCCTCTTCCATTTTCCCATCTCTAGTCACCTTGTGTTGGAAGGATTGCAGCCCGGGAGACAGGGGAAAATGGGATCTGCGCATTCATGGCGGCAGAGTTATCCAGGAGGAGACGCCACTTAGCAGGGACCAGGTAGCACTGAAGAGAGTAGGAGGCATTTCCTAACTTGCCTTTTTCTCTCTTCCCTTGTCCTTTTCTTCCTCATCCCTCAATATTTCTTGAGTGCCCCGGATGGACTAAGCACGTTTGAGCCCCTTGGAATACATCGCTGAACAAAAAGGGCAAAGATCTCTATGCTTGTAGCACTGACATTCTAGCAGGAGAGACAAATAATACAAACAATAAGAAAGTAAATTACATGGTATTTTAGAAGGTGACAAGTGCCATGGGAATAGCCAAAGCAGAGCAGAGTAAGGGGGCTGGAGTGCTGGAGTAGTGGGCAGAGCAGCTTGCTGGTGTTAGAAATGGTCTGAGAAATGTTCCAGAGCCACAGCAGCAGGAGGGTAGAAGAGGGCATGCTGCACTTAGACTGGACGGAAGTCCATCCTAGCTCTGCTCAGTAGACGTGAGATGATTGTATCTGCCACGAGGGACAAGGGGAGGATTAAATAAGATACTGTTGGGAACATCATTGGTTTATGCCACCTAATTAAAATGACAAGAACACCGCCACTGCAAAGGATTTGAAATAGCTGAGAGTGTGTGTAAAGCACCAAGCACAGGGCCTGGCACGTGTTGGGTATTCAGTTTATGTACAAACCTGTCATCAAAAACACAAAGAAGAGTGCATATGTTGCACAATGCATAAGGCACTGTTCTAAATGCTTCATGGATATTAGCACATTTAACCCTTACAACCCTGTGAGGTAGCAGCTATTATATGCCCATTTTATAGGTAATGAAACTGAGGCACAGAGAACTTAATTTCTCCAAGGTCTTATAACTAGTTAATGGTAGAGGCAGGGTTTGAACCCAGGTATCCTGCTTCTGGAACTGTACTGCGGTTATTCCCAGAGCCCCAGGAAGTAGAAAACAATGTATCCATTTGACAGATATTTATTGATCATGTACTTTATGACAGGTCTGTGATAGGCACTGAGGAAATTAAGGTGAACAAGATAGACAGGGTCCTTTTCCAAAGACATGTGAGTCAATGTGAGACTCACACTTTATCTACCTGAGAGATTTGGGTCTGAAGAGACATTGCTTAATAAGGATGATGCACTCATGCCCCAGATTTTCTGAGTGTGTCCCTGAATGTAAATATTCCACCCTTTTAATGGACCATGAGCGCTGATGCTGGCTGCAGTCATATAGTAGACTATCTTTATTCATGTGAAGAAGCCTGCCCCATTCCTTGCAGAGTCTTTCCCAGTAAGTCCCTGGGACCTGCCTCTACCGATGAGGGGTGAATCTTGTGACTTTTAGACCATGATCTCCTCATTAGATAAAGTCATCAATTACAGCAGAAACAATCATTATTGGCAAGCTGGCAACTGGCTGCTGTCAGGGAGAAATGGGCTCCCGTGGAAGGTTGCAAACTGATGACTATTTAATCCTTGAACTCCGACAGCAACAGTATTAGCTGAAGGTCTGTAATGCATTCACAGTTCTCATTTGACATTTTCCTCACATCATTATTTGTCTGGTTTTACTTTCAAATTCCCCATAGGATCATTGACATGAAATTCTGAGGGGAAATTTGGAACATCAATGACTGTTTAAAGCAAATGAGTAAGTGTCCTTTTCAAGAGGAAATTACCTTTATGGTGTTGGCATAAGGCTATTTTTAAAGTTTATACTAATGAGGAGGCAACGCCAGGTAGATGACTAAACTTCCTAGGCTTGGAGTTGGCCCATGTGAATTTGTCCTGGGGTGAGCTCTGTGTGGCCTTGCAAGGGGGTTCTCGGCGGAGGCCGGCCCCCTCCACATTGCTCCTTTCCATTGCTGATGGTTGAGAGCCTTGACGAGCCAGGCTGGCTCAGGGTTGGTGCTGGGCTTACAGCAGTGAGCACAGACAGTCACGGAGCTTGCTGTCTAGTAGGGAAGGAGGACCCTCACCAAACAATCCCACTCCTAGATGTCTAAACTGCAAACATAACTAAGTGCCCTGAAAGAGGGAGAACAATATTCTGTGGCCTTGAGTAACAGAGGACTCTGAGTCTATTTGGGGGTTGGGGGTGATCATGCTGGCCTTGTCCTGCATCCTGAATGAAGTGTAGGGTCTAGGGAGGCAAGGAGCCAGGTGGGAGGAAATCATTTCAGGAGAAGAGAAGGACCAGGGTTCCAGTGAGTGTGTTCCCTTCAGACCATCTGTGCCCCCTAATCCTGGGGTTGGTTCCCAGCTCCACCGATGTGAGAATCACGCTCCCCACTGACTTGGCTCCCACCCACAGAACGAAAGGGGTTAGGGGTGATATGGATAGCTAATGTGTACTGAGTGCTTACTATGTAACAGGCACTGGTCCAAGGGCTTTACATGAATTAACTCATTTGACCTTCTAGGTACATTAGCCTCACCTGATTAGAAAAAGTGACATTGACAGTGTTCGAAAGAGAACGCAGGTTATTAATTGCAGTGATAGTTGCAAATAAGCAAACAAATAAAATTTGAAGCGTCCTGAATGTTTATCAAAAGGGCACTGGTTGAATAAACAACGGAACTCCTGGACAGAGGAGTGCTATACAGCTCTGAAAAGGAATGAGGGGTATGCCTATAGACTATTTCGTAATAACCTCCAGATATACTCTTTGGGGGAAAAAAGTGAGATGGAGAAAAGTGTGTAGTGTGCTACTGTGTATCTACAGAGGGAGGTGGAACCAGATTTATATACAAATTTACTTTTATTTTTTAGAAAAGATAGACTAAACCATAATATTTTTTAGAAAAGGTTACTCTTCCAGTTATCTATTACTGCTTGACAAAATTGGTGGCTTTAAGTATCAATACTTTTTTTATTCTCTCTCACAGTCTGGGGTTGTCTGGGCTCAGCTATGTGGGTCTCACTCAAGCCTGCAGTGAGCAGTTGAGGCTGGGAACATCTGGGTCATCTAGAAGCTTGTGTACTCACACATCCTGGTCAGGAGTAGGAGACTGCATCAGCTGGGGGGGGCTGGAAGAGCTTGGGCTCCCCAGGGGGCATCTCTCTTTCTGTCTGTGGTCTCTCCAGCCTGGAGGCTTCTGGGTAGCTGGTCTTCTGACATGTTCACTCGGGGCCCCAACGGTATCTTTCCTGAGAGTGAAACAGGTCAAGCTGTATTACCTTTTATGGTTAGTCTCAGAAGTCGCACAGTGTCACTTTTGCCACATTTCACTTTTTGAGACAGTTACCACCCAGGTTCAAATGAGGTGAGGAGAGAACAGACTTCACCTCTTAGAGAGGAAGTGGAAAGGTCTGGAAGAGCATGTACAACTAAAAATATTGCTGTGGCAATATTCTGGAAAACATAATCTACACAGTTACCTAAAGTGAGAAGTATGGAACAAGGGAACAGGGAAAAAATAGACTTTTTAAAGTAAACCGTGTTTCATAAATTAGAAGATGAAGCTAGATAACAAGGCAATTATAAAATTCAAAAGTCAGAGAAAAAATTGAACCTGAATGTGTACTCAGGTAATGGCCATAACCCCTAGAGGGGAACTGTCCCCAGTGACTTTAAAACACAGTAATTTGACTGCATCCATTAGTGGGTACACTTTAAAGGGGATTTTAATAAAGCTGAAAAGGAAAATCTTAACTGTTTTCAGTAATACTATTGTTGGAGGTAGCTTGGTATTTTTATTGCTATTGTGTGTACTGAGAGATAAAACAAATGAGTAATTAGTCAGTTTTCAGAAAAATTAGAATTTTAAGGTGTGGGAGGAAGAAAATACAGATGTTAAGATCAATGAGGTTAATTAAATATATTAGAGGTCAGAACTGGAAGTAGCATTATCAATATAAATTCATTATGTATTTTATCTTAAAAATTCACGTATTCTGTCTGTAATAAGGCCTGGAGGGGCTTCTCTGGTGGCGCAGTGGTTGAGAATCTGCCTGCCAATGCAGGGGACAGCCCTGGTCTGGGAAGATCCTACATGCCGCGGAGCGACTGGGCCCGTGAGCCACAATTACTGAGCCTGCGCATCTGGAGCCTGTGCTCCGCAACAGGAGAGGCCGCGATAGTGAGAGGCCCGCGCACCGCGATGAAGAGTGGCCTCCGCTTGCCACAACTAGAGAAAGCCCTCACACAGAAACGAAGACCTAACACAGCCAAAAAAAAAAAAAAAGGCCTGGAAATACTGACCAACCCAGTAGCAATGAGCTTCCTTAGCAAATAGATTATAATCTCTAATTACCATTTCCCAGCAAATGCAACCAAGCTTTCTTGGGAAATGGTGGATTTCCTGTCTGAGGCAGGAAGTGTACCATATAAATCTGTAAAATCTTGTCATATCAAAAAGCAAGGAAGTTATGTGATGCTATTAGGGTCATGTCATTTACAGACATCAACATCAATCAGCCAAAGGTGAGACAATTTGAGCAACAAAACAGGATTAGTAATTTTAGTGGATTAAAACTCATCAAATATGTTTAAATCCACAGGTACATAATGAAAGGGAAAACTCAAAATGGCTTATTGGTCACCTTTCAAAGATGATGGAATCCACTCATTATTTCAGAAACTGGTAAATGAAGGGAAAGAAGCAAATACTTATCCTGATAAAGGGAGTTTCTCTTTATAGCTAATAAATGAAGAAATGATAGAATATCATACATTCTCAACCCTAACTTAATGAGTGGATCTAGGCAATATCCATCATTGGTTGCCGATGTCATAGAAAAGGATGACCAGCAGCCATTTTCATTTCCTGAAGAAAATCTACGCCACCACCTATGAAGTGGTCTAGTGCCAAAAATATTGAACCTGAATCTGATCAAGCCTCTAGGATATAACCACCTACTTATAGGAAATACAGTAGTCAGGTGAACATGTTCAGTGACACCACAGGAATGAAACCAGCCAAATCCGCACTGTGAAAACAAGCCAGATTATGAATGGGGGCTCTTACGAATTAAAAAACATGTAAGAGATGTATCAATTAATCATAATGTTTGGTTTCAATTTGAATCCTGTTAAAAAACAAGCTGTAAAATTATAAGGTAGTTAGAAAAATATGAACACAGACTGGATATTTAGTGACATTTAGAGATTCTTGTTATTTTTGTTCAGGTGCAGTAATATATTGTGCTTGTGTTAGAAAAAAAAGAGCTTCAATCTTTTACAGACACATTATAAATATTTACAGATGAATAGTATGATATCTGGAATTTTCTTTAAGACCACTGGGGAAGTGGAAGACTTCATTTGAACAAAGAGCAGCCATGAGTTTAATGCGGAGATGGAGTGATGGATACAGAGAAGTTCATTATATGATTTCCTCCACTTTGGTTGCTTCCTGGAAATTTTCAATATGAAAACATAGCAAAATAAAATTGACAGGATAAAGGACTTTTATTTCAAAGGGCTTCTCATCTATGATTTTCATCAGTAAACATCAGATAATGGTCAGACAACATGGGTGGGTCTCCCCTTGGCCTGCTAGAGCAGTGAAGGGCACCCCACTCTTCAGCCACCATGTGTGACCCTATTTTCACAACCAGGATTCAGCAGGAAAATGTCAGGAGTCTACTTTGTGTTATGCCATTTTAAATGATGCCTGACTTTCTAGGGACAAATCAACTCATATTTGTTCTTGATGCTTCAAAAGCAAAATGATAAAAAAAACTTCTCATTAGGTGAAAAGTGTTTTTGATCCAATTTTGAATTTGGTGAAGAGTGAGGACTAAAATCTCCTTGTCCAATTTCTCCTAGAGCTAAACAATATTAACAGATATTTTCAAGATGCATTGTCTGCTAAGGGAGAGGTGATTCTGAACTACTTTGCTATAAATAGCTACACAAGAGCCAAATGAAGACCTGAAAACAGAGTTGCGTTTGCATGAAGTCAGACTGTTTGAGAACTGCAATGCCTCCATGGGGCAGGAGGTTTAAATCGTCCAAGTCGAACTTCTGATTTTAATAATGAATCAGGATGAGGATATAGAATGGTCCTGTGGCTTTTATTTTCTAAATACAATCTCAAATTCAATCCCAAACTTGAAGCATTGATAAAAATTTTAAACATTGTAGTAATTTTAAGTTGTTCAATGCTGCACATGATCAGAACCTCAATCATTTTTAAAATAGGTGCTTCTATTATATGTATATATATAAAAAGTCCTCCGGAAAAGTTATAAATTACCTCTCTCGTCTCAGGAATAGAATCCCAATAACCTCCAGATTGAGGCACTTATGGGGGGAAAAATAAAAAGGTGAAGTGCCCCAGTGATTTTAAATTGCTTCATACAATGAAAAGTGCTTGTAAATTACTGAATGTGGCGATTTGTTCCATAAGCTTTTTTTGATTTGTGAGTAACTTAGTGGATTTGCTGGTCAAACACTTTGGCAGGTACTGTAGATAATTTAAGGATTGAGCATGTACACCTAAATGTGATTAAAATGTGGCATTAGCAGATATTGACCACAGGAAAATGAGGTGAGTTTTCAAGTTTCAACAGCTGGAGATGTTGAGAAAGACTATAGTTGGCTCTCAGGGGACTTGGGAAAGGTACTAAGAATGCAAAATTGAGCTAATTACAGAAAGATGCCACATGGCTGGCTTTGGGATGATTCATCAAGCCCCTGGCATGTTCTGCTTACCCTCTGCCTGTTGATAAAGTCAAGGTTATTTTTGTCTGTGGACACATTTGGCTCGTATCATACCCAGGCAACACAGCCTCAGCCTTGCTCTGCTGGTGCTAATTTCTTTAAAAAAATAATAATGTTAATTTAGCAAAATATGCTTGTTGGGCTTTTAGGAGGGGACAGAGAGAGTTTCAGTTAGTAACTGTCCAGGCAGATAGTGCTTTAATCATCTTATGAACTTCCTTCTGTTAGGATGTCTTCATCTTTGCTGTTTAGGATAAGAATTTATTGTTTAGCCACAAGAGGGCTTTGATTACAAAGAGACAGCTACAGTCTCCAAGGATACAGAGGGGTCGGTCAACGGTCTGCTAGCCAGTGAGTAAGGGAGGTGGGCCCAGGGGTTCTGACCAATGAGCCCTAGAAGACGATTGGGAAGGAGCTGCAAGGTGTTTTCATGACATAGTGATAAGTCCTGTGCTTTAAGTGAGGGTGACTAGAGAAGAAGGTCCTACCCTTCTTAGAAGGGTACTGCAGACTCAAGGTAATCAGGAGACAGAGCTAGGCTAGCCTCCTTCTGGGCAGTGTCTGAACTCTTGTCTCTGGCGTCACAAAACAGTCCCCACTGTGGGGAAGCTGAGGCGAGACATGGTGTCTCTGGGGAGGATCAGGTCTAATAAGTTTAAAAGATCCTCAACCTCGATGCCCTTTTCACTCCAAGGGAATAGGCCAGATATTGGTTGGGTTATTTGAACAGAAGAATAATGGTTAAGGGGGGAAATAATAGTGAGAATTTATGGTGTAGGGATGGTCACGTAGGGTATGAGTGTGGCATGGAGCCAGAGTATCCTGTTTGTTACGACCAGATTTGTCTCCCTGATGGAGATAGGATACTCTCCCTTGGGAGGTGAGAGAGGAGTGCAGTGATCAACCATCCCGGTTTATCCAAGACTGCTCCACCCCTAGCATTGAAGGTCCTGCATCCTGGCAACCTTTCAGTCCTGGGCAGAGACAGCTGGCCATCCTATCTTGAGAGGCTAAAGAGGACGCATTTCTAGATGGGTTTAGTCTGGTAGTTTAGCTCGGCTATATTTGATGAGAAAAGCTTCCACTAGGATAAGACTTTCAGTACCATCCCAGAACCATTCCTGGAGTTGCATCTAGGAAGAGGAAACTTGGCCGCTGACATCTGCTCCCTCCAGGGTAACTCCTTGTCGTATCTGATTCATGGACGAGGCTTTTAGATGAAGTTTCATGGATCAGAAGCTTCCACAGTGAACACAAAGTTGGAATTTTTAGGCTAGGGTGATGGGCTTTAGAAAAGGGAGGGGACGAGAGATTTATGGATGTGTAGCAACATACTGTCCGTAAGGAGGGATGGCGCGTGGAAAGCCGTTAGAAGGGGTGGGGAGAATCCAGTCAAGTCCGTCAGGGGCTTGTCAGAATACACGCACGTGTGCACTGGACAGAGCCTGAGAAAGCACTGCCAGTGAGGAACCAATCTTTTCTCTTGGCCTAATTTCTTTTTATTCCCTGCCCTAAAGTTCTTCTCTGTGCAGATGTAGAAGAAGGGAACATATCGCTTTTAATACCACCTGACTAGGGTGATGGGTATGGAATTATGCCCTTTGGGAGCCCTGCCTGCCTCGCCTCCCTGATAAACCACTTGTGCATTCTTGGGCTCAGAGCACCTCCCAGGCAGGAGGAGTGCTGAGGGGCCACAACTGGCCCCTCTGAGGAGGAGGGGCCAGAATTGCATTTGCCTTCATCCTACTTCTGTTTTCACTGTTATGTAAGAGGAAATAATTTGATTTGGGGCTGCAGGGGGTAAGGCAGGAAAATGCAGTAGAAAGCCGGAGAAAATCAGCAAGAAAATTACTAAAAGGGGGGGAAAATTCCACTGACTGCATATTTCCTACAACAGGAGTTAATGAAATTCTGTTCCTTCTTACATAGCTGTATTCGGTTTGTTTTACATTGTTTGGAATGTAAAAGGATTTGGCTTTGTGTTACAGAACTAATTGCTTACTAGATATTACACGGATATCAAAATACTTTATAAATATTAATTAATCTTCACCTAATTCCCTGGCAAGCACAAATAACCAGTGGCATATTTATTGAATGTGTGAGCAATAATCCAATTCTTAAAGACTTGTTTTCTCTGCAGAACCTCTCTCATCATCTCCATGTGTCAAAATCCTTCATCTCCTTTGAGGGTTGCATCATATGCCACTTCTGTAACAATCATTAGGAAAATAATAATAAAGATGATGTTAAGAGTAACCAGCGTTATCACTTACTAAATATTCACTGTTTGCCAGGCTGTGGAGTAAGCATTTCATAGATATTACCTCATTTAATCCCCACAACAATCCTATAAGGAAAATGTTATCACATTTTTTTTTCCAAAAGAAAAAAAAATTGTTGGCATCAGGCACAGTGCCTGGCACAATAAATGTTCTAGAACAAGTGGAGAGTGACCCAGTGGAAGGGACGAAGAGGAGATAGTTTCATTTTCTTGTAAAAGGGTGAGGATTGGGAGCACTAACAAGATGAGAGAACACACCCCCTTCTTTCCTAACGCTCATTTTATATATATACATATACACATATATATATGTGTGTATATATATATAAAAATATGTACTTACGTATTTCTTTGTGTTCTTACCTAGCCGTGTCTTTCTAGCTTGACAGTCCCTGAGGGCAGGGACTACATCTGTTTCTCTTAGCACCATAACCTACTGCTTAGCATAATATCTGGCACATAAACATTTGTTGATTAATCTGTGAATCATTCCATGCATGGAGGAAGGCCAGTTAAAGTGACATTATGTGCATGTTATAACGGCCATAGAAGTAATCCCAATCCTAAGCACAGTCTGGCTCTTTTCTAGAATGCACAGAATTTTTATGTGGCGAGAGGTGGGTGGGCATTGAAGGAAAAATATTAATATATTGCCCCATTATACTGCATATAAAAATGTACACGGTGTTATAATGGCCTGGCATACAGAAGGTGCTTAACACATCTTCCTTGGAGGTGAAATTGAACCACATCTTGTGACGCAGTTCCCTGTTTGCTCTCCCTTATTGTCCAGAGCCTTGCTACTCAAAGTGTGGTCCATGCACCAGCAACATGAGCATCATTCTGGGAGCTTGTCAGAAATGCAGAATCTCAGGCCCCGCCCCAGACCACTGAATCAGAATCTGCATTTTAACAAGATCCCAGGTCATCTGCATGCACAATGGTTGTGAGTTGCCTTAGTCTAGGGACTTCTTCGCAGTCAGTGATTGTGATTTGCAAATTGTCAGCATTTCAGAAATCTCGACTGAACTCAAACATTTATTCTGAGCTAGGCTGACATCAAGTTTCTATGCTTTGAGCCAGAATTCTATGATCTCAGCTTGGTTGGTTATCTAAGATGCTTCTATTTGGCAATTATGTATGTCTTTGATTTTTTTTTTTAAGTGGCAGGGTAGGGAGGCCCTGGGAAATGAAGTAATTATTACTTAGTAACTGCAGTTTCCTTGGAAGACCCACATTTTTCAAAGGATGAGAAGCATCAGAAGCAAACAATGCAAACAGCAACACAAAGGTTTCCTGATGATGAAAGGTCTGCGGACCCCAGCTGTGGATCATGCCACGCCGAGGAAACCGGCCACAAAATAAATACAAGAGAAAATAACAGTCACATCCAGGTCAGTTCACTTATGAAACAGAAGGGGAAACAGAAAACACATTCCCAGATTCAAATATTTCTGTTGGTCCACATGCTTCCATGGGGCTGCTGTTGTGAAGGCAGCCTTCTTAATGACTAATTGAATTTCTCACCTTTTGTTCAAATGTCTTGGCCCCTTGGTTTTTAAATAACATCTGAGGGAAAAAAAGACTCAGGACTTTGCCGAATGACTTTTCACGATGCAACGGCACACAGGAACACCCATGCTCCTACATTCCCTCTGTTAACGGTGAAATTATATCAAGGATGACCTTTTAAAGGAATAAAACCCATTATCATGTGGAACGTGGTAGCTATAAAAGATCAACACTTGGAAGCCAAAGCAAAATCCCACATATGATAAATTAATTAGAATAGAAGTTACACAAAACCTAGACCTTCTGTGTGACCCCTATCTTATAATTACTTCTTCTTTAAAAGTGGAATGGAATCTTTTACGTATGAAGACTGTTACTGTTGACCCTAAATGCATTGAGTCAAGGAGACATTTTTCGCGTATTAAAAATAAGATTTGATTGAGTATTTGCAAGTGGCCTAGTGAAATCTCATTAAGCCACTGTTTATTTTAATTCCTTATAAATGGCAGAATATTAGCCATTAATTATGAATATGTTAGAAAATAAGTTTTGCAATGTCTGGAGCTTGCATTTCAACCCTAATTAATGCATCGTCTTTCTCATAGTTTTAAGTGTTTTAGGGCAAATAGGTACTCCCCACCTCCTCCTCTTCTTCCTTCTCATCCTCATTTTCCTTCTCCCTCTTTTTTTTTTTTTTTTTGCTCTATCAACATTGTTACAAAAATTCAGATGAAAATCAGAAAATGCTCTCTACTAAATGTATCTACCTAAAGGCTGTGTGAAGACTACTGTCACTCTGCACAGTTATAATTAGATTTATAAATCATGCGCAAGGGCTTCCCTGGTGGCGCAGTGGTTGAGAATTCACCTGCCAATGCAGGGGACATGGGTTTGAGCCCTGGTCCAGGAGGATCCCACATGCCCCGGAGCAACTGAGCCCGTGCGCCACAACTACTGAGCCTGTGTGCTGCAACTACTGAGGCCTGCGTGCTTGGAGCCCCGTGCTCTGCAACGAGAGAAGCCAGTACAGTGAGAGGCCCGTGGGCTACAACGAAGAGTAGCCCCTGCTCGCCACAATTAGAGAAAGACCGTGCACTGCAACGAAGACCCAACACAGCCAAAAATTTAAAAATAAATAAATAAATGATGTGCAAGATTCACAGTGAAACATATGAATCTAATACTCTTTCAACTACTACCACCACAAAGAAAACAATAACAATTTGAAATCATTTTGATAACATTGCCATGTTACAATAAACTCATATATCTAGATCAGTCATCACTAAACAATAACTGTATATTCCAAAACAGAAATAGATAGAAAGAAAATTAATTTCTTGATCATTTGCTGGATACCAACCACTGAAATGGTGTACACATTTGATTGTACCAAGGAAGATGGGCAGATTTTTGATTCAAATGACAACTCCAATTATTTGACAGTAGATGCTAGGAAACTGTGTTGGAAAGAATGCTGATGCTGGATCCAGCCAACATCATAGAAATGTAGCAATGGATTAGCATTGTCTGTTACATGGGCAAGCTAGAAAGATATGACACATTTGCTACAAAATTCCCATCCTGGAATTACACCTTCTTACTCCAAAAATGAGTTGGTATGTTGTGGTAGCATTCACATATAGCAGGCAGAGGGAGAACTGATGTGAGAGGCCAGTTGACACAGATCCATCTCCCAGGAGCCTGCTCTAATTTATACAGCAACCAAACATCTCCGACTTGCCAGGGATTTCTGATTTCAGATGTTAATAATGTGAATTATTAGGTAGCACTTCCTTACCATGCACCAAGCACATTCATGTGCCTGTCCTTCCCTGACCCTGCAGAATAGCTAAACGGCCCTTATCATGGCTGCACCAAACTTCAGCCCTGGAGAAGAAAATGCCTCAGTAGAAGCTATGTAGTTAGTAAACGGTGGCATGAAGATTCATATCAGGGTGTATTTGACTTCAAAGTCTAACCTCAATCCAAGAATCCAACAGCCCCTTGCTATACCATTCTTATCCTTTTGGGCTCACTGCCTTGTCAAAATTTTTTTTTTTTTTTTGGAAAACATGCTCCAAATGCATCCCTTTTGACCTTCTTTCTATTAACCACACAAGGGCCTTGTGTTGCTTTTGCAGTCATTGCAGATGGAAAATGATTCCCTTCTTTCCTTCTCTGTTCTTGTGTGTTCAGGGAAGAGCCTAATGCCAACCCAGACACTTAATGGGGTCTATCTTCCATCTGCTCCAGTCCCATAGTCTCAGGGGGATGCCTGAGCCACACCAAGGCTTGAAGGAAGTCCCAGCTCTAAGCACGCTGACAGTACAGAGGCTACTTAGGAGAGAAAATGGGGTATGACCATGTTGAGGGGCTTTTCACTGTTGATGCCGTTATAATGTGCAAAGATCGTACGTGGGAGTCTAGAGCAGATGAATAACAATGCTATTGGCACTTCGCATTTAACAAAACACCTTTCTGAAAAATGTATTACTTGCCTGGTGGGTGGGGAGTTGTCTCTGAACCCAATCAGGATTAGTCACTGGGCCGTGACTGTCTCATTTTTAATAAATAATAATTTTCTCAATTTAGTGCTAGCCAGCTCGTCTGCTTTCAAAAGATAGGATATGACTGCTTTGTATTTCCTGTATTAATAACCTGCAGCATCAGAGGATTAACTCTTGATGCACTGAATGCAGTTTTTGCTACTGGACCCTTGGAGATCTTTCCTTTTATCCCCCACCTGGCAGGCTGCTCTTATCTTTCAAATGAATTTAAAGGTCAGTGCTTCATGCATGAAAAGCAGGGGCCTGCACTAGATGGCTGAGCTACATAATCCTTGGTCATTTGTGCTGAAAGAGAAGCAAGACAGAGATTTTAAAACCACTTGGAGGCCCCAATCACTTATGCATTCTTTTTGTTTATCTGTTTCAAGAGGGACCGAGCATGGTGTCAGGGCTGTCTGACATGGCTATGCAACCATAAGAAAAACTCTCCCCAAAAAATGAGAAAAGGAGAAAATAAAAAGGGGGCTACATTGGTGAAGCATGGTGATTAAGAATGTGAACTTTGCAGCTCCACACGCCTTGGTGCAAGTCCCACCTTGCCTCTTTAGATCAACTTTGCATCTGAATTTCCATGCACCTGATATATGTCTGCTCACACAGTTGGCTCCACACAAGTGGACTGCTGGGTCCATGGGGCTGTGCATTGGATGTTTTGAGGCACATTATGCTCTAGAACAGAGGTCTGCAAACTGTGATCCGTAGGCCAGATCTGGCCTGCTACCTGTTTGTTTACAGGCACAAGCTAAGAATGGTTTTTACATTTTTAAACCGTTCCATTTTAAATGCTTAAGTACCTACATGGTATCCTCCATTTTGCCTCTTGGTCCACAAAGCCTAAGATATTTACTACCTGACCTTTAAGAAAAAGTTAGCAGACCCCCTGCTCTGGAGCAGTGCTGTGCAATAGAAATCTAATCCGAGACAGGTACATAATTTAAAATTTTCTGGTAGCCACATTAAAAGGAGTAAAAAGAAACAGGTAACATTCATTGTAATATATTTTCTTTAACCTGATATACCTAAGTAGTGTCATTTCAACACGTAAGCAGTATAAAAATTTACATATGAAATATTTTACATCCTGTTTTTATACCAAAGTCTTTGAAATCTAGTGTGCATTCTTCCCTTACAAAGAATGCTTATAGGCACATGTGGCTTCTGTATTGGGCCACTTTATGCTCCTTCCAACATTCACAGAGAAAGCGCAGTATAAATTTCCATCTCTTGGGGCTTCCCTGCTGGCGCAGTGGTTGGGGATCCGCCTGCCAATGTAGGGGACACGGGTTCGAGCCCTAGTCCAGGAAGATCCCACATGCCGCGGAGAAACTAAGCCCGTGCACCACAACTACTGAGCCTGCGCTCTAGAGCCCGCGAGCCACAACTACTGAAGTCCACGCGCCTAGAGCCCATGCTCCAAAAGAGAAGCCACCACCATGAGAAGCCTGTGCACCGCAACGAAAAGTAGCCCCCCGCTCGCTGCAACTAGAGAAAGCCGGCACGCAGCAACGAAGACCCAATGCAGCCAAAAATAAATTAATTAATTAAATTAAAAAAATTTTTTTCCATCTCTTCTCTCTTTTCAAAGTCACAAGTGCTTGGATTTAAAATCCACAGCTGCCACACCTTTGGATGCAGGGGCTGCCTTCTAAGCTACAAATATGATCCTCACCGAGCCAGTTTCCTGGGGAAAGTCAATTCAGTTGCTGTAACCCTTGATGAGACAAAATGTTCCTCTTTCTGCCCTTATTCTTGCTCTATCATTTTTTAATCCATTTCCGGTTAGTTGACCCACAGGAATATAACCTAGGACATGGCCCTACAACCCTAGTTTGTGAGGAATTGCTCCGCCATGGCAGAGCTGACCAGCGGCCTCATCACTCCTGGTCTTCAGATAGAAGTTTCCCCAGGCTCAAAGGTCTCAGCTCACACACAGGAGGAGGCCGGAACTGCCTCGCTGTGATGATCAATTTGTATGCACACTTGCCTTCAGCAAACCAAGGACATTTAATTCTTGGCCAATGTTTCATCAGCTCTATGACAATAAGTGTTTGATCAGTCAATGACAATAAAATGAATATATGTCTTGGTCACACCGGGATGTCTCCCCTGCAAACAATCTGGGAGATCACGCTCCAAGCCCCAGAGCCTCTGCATACAGCAGAGACCCATTGGCTCAGGCTCTGCTCATCAGAATTCACCATGATTCACTCACAGCGTGTGTCCTGCGTCTTTAGTAAAATGTTTAAAATGTCTTCCTTTGCGGCTTCCCAAGGCTTTGAGTGTGAAGTACGCCTTGTGTATAGAAGGTGCTTCATTTGCATTTATTGAATGAATGAGTGAGTGAATGGTGAATCATCTCATGCTGTGGTTCTCAAACTTGCGTGGGCATTGGAACCCCCCGGAGGACTAGTGAAAACACAGATTGCCGTGCCCCCGCCCCCATCCAGAGTTTCTGATTCAGTGGGTCTGAGGTGGGGCCTGAGAATCTGCATTTACAATAGGCTCCCAGGTAATAGGGAAGCTGCTGATCCAGAAACCACATTTTGGGAACCACTGATGTAAAGTTTATCATAGCTTCACTTTCTTTTGATTCTGACTATTACCTAATTTCATCTCACTCTTCCTGCCTTTGGTTGAAATTCCCTGTCTGCAAACCTTCCCAGACAAGTTATCCAGTTCAGGGTTTCTCCAACTTAAATATTTCATATATATATAAATACATATATATATATAAATATATATATACACACATATGTATATAAAAATATATATATATATAAAATATATATATTTAATAGAACCATATTCTCTTTCACGTTTACTTTTATTTAAATCAATTTACTATTTGGCCCAAATATATTAAGAAAGGACATTATCTGTCATTACCATAAACAGAAAATCAGTATTTCTTACTATAAATAGGAGGCAAACATTGAAATAAAGACACAATAACCAAAATTTTAAAAAAATGTTCATCTGAGTATACTGCCTAAAATTATCTCACATACCACAGTGATATATGTAACCCACTTTGAGAAATGTTGATGACAAAGGAAGTCAGGCCTAAAGAGATTTTTTTTTTCCAGAAGAAGACAAGTAAGTCCCAGAGTAATGGAAATAATAGCATCTTGGCATTTTCTGCTGCTGACTTTGAACAGCAGACATCACAATCCATTACAAGGCCACTGATACCAATGCCTGCATTCTACAATGCCTCAGGCTTGGCTTTAGTAGGAACCTATCGGACTCACATTTCTCTGTGACACGAGGAGCTGACTTCAGCTCAACCAATTAAGTCATTCTAACTTGCATTTTCATAACCCACCCTTCCATCCTCCAAGTGTGACTTTCATTTTTAGGACAGAGTTGTTCAGTCAATGGATATGCAGTCCCTTTAAAGGGATATTTATCACCTTTGAAGAATCTTATTGCCAAATCTTAACAGTCTTTCTTACAACAAAGTCTCAAATCACTATCAAGATTAAGAGGTGGAGCTTGAATGAGCTTCGCTGGAGCATCTCATGATAAAATAGATTAAAGTCTTAAAATGGGCAACCCATTGTAGTAGAAGTCAAACAGATATGCAAAAAATCTCTGAGTTTTCGGCAGGCTGTGTGTATACTGTGGGTGACCTCAGAGGGTAAATCATACGATTGCGAGTTAAACCACTTGGATTCTCCATCAGGCTCAGCTGGGTGACCTTGAGTGAGGCACAGAAGCTCCCCAAATCTTAATTAACTCCATCTGTAAATGGTGGTAGTGATAACGGGAAGGAGTTGCCAACCTCAGAGACTTGTGGTGAGGATTACATGGGGAAGTTTATGTAAAGTGCTTCCCCTGGGTTCTGGCTCAGAGAAAATGAATGAAATACCGCCGTTTGTGTCAGGGTCCCCAAGACCACCTCCAGTGTCAGTGACCCCCTAGGAGGACTCACAGGGCTCAGGATATAGTCATACACATGGCTAAGATTTATTACAAGGAAAGGATGCAGAGCAAAGTCAGCAAAGGGAAAAGGTACATGGGGTGAAGTCAGTGGAACCAGGCACAAGAGTCCTCTCCCAGTGGAGTCGCAAGAAGAGCATTCCTCCAGCAAGGAGTTGTGACGACAGATGTGAAATGTTGCCAACCAGGCAGACTCACTAGAGACTGAGTACCCTGAGTTTGTATTGGGTGCTGGTCCCATGAGGTCCTTCAGCCCGGTATGTAGTGAAATTCCAGGCTCTCGGAAGGATGCAGTGCAGCGTAAACCACACCGTGCAAACAGCTCTGGCACAGTGAGGCACCCTTATCAGGGTGGTGGGAACCCTCCTGAAATCCAAGTTCCCAGATGCCAGTCAAGGTCCAACCTTGCAAACCGTCCATTCCAAGGCTGCATTCTCAGATTTGCTGTGTTAACTCTTTTCTGCACAGCGTCATAGGCCATAAGGCCTCACCTAACTCTCTGGCCTCATCCACCGTGCTGCCTTCCGGCCGCCCTGGCCTTCCTTGCATCATTGGGCGTATCCGTGCACCAAGCCTTGCCTTTGTGCTTGCTGCTGCCTCCGCCTCAAATGATCTTCCCTCAGCTTGGCGAGACAAAATCCTCATCATTCTCCTCATCAAAGATGCTTTTCTATGCCACCTACTGTCCTTCTCCCCACCACGTCATTCAGCTTTCATTTCTCTATAGAATTTGCCACTCTGAAATTATCCTCTGTACTTATTTTTTACTTGTTCATTAGTATCTCCTACACTAGAATTAAGTTCCATGAGGGCAGAAAAAACACATCTGTCCTGCTTGCTGTGTTGTCTCCAGTATCTAGTACAGGACTGGCAGGTAGTAAGTGCTCAATTAATATTTGTCACATGGATACTGAGAATTATTGTGAAATATTTAATTGCTCTTGTCCCAAAGAATGAAGTAAACCCCTACATCCTGTTTACTAATTTACAGTATTTTCTTTGGATTTTGAAAAAAAAAAAAGGTTTTTTTAAAATATTGAACTTACAGAAAATTCACACAAATAATATTGTGAAGAGGCTGAGTGCCTCTGGGCTTTTCAAATCCCGTCTTTCCATAATGATACCTTCTCTGCAGGAGCCTAATTCAGAAAGGACTGGTTCATGGATGGCTGCTTGAGAAGCTCATGGCTTTGTTTACACTCAGGGTAATTGTGGGTGCCTCTGTTTTCAGCTTCTTGGCCTAGATTCTCCCAGTAGTTCTCCAGTTCTGTGACTGATGTCACAGGTCAGGAGGGTGCTGAGCAGCTTCGCTGGCCCCGTCAGGCCCCCTCCTTTCCCTCTGCACCTTGCCCTCTGCTCCATGTGGAGGTCCCCTGACCTCTGGCTTCCAGGGGCTTAGCCCAGGCGTCTGCACACTTTTTCCTAGAGAGCAACTCTGTACTGTAGTGTGAAAGCAGACATGACAACACATACATATGATCATATGAAGGTATCCACACTAGGCTGGGAGACCACACTAGATAGTGTAGTCTGTGAGCCTGTCTGTGTTCCAGGACTTTATTCACAGGAACAGGCAGTGGGCTGAATTTGGCCTGTGGGCTGTGATTTGCCAGTCAATGCTTGAGCCACTGGGGGACTAGGGCAAGAGCTTAGAAGCAGGGAGGAGAGGAAGCTTCTGCAGTCTGCAGTGTCCCTCTACTGGGGGTCACAGGGAGCCCCTCTATGTAGCTCTCTTTGTTGGGTCTGGAAACCATCTCGTCTCCTAGAACTTCAGGCTTAGCTGAGGTAAATGTGCCCTGCTCTTACTGGGATGCTTCCCTGTGCCCTGTGTTCCTTCTCCCCAACCCTGCCCATCCTTTTGCTAGTTCCAAATTAAATGGCTCAATTTGAGTATGATGTCAATTTCCTTCTGGGGCTAGGATACCTGGGACTGAGGTGTTTCCTGGGAGACGGGACTTTATGGGCTAGACCCCAAACAGTCCCAGGGAAACCAGGGCGATAGCTGAGACCCAGCTCTCCCTCCTCCCTAGTCCCTTTCCCACTGCCTTAGTTCTGGCCCTCAGCACCTCCCACTTAGATGCTGGCCATTTAACAGTGTTCAGATGGGGCTTGTGGTCATCACATCGACATGCACCTCTCTGCTTACTTGCTTATTTGCCCTTAGACTAAAGTCTGTGGCTGATGTCTGACTATCTAGTGTAGTCTCCCAGCCTAGTGTGGATACCTTCATATGATCATATTTTACACTGTATAATATTTGAAGAAGATCGCTTCTCCTCCAAATTTTACTACTGGGAAGATATGTTATTTTTCCATTAGAAGATTCAAACTTACTCTGAAAGAGCAGTAGGATTAGCAGAAACTTTGACTATTGCATTAATCTAGCTTGAGCTGAAAATATCCTAAGGACTGACTCATGAAATTTCAGGTAATTGAACTTCTGGACTCAAATAGACATGAGAAAAAAAATATACCATACTTTTCAAACTTTTCAGCTCAGCTGTTTTCTTTCTTCTCAGTTCAAAACCTGATGAATGTTTGCCTGATGGGAAGAAGAAACTGGCTGATCCACACCTACATTTAATGCAGTAATAATAATGAGGGAGGGGGTTTGGGACTTAGTATATTTGTATCTAGATATGCCTTTTTTGTTTGTTTTTAGTGAGAAGCGGGTTGAAGATTCTTCCTGCTTGTTGTAGAGATCAGAGAGGAGGGGGGTCATTTGCCACTGCAATGAAGCTGAGGGAGGGGATGTCCTCGGTCTCTGGAAACCAGCAATAAGCCACTTTTATTGCCCTAAAATGTTGTTGCCTTTGAACAAGCAGGCTAAGAGGAAGGGTCTGATGCTCTGAAAAAATATGAACTTGAGTAATGGGCCAGGCTGACTCAGCTCCCCAGAATACAGAAGACAGTAAATATGGAAGCAGTTCCAAGAGGAGAATACTGGAGACTCTTTTAAGGTGGTTTTAGTTTCACTGCAACACAGTTGAGTTCTCTGCAATACATTCAAGGGAGACCCTTTTCCTAGGAATATTAGTGGATGAAAAATGGAAGCTCGGGTGCTTGGGGAGGTCAAGAAGGAAGAGGCCTGGGTGTAAGAAAAATCTATATAAGACACAAATGCAAACCAAAAATCACTTTTAAATTTAATTTAGGAAAACTAAGGGCACAACTAGGATAATAAAAGGCAGATGTTATTTGTCGCCGGGGACAAATAAAGAGAGGCATGGATGGTGGTCATCTGGAGATGAAATTCTGCCCATCAGGGGGATATCCTTATCATGCGTGGAGTGTTGTTCTGTTTGACTCCAATCCCAGTGCTGTCTCAAACTCACGTACTTAGTGAAAATCCTTGATATTTAAATGTTAGCAATTAATCTGTGAACTAAAGGCCATCTAACAGATATAGTGGTCATATGTGGCCTGCCGGCCAGCATAACTTGCACCCTCTCTGTCAGAGCCTGTTTGTCCTTGGAACAAATTCTGCAGCTGATGTTTGAGTATCTAGGGGGGCACTAGTGTGGCTGCTTTGTGTGTGTTCTGAACGTTAGTATGGTACTATAGACAAACTTTCAAGGTCGTATTGATTATCCCCCAGCTTAGCAAAGCAGCAGCTCCCTAATTATGTCAGAAGGCAGGATTATCTCTGATCATTTGAGCTAGGACTCTGGATAAAACCTCAAAAACAATATTTAAATAACACAAGGTCAGGGATCAAGGATTCATTGCATTTTCTCTTACTGTAAAACCAAATTATGGTGGGCCATTTTGCTCCATTAGTCACAGTTTTCCAGGCTGTTTTGATGTGTAATGTAACCCCATCCTGGATTATAAAATGTCACCCTGGGAAGGAGGGAAGCTCTACTTGGTGTCATGGTGGGTCATGCTCATAAAGGCCCTGCAAAAGTCCAGGCAAATTCTTGGCCCTGATGACCCAGGATTAGGAACTGGCACACCCAGTGCTGGGCTGGAGCTGCTCAGCTCATAGGAGTCAACTGTGCACGCATCCCTTCCCCACTCTGCATCTAGTGACTTCACGTTGGTAGCTTGAAATTGGCCATAATGGGAGTATTTACACCATGGAAACTGGCAAACGTTACAAATCAAGACATTTCTTTCTTGGAGAGCTGGTCGTTAAACACTTGCCAGGATTATTCTGGGTATTCCTCACTGCTGGAAGGTCTCCCTCTATTTTTTTCTCCCTTGAAATCTGAGACCACATTGTGTTCCACTTAGACATTATATTATTATCTTACTTGCTATTCTGGAAATATAAAGCAGAAAAAAGTTGCTTCTTAAATTATTTTCTAGTTTCTATCTTCTCAAGAATTCTTGCCTTTTAAAAATAAAATTGTGGGGCTTCCCTGGTGGAACAGTTGTTAAGAATCCACCTGCCAATGCAGGGAACACGGGTTCGAGCCCTAGTCTGGGAAGATCCCACATGCCACGGAGCAACTAAGCCCGTGCGCCACAGCTACTGAGCCTGCACTCTAGAGCCTGTGAGCCACAACTACTGAGTCCACACGCCACAACTACTGAAGCCCGCACGCCTAGAGCCTGTGCTTCGCAACAAGAGAAGCCACTGCAATGAGAAGCCCGTGCACTGCAACGAAGAGTAGCCCCCACTTGCCGCAACTAGAGGAAGCCTGCACACAGCAACGAAGACCCAACGCAGCCAAAAATAAATAAATAAAATAAATAAATTTATTAAAAATATAAAAAGAGTTGTTTTCAAAGACTTTAGGGATTTTTTTCATCATCTGGAATTTTTTCATGTCTCCATCTTGAGACATCTGAGTCCTTATGAGTAATTCTAGTAGCAGCACTGAAGAGGGAATTCAAGGATTACCATCATTCCTAGTCCTCCCCACTGTGCATCTTCTTCTGTTTAAAAGGTAAGGGTACACAGGCACAGTCAACCAAATTGATGTCTAGGACAGTGGTTTGTCTAGAGACCTTATTCACACCCCCCAACATTGAGTTTTGTCCTTTTTTTGACTTTTTCTACTAGATTACTTACTCCATTCTTATACTTTTTTTTTTTTTTAATTTTTATTTATTTATTTATTTATTTTTGGCTGAGTTGGGTCTTTGTTTCTGTGTGAGTGCTTTCTCTAGTTGTGGCAAGCGGGGGCCACTCTTTATTGTGGTGCGCGGGCCTCTCACTATTGCGGCCTCTCTTGTTGCGGAGCATAGGCTCCAGACGCGCAGGCTCAGTAGTTGTGGCTCACGGGCCCAGTTGCTCCGCGGCACGTGGGATCTTCCCAGACCAGGGCTCGAACCCATGTCCCCTGCATTGGCAGGCAGATTCTCAACCACTGCGCCACCAGGGAAGCCCCATTCTTATACTTTTAATTGTGTTTTAAAAGTAGGTATTTACATATCAATCCTTCCAATTGTGCTCTGTGTTCCTAAACAGTAGGGGCCTTATCTTACTAATTTTTGTCTATTTTGGCACTGACACATAATAGGCACTCAATAAATGTTACTTACATCAATGAATGAATCCTTCAGAATATGATTAATTGGCATGTAAAGAGCAGTCATTTTAATTCCTTCTGATTCAGGCAAATAAGAATTTGGAGAAATTTTTCTCTTAACTGTACATTAATTAGGCAGTAAGATTTTAAAGAGAGATGCATATTACACTCTATGCTGAGGAAGGATATGAGGTGTTCTACTTAACACAATCAATTCTTGACCTTACCACCAGTTTTTGCTGGGTTTATTTCTTTTCTTCTGGAACTTTTCAAAGCAAGAAACTTTAGCAGTAAAAAACCAATTTAACAAGATAGACATTTAGTTCAATAGAAGAATTTTCCTGGTGTGAAAAAATAAATTACAGAAAGGACTTTGCCTCTGAAAGATAATTAATAAAAACCTTCCAGTATGATGACAAATCTGACATCTTGTCTAATGTCTGGCAGAGAAGAAAGTGTTGAGAGTTGCACAGTTAGAATAAAATGTTCCACTTCACAGCAAGGCCAGGCAGGATCTGATAATTATTTCTAAGCAAGAAAAGGTCATAGTTAGTTGTTAAATTGACACAACATCAGGCCTGGATATATAACTATTGACCATCAGTAAGGTATCCATTTAGATTTTCCTGATTTCACAGGCAAATATTGCCAGGAATGTGGGGAATTGTGGAACAACAGCCTCTTGGATATTTTTGCTTTTCTTTTTTTTTTTTAATTTCAGCTTTATTGAGGTATAATTGATAAACAAAATTATAAGCTATTTAAAGAATACGTCATGGTGACCTGACACACATATATTGTACATTGAGAAGGATACCCCCATCTAGTTAGTTAATATATCCATCGTCTCACATATCTATCCCTTCCTTCTTATTTTTTTTTTTTTGTGAAAACATCTGAGTTCCAGCCTCACAGCAAACCTCAACCATACAACACAGTACTATCAACCATAGTCACCTCAGACCTTATTCATCTTATATCTGAAAGTTCATATCCTTTTACCAATCTCTATTTTCCCCACACTCAAGCCTCTCACAACTACTTTTCTACTCTCTGATTCTATGAGTTTGACTTTTGTTTGTTTATTTTTTTTTTTAGATTCCAGATATATGTGATACTATGCAGTATTTGTCTTTCTCTGTCTGGCTTATTTCACTTAGCATAATGCCCTCAAGTTCCATCTATGCTGTCAAAAATGGCAGGATTGCCTTCTCTGTTTCTCATGACAGAATAATAGCCATAAATAAATATATATATAATTGTATTACATATACACCTTTCCTTCCCTTATATAAGTTATTCGTGGGTGGTAGTAGACTGAAAATGGTCCCCTGGTCCTCAGGTTCTAATTCCCAGAACATGTGACTGTTACCTGGATTACCCAGGTGACCCTGATGTAATCACAACCATCCTTATAAAAGAGATGTGGGAGGAGTCAGTTAGAAACAGAAGGCAATATGATGATTGAAAAAGAGAGACAAATAGATTAGAAGATGCTATGCTCCCAGCTCTGAAGATGGAGAAAGGAGGCCATGAGCTAAAGCATGTAGATGGCGTATCAGAGTTAGAGACAGAAAGGAAACAGGAGCCTGCTGAAGGGACACAGCCTGTGGACCCATTTTAGGCTTCTGATACCCAGAACTGTAAGGTAATAAAATATGTTTAAGCCACTAAGATTGTAGTAATTTGTTACAGCAGCAATATGTAACTAATACCTGGGGCTTGTCTTATGTTGTGTTCCCTTGAGAGCCTAAAACAAAGGACTAGATACAGGTAGTTTCCTTTGGCAGGTGACCAAAGAAACAGGGGTGAGGGGCAGGAGGAGGATGCAGGGGAGGAGGGAGAGAGCCAATGTAACAAGGTATCATTGATGTCACTGCTGTGGACAACGAGGGCTCAACCCACTGGGACCTCTCGGTGGCACTCAAATGTCTCTCAGAGGACTAGGTCTGGAAGAAGGCAGGTTGGGGCATTTAACCAGCTGCCACTTTCCAGCATCAAGGCCAACATTGAAGTCTGTGCTGCGAGCCTTAACTCCTCTGAATTTCCCAACTCTGCTCAGTCTCACTGTAACCTGTAGTGTAGGAGCAAGCCCCAGAGCAGAATGTGAAAAGGTTGAGGATACTCTACAGGGCAAGTCTCAGCTCTTGGGGAATTGTAGTGACTGAAATTAGAGGTTGGCCAAGGTGATGGATTCAGGCCCTGATCTTCTGTTGAGCTGAATCCTCAAATCCCAGACCTATTCCTTTAGTAAGCCTCCTATAAGTAAGTCCTTATAAGTCCTATAAGTAAGTACTCCTTTAATAAGACTCCATAGAATTAGGGTTTTATATGTAGACCAAACAAGTCTTCCAGTCCTGGCACACAGTAGGTATTTCATATTTGCTCAACTGAATTTCCTGGGGCTGCTAAGGCTCACCCAAGATTACCTCACATAAGGACTCCTTTACTGACTTAGGGGATGCAGGTCTTAACTGACATTTGGCAGCACTAATTTAATTACCAAAATTTCATAGACACAAACACCATCAATTCTAGGGCAGGTACAGCCTCTAGTTTCTATTAAGAGCCAACAAACCAAGTCTTCCTAATTTTTCATTAACTAAAATTTTTACAAAACACTATTTTTCTTTAAAAATTTTCCACTGTCTAGTTGATTAATCCTGGAATCTTAAGAGTGAAAAGTTAATTCTATTGTGACAAAAATCGTGACTTCATTGAGTGAATAAGTTTTGGCTCTGTTTTAGCCCGTTTAGCCAGACTCAAGGAGGACATGTCTGGTCAATTCAATCCTATTTTAGACAACAAAACACTTTCAAATAATCTTGAAAACAACCCAGAGCTTGTTACCCCTCGGAAATTGCTCTCTGTTTCTTCAACTAGCATGCCTTAGTGTTTGCATTTACCTGATCCCTGCATGGAACTTTCTTTCTTATACTTTGCCACTTGAAAAATATCAATCATCTTGCCAATATGGCCTAATCTGTGACATGGTCCCATTTCCCATTCTAATCCAAAGTGTGTGTTGTTCCTTTATTCTGTATTTTCATAACACTTAATACCTATTCCTCTGTATTAATGCAAATAACAACAATAGGTAGCATGTAGCACCTATTATGAGCCTGTTCCTGTCCTAAACCTTTTGATTTATGTTAAATTATTGAATCTCACAATCAATGAGAATAGACACAATTAATGGCTGTATCATACAAAGGAGGAAACTAAAGCACAGAGACGTTAAGTAACTTGCCCAGGGCCACACAGCAACTACTTGGTAAAATTGGGATCTGAACCTAGGTAGACTAGTTCAAGAATCTTTGCTTTGAACTGCTTCCTAATTCCCAATAGAAAGTTTTATATTATATTATATTATATCTTATATTATATGCCTGTGTGTCTGTCTTTCCTTCTAGATAATGAGTTTATCAAGGGCTTTGTTTATTTCTTCATCTCTGGCATGTAGCCCAGGGCCTGGAAGATAATAGGAACTTTAAATTTTGATTAAGGGAATTAATGGAAAAAAATGAACCCAACCGCTCTGTCATAACAGCAGATCAAAACACCCACCCCGGGCTTCCCTGGTGGCGCAGTGGTTGAGAATCTGCCTGCTAATGCAGGGGACACGGGTTCAAGCCCTGATCCGGGAAGATCCCACATGCCGCGGAGCAAATGGGCCCGTGAGCCACAATTACTGAGCCTGCGCGTCTGGAGCCTGTGCTCCGCAACAAGAGAGGCCGCGATAGTGAGAGGCCCGCGCACCGCGATGAAGAGTGGCCCCCGCTTGCCACAACTAGAGAAAGCCCTCGCACAGAAACGAAGATCTGACAAAGCCATAAATAAATAAATAAAATTAAAAAAAAAAAAAAATTAAAAAAAAAAAAAAAAACAAAAAAAAAAAACACCCACCCCATCATTTCAAAGGAACAATTGCTAAGACAAAAGAAAAGAAACTATGCCGATTTATGCTCAGGAATGGAGCATGAAGGCATTATTTCTACATCATGACTTTCTGATGGCCTTGTCCAAGGGTTCCAAAGTCATGTCTCTTTTTTTTTTTTTGAATTTTATTTATTTATTTTTTATATAGGAGATTCTAATTACTTACCTATTTTATACATATTAGTGTGTTTATGTCAGTTCCAATCTCCCAATTCATCACACCACCACCCCCGCAACCCCCACTCTGCTTTCCCCACTTGGTGTCCATATGTCTGTTCTCTACATCTGTGTCTCTGTTTCTGCCTTGCAAACCAGTTCATCTGTACCATTTTTCTAGATTCCACATATATGCGTTAATATACAATATTTGTTTTTCTCTTTCTCACATGCTTCACTCTGTATGACAGTCTCTAGGCCCATAAGCATCTCTACAAATGACCCAATTTCATCCCTTTTTATGGCTGAGTAATATTCCATTGTATATATGTACCACTTCTTCTTTATCCATTCATCTGTTGATGGGCACTTAGGTTGATTCCATGACCTGGCTATTGTAAATAGTGCTGCAATGAACATTGGGGTGCATGTGTCTTTTTGAATTATGGTTTTCTCAGGGTATATGCCCCGTAGTAGGATTGCTGGGTGGTATGGTAGTTCTATTTTTAGTTTTTTAAGGAACCTCCATACTTTTCTCCATAGTGGCTGTATCAATTTACATTCCCACCAACAGTACAAGAGGGTTCCCTTTTCTCCACACCCTCTCCAGCATTTGTTGTTTGTAGATTTTCTGATGATGCCCATTCTAACCAGCGTGAGGTGATACCTCACTGTAGTTTTGATTTGCATTTCTCTAATAATTAGTGATGTTGAGCAGTTTTTCAGGTGCCTCTTGGCCATCTGTATGTCTTCATTGGAGAAATGTCTATTTAGGCCTTCTGCCCATTTTTAGATTGGGGTGTTTGTTTCTTTAATATTGAGCTGCATGAGCTGTTTATATATTTTGGAAATTAATCCTTTGTCCGTTGATTCGTTTGCAAATATTTTCTCCCATTCTGAGGATTGTCTTTTCGTCTTGTTTATAGTTTCCTTTGCTGTGCAAAAGCTTTTAAGTTTCATTAGGTCCCATTTATTTGTTTTTGTTTCCATTTCTCTAGGAGGTGGGTCAACAAAGATCTTGGTGTGATTTATGTCAAAGAGTGTTCTTCCTATGTTTTCCTCTAAGAGTTTTATAGTGTCCACTCTTACATTTATGTCTTTAATCCATTTTGAATTTGTTTTTGTGTATGGTGTTAGGAAGTGTTCTAATTTCATTCTTTTACATGTAGCTGCCCAGTTTTCCCAGCACCACTTATTGAAGAGGCTGTCTTTTCTGCATTGTATACCCCTGCCTCCTTTATCATAGATTAGTTGACCATATGTGGGTATATCTCTGGGCTTTCTATCCTGTTCCATTGATCTATATTTCTGTTTTTGTGCCAGTACCATACTGTCTTGATTACTGTAGCTTTGTAGTATAGTCTGAAGTCAGGGAGCCTGATTCCTCCAGCTCCATTTTTCTTTCTCAAGATTGCTTTGGCTATTCAGGGTCTTTTGTGTTTCCATACAAATTGTGCACTTTTTTGTTCTAGTTCTATAAAAAATGCCACTGGTAGTTTGATAGGGATTGCATTGAGTCTGTAGATTGCTTTGGGTAGTATAGTCATTTTCACAATGTTGATTCTTCCAATCCAAGAACATGGTGTATCTCTCCATCTGTTTGTATCATCTTTAATTTCTTTCATCAGTGTCTTATAGATTTCTGCATACAGGTCTTTTGTCTCCTTGCTACGTTTATTCCTAAGTATTTTATTCTTTTTGTTGCAATGGTAAATGGGAGTGTTTCTTTAATTTCTCTTTCAAATTTTTCGTCAGTAGTGTGTAGGAATGCAAGAGACTTCTGTGCATTAATTTTGTATCCTGCTACTTTACCAAATTCATTGATCAACTCTAATAGTTTTCTGGTGCATCTTTAGGATTCTCTATGTGTAGTATCATGTCATCTGCAAACAGTGACAGTTTGTTTTACTTCTTCTTTTCCGATTTGTATTCCTTTTATTTCTTTTTCTTCTCTGATTGCTGTGGATAAAACTTCCAAAGCTATGTTGAATAATAGTGGTGAGAGTGGACAACCTTGTCTTGTTCCTGATCTTAGTGGAAATGGTTTCAGTTTTTCACCATTGAGAACGATGTTGGCTGTGGGGTTGTCATATATGGCCTTTATTATGTTGAGGTAAGTTCCCTCTATGCCTACTTTGTGGAGGGTTTTTATCATAAATCGGTGTTGAATTTTGTCAAAAGCTTTTTCTGTATTTTTTGAGATTATCATATGGTTTTTATCCTTCAAGTTGTTAATATGGGGTATCACATTGATTGATTTGTGTATATTGAAGAATCCTTGCATTCCTGGGATAAACCCCACTTGATCTTGGTGTATGATCCTTTTAATGTGCTGTTGGATTCTGTTTGCTAGTATTTTGTTGAGAATTTTTGCATCTATATTCATCAGTGATATTGGTCTGTAATTTTCTTTTTTTTGTAGTATCGTCTGATTTCAGTATCACGGTGATGGTGGCCTTGTAGAATGAGTTTGGGAGTGTTCCTTTCTCTGCAATTTTTTGGAAGAGCTTGAGAAGAATGGGTGTTAGCTCTTCTCTAAAGGTTTGGTAGAATTCACCTATGAAGCTATCTGGTTCTGGACTTTTGTTTATTGGAAGATTTTTAATCAGAGTTTCAATTTCATTGCTTGTAATTGGTCTGTTCATATTTTCTATTTCTTCCTGGTTCAGTCTTGGAAGGTTATACCTTTCTAAGAATTTGTCCATTTCTTCCAGGTTGTCCATTTTATTGGCATAGAGTTGCTTATAGTAGTCTCTTATAGTGCTTTGTATTTCTGCAGTGTCTGTTGTAGCTTCTTGTTTTTCATTTCTAATTTTATTGAGTCCTCTCCCTCTTTTTCTTGATGAGTCTGGCTAAAGTTTTGTCAATTTTGTTTATCTTATCAAAGAACCAGCTTTTAGTTTTATTGATCTTTGCTATCGTTTCCTTAATTTCTATTTCATTTATTTCTGCTCTGATCTTTATGATTTCTTCCTTCTACTAACTTTGGGTTTTGTTTATTCTTCTTTCTCTAGTTCCTTTAGATGTAAGGTAAGATTGTTTATTTTAATTTTTCTTGTTTCTTGAGGTAGGATTGTATTGCTACAAACTTCCCTCTTAGGACTGCTTTTGCTGCATCCCACAGGTTTTGGATCATTGTGTTTTCGTTGTCTTTTGCCTCTAGGTATTTTTTGATTTCCTCTTTGATTTTTTCGGTGAACTCTTGGTTATTTAGGAACATATCGTTTAGCCTCCATGTGTTTGTGTTTTTTACGTTTTTTTTTTCCTGTAATTTATTTCTAATCACATAGCATTGTGGTCAGAAAAGATGCTTGATATGATTTCAATTTTCCTAAATTTACCAAGGCTTTATTTGTGACCCAAGATGTGATCTATCCTGTAGAATGTTCCATGTGCACTTGCGAAGAAAGTGTAATCTGCTGTTTTTGGATGGAATGTCCTATAAATATCAGTTAAATCTATATGGTCTATTGTGTCATTTAAAGCTTCTGTTTCCTTATTAATTTTCTGTCTGGATGATCTGTCCATTGGTGTAAGTGAGATGTTAAAGTCCCCCACTATTATTGTGTTACTGTTGATTTCCTCTTTTATAGCTGTTAGCAGTTGCCTTATGCATTGAGGTGCTCCTATGTTGGGTGCATATATATTTATAATTGTTTTATCTTCTTCTTGGATTGATCCCTTGATCATTATGTAGTGTCCTTCCTAGTCCCTTGTAACATTCTTTATTTTAAAGTCTATTTCATTTGATATGAGTATTTCTACGCCAGCTTTCTTGTGATTTCCATTTGCATGGAATATCTTTTTCCATCCCCTCATTTTCAGTCTGTATGTGTCCCTAGGTCTGAAGTGGGTCTCTTGTAGACTGCATATATACAGGTCTTGTTTTTGTATCCATTCAGCCAGTCTGAGTCTTTTGGTTGGAGCATTTAATCCATTTACATTCAAGGTGATTATCAATATATATCTTCCTATTACCATTTTGTTAATTGTTTTGGGTTTGTTTTTGTAGGTCCTTATCTTCTGTTGTGTTTTGCAGTTAGAGAAGTTCCTTTAGCATTTGTTGTAGAGCTGGTTTGGTGGTGCTGAATTCTCTTAGCTTCTGCTTGTCTGTAAAGCTTTTGATTTCTCCATCGAATCTGAATGAGATCCTTGCTGAGTAGAGTAATTTTGGTTGTAGCTTCTTCCCTTTCATCACTTTAAATATATCGTGCCACTCCCTTCTGGCTTGTAGAGTTTCTGCTGAGAAATCACCTGTTAACCTTATGGGAGTTCCCTTGTATGTTATTTGTCATTTTTCCCTTGTTGCTTTTAATAATTTTTTTTTTTGCCTTTAATTTTTTTCAATTTGATTACTGTGTGTCTCAGCGTGTTTCTCCTTGGGTTTATCCTGCATGGGACTCTCTGCACTTCCTTGACTGGGGGGACTATTTTGTTTCCATTAGGGAAATTTTCAACTATAATCTCTTCAAATAGTTTCTCGGGTCCTTTCTCATTCTCTTCTCCTTCTGGGACCCCTATAATGTGAATGTTGGTGCATTTAATGTTGTCCCAGAGGTATCTTAGGCTGTCTTCATTTATTTTCATTCTTTTTCTTTATTCTATTCTGCAGCAGTGAATTCCACCATTCTGTCTTCCAGGTCACTTATCCATTCTTCTGCCTCAGTTATTCTGCTATTGATTCCTTCTAGTGTAGTTTTCATTTCAGTTATTGTTCATCTCTGTTTGTTTGTTCTTTAATTCTTCTAGTTGTTTGTTCTTTAATTCTTCTAGGTCTTTGTTAAACATTTCTTGCATCTTCTCGATCTTTGCCTCCATTCTTTTTCTGAAGTCCTGGATCATCTTCACTATCATCATTCCGAATTCTTTTTCTGGAAGGTTGCCTATCTCCACTTCATTTAGTTGTTTTTCTGGGGTTTTATCTTCTTCATCTGGTACATAGTCCTCTGCCTTTTCATTTTGTCTATCTTTCTGTGAATGTGGTTTTCGTTCCACAGGCTGCAGGATTGTAGTTCTTCTTGCTTCTGCTGTCTGTCCTCTGGTGGATGAGGCTATCTAAGAGGCTTGTGCAAGCTTCCTGATGGGAGGGACTGGTGGTGGGTAGAGCTGGGTGTTGCTCTGTTGGGCAGAGCTCAGTAAAACTTTAATCTGCTTGTCTGCTGATGGGTGGGGCTGAGTTCCCTCCCTGTTGGTTGTTTGGCCTGAGGCGACCCTGCACTGGAGCCTACAGGCTCTTTGGTGGGGCTAATGATGGACTTCAGGAGGGCTCACGCCAAGGAGTACTTCCCAGAATTTCTGCTGCCAGTGTCCTTGTCCTCACGGTGAGCCACAGCCACCCCCTGCCTCGGCATGAGACCCTCCAACACTAGCATGTAGATCTTGTTCAGTCTCCTATAGGGTCACTGCTCCTTCTCCTGGGTCCTGATGCGCACACTACTTTGTGTGCCCTCCAAGAGTGGAGTCTCTGTTTCCCCCAGTCCTGTCGAAGTCCTGCAATCAAATCCCGCTAGCCTTCAAAGCCTGATTCTCTGGGAATTCCTCCTCCAATTGCCAGAACCCCAGGTTGGGAAGCCTGACATGGGGCTTAGAACCTTCACTCCAGTGGGTGGACTTCTGTGGTATAATTGTTTTCCAGTTTGTGAGTCACCCACCCAGCTGTTATGGGATTTGATTTTATTGTGATTGTGCCCCTCCTACTGTCTCATTGTGGCTTCTCCTTTTTCTTTGGATGTGGGGTATCTTTTTTGGTGAGTTCCAGTGTCTTCCTCTCGATGATTGTTCAGCACTTAGTTGCGATTCTGGTGCTCTCACAAGAGGGAGTGAGCACACGTCCTTCTACTCCGCCGTCCGGAACCAATCTCATGACTCTTTTTTCACCTTCCCTCTTTTCCTCCTTCTCTCAGTTTCCCTCCACTCCACCTTCCTCTTTCCCTCCTCTGTTTCTCCCTCTCCATTGGTTTGCCCAAATTATATCTTGAAAACTCAAGTAAAGGGAACCAATATTTTCTGAGTGTCTGCTGTGGGGCCAACACTATGGTAACCATATGAGTGTCCTGTGGCTGCTGTAACAACTTACCACATGCTTAGCAATGTAAAACAGCACCATGGATTATCTTACAGTTTTGAAGGTCAGAAGTCTCATTGAGCAAAATCAAGGTGTCAGCAGGGCTGTATTCCTTCTGGAGGTTCCAGGGGAAAATCCTTTTTTTGGTGCCTTTTCCAGCTTCTTGTGGTCTCTTGCATTCCTTGGCTGGTGGCCTCTTTCTCCGCCTTCAAGGCCAGCAATGGCAGGTTGAGTCCTTCTCACATGACATCACTATGACCTGGCTTTCATTGTCACATCTCTTTCTCTAAGTCTTCAGTGGTTTCGTCCATTTGCAAGGATCCTTGTGATTACATGGGGTCCATCTAATCTAGGATAATCACTCTATTTTTAGGTCAGGTGATTTTCAACCTTAATTCCCCTTTTCATGTAGTGTGAGATATTCACAGGTCCCAGGGATTAGACTGAGGGCATCTGTTGGGGACCATTATTCTGTCTACCATATAGCCTTTCTTTTTACATTATCTCATTAAAGTCCCCCAGGAACTATATGCATAGGTGGTGTTATGCTCATTTAAAGAAAACACAGTGGCTGTTCAAGTTTAAGTAATTTGCCAAAAGTCAGAGAAATGGCCACATAGCCAGTATTCAGGCTCAGATTAGTTTTGGCTTCTTGTCCCATGCTTTTCCAGTTATATGCAGCTTCCCTTTTAATAATTTGAGGAAAAGATACTGAGTATCATTCAATTAGAAATAAGGTCTAGCATGTTGGTCTCAAACTGTGTATGAAGGCAACAACAGGACCCTTTATCTCCCCAAGAATTACAAAATCATTTCTAAGTGTCGTGCATTAATGGCCGGGAAGGTGGCAGATGTTCTGTGTCCAGAGGCTGTAAAACACCAGGAATATTTCAAGGAGGTCAGACTCAGGGAGCGTGGATGACATGAACTGACACTCACAGTGAACATATCAATATGTGCGTGTGCAGGTGTGTGTGTGTGTCTTTGAAGTGCTTCTTTTCTCTGTGCTTTCCCTGTAGGCGGTGTGTCTTTATAAACCCTTCCAGGACTCAGGGTTTTTGGTCCCTGGCAGGATAAAGAATCAATCAGATACATTGCTGTAACATTTTTATATCCTGCAAATCAGAGATAGTAGCCTTTCTTCTCCGCCAGTCTAAGCCCCTCCAAACTGATTCCACTGGACTGACTTTGACAAGAGTAAACCGGAGGTGTTTTGTGGCAAGGATAAAGTAACTGTCCATCTACCCTAATAGCAAAAAGCGAGTGAGTCAGTGAAAGGAAAACAACAAGGGGCCAGGAGACACTAGCGAGTTCATTTGGAAAATACCATTTTGAAGCTGACTTAAGAGAGGATGAGATCTGAGCTTGTTCACAGCCTGCTGAGATAATTATTTGTGGCAGTAACTTTCTCTGTTTTTATTTATGGCCGCTTCGAATACAGTTGTGTTAAGCTTTTCTTCAGTTCTTCTGTCTCTCTGTGGCCTCTGGAACAGTCTATGATGCTGTGGTATAGAAAACCCTCTGCCCTTATGCCTTCCAGGTTTAGTGCATAGTCAGCCAAGTGTAACAAACAGCCCCAGATCTCAGGGACCGCAGGCTGCACATGGAGTTTCCTTGCTGGGCATCTCTCCCAGGTGCTTGTCCTCTAAGCAGTGACTGATTTCTCTGATCGTTCTGTTGGATGACTCCACCACCTTGGAAGTCCTCCTATTCTGTTTTCCTAGATGGGTAAAAGAGGGCACTTCAGGGCCCAGGACTAGTGGTGAAAATCCTTCCACCCTCCTTTTGTTGTCAGTGCTTAGTCACATGACCAAAAATACTGCAATAGAGCCAGGAGCACATAGCTGTGGGTACTATTATAAGAAGTAACTAGAGACTCATAACAAGGAGAGTTCTTTGCTTGAAAAGCTTATTTCCAAAGTCTAAAGCAGGGGTTGCAAACTCAAATGCCTAGAGGGCCAGACAAGGGTGTAACTAAGTTGAGTGACGGGGAGTAGTAACGTAGGGAGTCGTGCAGGCAAGGATAGCTCAGAGAGGTGTGCTCGACAGAACGTGATAATTTAACTTTTATGACAGACTGCTCTGGCTGAACCAGCCACATCTGCTGGCCCGATCCATCCCTTATGCTGCCAGTTGGCAACCTGCAGTCTGGGGCAGAAAAAAATCATTTTTTTGGAAGCAAACTCCGAAGTTGGCTATGCTCTTGAATCAGCACCTCAGCACCTGTGAGGATAAACAAACACTCTTTCTTCTTAAAAGAGAAGGCTCTGAACAGCAGCACGGAAATGGAAGCTAAAAAGAGAAGCAGGTATGAAGAGTGTGTTGTCAGAATTTGCCATCTGTACATAAGCTTAGGGCAGGGGCTCGTACATAGAAGACAGAGCCCTGATCTGTCATTTTATTCTTTTTTTAAAAAATATTTATTTATTTATTTGGCTGTGCTGGGTCCTAGTTGCGGCACGCAGGATCTTTGTTGCGGCACGTGGGGTCTTTGTTGCGGCATGCGAGATCCTTAGCTGTGGCATGCAGGATCCAGTTCCCTGACCAGGGATCAAACCCAGGCCCCCTGCACTGGGAGCGTGGAACCTCAACCACTGGACCACCAGGGAAGTCCCTGAGCTGTCATTTTAAAGGATGCTCAGTGTCCTGCAAGAGCAGCCCAACTCAGTCCACAATAGGCCCTGATGTTCTTACTGTGCAGCTGACCCCAAGGTGCAAATTCTCTCCTTATCTTTTATCTGATTCAGATCCCTCCTGTTTCCCTCTGATACTTCTGAGCACAGTCTATCCATTGAACAATTTTATAGTAGAAACAAAAGTAATATTTTGATGATATTTGTCAGTGTCTACCCTGGGAATACGAGTGAATCCTGTATATTAATTTAAACATAATACATAGAAATAATAATAATAATAGTAAAAATAATAATAGCAAACATTTATTGAGCAATTATTATGTGTCCAGCACCGTGCAAGGCTCTTTACAATAGTTTACTCACTTAATCCTCATGACAACATATAAGACTCTATCTGAGGAAACTGAGATACAGAGGGTTACAGCTAGTAAATGGCAGCTGGTAAACTGGGATTCATACAGAACCATTGTGGCTCTGTCCTGTGCTTATAGTCTGTCTGAATGTGAATCTGCCTTCATAAGCAGGCTGATTGTAATTTTCACGTAATAGAAATCCTTTGGTGATCATAAAACTTGATCATTGCTGAGCTTTCAAAGGTGTATTGGTTGCCTATTGTTTATGAAGTGCAAACTAATGCATAAATGAACAAAAGAACCATATAGGAAGACCGTTACTGCCATGGCATTAAAGATGCATTTGGAATGTCACTCATAGCCTATATTCTGGAAATGTTAAAGAGAGTTTGGGGAAAAGCATGTCCAGGTATCATATTTATAAGAGTGACATGTGATGATATTGGAGAAGGGGCTGCCTAATTCTGGAGTCATGTCTCCGTGATCATCTTAGACCAGTGAGGGACGCCTCTGCATATCCCACCACCAAACTCAGTGCTGTTGAAGTTGAAGCCATGGTAAGCTCATAGCTGAAGACTATTTGAAATCCGCTGCAAAAATCAAGGGGTAACAGCAGTAACTCGAACGCTCTACCACTAGTGCTCAGCAAGACATTCAGCTTCTGGGGAGCCCTAAATTAGTCTGGATTCTTTTTTTTTTTTTTTTCTTTAATTTTTTTTTAAAATTTATTACTTATTTATTATTTTTATTTTTGGCTGTGTTGGGTCTTCGTTTCTGTGTGAGGGCTTTCTCCAGTTGCGGCGAGTGGGGGCCACTCTTCATCGCGGTGCGCGGGCCTCTCACTATCGCGGCCTCTCTTGTTGCGGAGCAGAGGCTCCAGACGCTCAGGCTCAGTAGTTGTGGCTCACAGGCCCAGTTGCTCCGCAGCATGTGGGATCTTCCCAGACCAGGGCTCGAACCCGTGTCCCCTGCATTGGCAGGCAGACTCTCAACCACTGCGCCACCAGGGAAGCCGTGGATTCTTTTTTAAACGCAGTTTTGTCGTTTCAGAGATCTGTTGCATGAAATCCAGAGAGGCATAAATTCACGTGAAAGCAAAGTGTGTGTTGGTTAAAGAGACCACTCTATATTCCTCTCCATTTATCCAGCTAATTCTGACCCATCTTTGAGATCAAAGCAGAAATGCCCCTTCAGTGGGTTTGCTTTCCTTGATTCCTCTAGGTGAAGTTCGACTCCCGACTCCCAGCTTTTACATGCTCCTGAAGAGAGCCGTGATTTCCTTTCAAGTTAAATTTTAATTTTAGTTAATCAATTAATTAAATTATGATTTGTTAATGCCTCTCACCTTTTATAGTCCATAATAACAGTTAACACTCTTGACTGCTTATCCTGTGCAGCACTATTCTAATTGCTTTATATGTATCATTCCATTGAACCCACATGGCCACTCTCAATGCACATCTTGTTTTCCATATTTCTCTACATGAGAAAACTGAGACCGGAGTGGCTGGGGGAAAAAATGCCAAATAGCACAGTCAGTAAAGGGCAGAGCCAAGAATGAACGAAGTCAAACAACCCTGGAATTCATGCTTTTAATGATTGTCTTATAGGGCTTCTCCATAAGCTCCAGGACACCACCTAGCAAAGTGCTCACTGAATCCCAGGAGTTTAATAAATGTTTGGGAATAAGTGAATGAATGGACACAGGGAGGAGAGAGTGAATGAATTATATGACTAGTTCTTACCTCGCTAAGTCACACTTGCCCAGGAAGAGTGCTGTGTGTTCATATTACAAAACCTTTAACCTGAATTTTGCCTGGTGGATGAAGTGACCCAAGAATTTGCACACACACACAAAAAATCTTTGAGCTTCTGAGAGTTCTCCCACCACTCTCACGCTCCCTGAGCATCTGCAGTTGGAAACGGTTTATTTTTCCTTTATGATTCCAGAGGAATCCTAAGTAGAACCTGCCAAGAGGCCAGGACAGAGACTAAGCCACAGAGAGATAAGCACCAGGAATTCCACTCACCTGTACTCTCAGTCAGTCCTGGATTCTTAGCTCAGGATCCCTGGAGAAATGTCATTTGCCTTAGTTCCTCGGGAATGACTGGTTTACTGGTCTGGGATTTGAGGGAGGAATTAGCTGATTATAGGGTTAACATATAATTGTAGGCATAAGGTGCCTGGAGGCGACCCTTGACCACTTGATGTTTAACTGAATTAACGTTGGCCAGTTATAGATTTTCTGCTTGCATAATTGCCAGCAAATGATTCTGAGTCCTGAATCTGCATTTTCTGTGTGCACCACTTGGGATGTCAGCGTTATGATTGCCTTAGACGTGATCTACTCAGGGCCTGCTCTCAAGGCAAGGGAAAGTTTTACACACAGAAGTGCTCAGATATGCGACTATAGCATCCTTCCCCCCTTTGATTTTAGAAGGATGATGTCGGTCAGGGTGATGACTCTCCTATTTCAGTTCCTCTGATGTTTCTCAGGCCGGCCACATGGTGAACCTTGGGAGATTGATTCTTGCTCTTGTTCCTTGGGTTCAGTGCATTTCAGAGGGCTGGTATTTAGAGAGAAGCCCTGGTTCCACAGCTTCCAACCTTTTGTACACTCCTTTGAGATCACCAGTGGGGATGATAATGAGTTTTCTTCAGCAGCCTGTGTGCAGTGGTTAACAGTTTGCATTCTGGTATAGCTGAGTCACTTTGCTGTGCACCTGAAACTATCACAACATTAATCAGCTAGACTCAAATACAAAATAAAAAGTTAAAAAAAAAAAAAAGAGTTTGCATTCTGGTATCAAAGTTTAGTTTTCCCCATAAGCAGACACTGAGTCAAAGACTTGAGTGCAAAATAGTTTTATTTGGAGGGTGATGTCAGAAAAATACCAACAGGGGATGAGTAAATGAGCCAAAGAAGAGAAGGCAGCTAATGGACGGTGAGTTATCAAGCCAGATACCACCGTGGACAACTGTTGCTTAAGTCCAGGTGGGAGGCAGAACACTTGCCTCTGCGTTATCTCACCTGAGGGCTAGGGTATTCACACAGCAGTTTTCATCAGTTATGGTGATGGTCTTGGGGGTGTGAATTTCCAAACACTGCCTGCTGGCACCATACTCAGATAAAGCAGCCTCCCCCAGGTTTCAGAGAAATGTCCCAGGCAAAAAAATACAAAGTCCTGCCTGAAGGGTGTAGGCGGAGCTCTGTCAAAATCAGAGAACACTTAAACCTGGATTCAGATCCTGGCTCCACCCATCCTAACTGTGTGATTCGGGGCAAGATTGTTAGCCTCTCTAGAATGTCAGGCCCCTTGTCAGTAAAATGTGTCTTATAACATGCTAAGTACATCACAGCGCTGTTGTGGAGATTGAAGGAGATAATGCATACAACAAACTTAGGACAGTGCTTGCCATAGCAAGGCTGAAAAATATTAGCAATCATTGTATTGTAAGTATTATGGAGCGTCTTCTCTGTGCCAGTATATGTGGTAGGTGCTTGGTATAAAAAATGGGGAAAAAGAGGTAATCTCTAACTTCACACTGCTTATAGTCTTTGCCTACTAAGCCTATGACTATTTCTTACCTGACTTCATTACCCCTTGTCCAAGAGTGTTTTCACATAACTTTTATGTTCCAAAACATATAAACTAAATTTTTGACTTCTGGATGAAGTGCCCCAAGGATTTGCAAAGACAAAGCTGAGCCTTCAGAAGCAACTGTAAAATTTAAATTTCCTAGTAACCAAACATACTAAAGTCAAAAGAAAGGGGTAAGATTTATTTTAATAGTGAATCTATTTAGTCCAATCTGTAAAATAGCATTTCAACCTGTAATCCCATAAAAATTATTTATTATATATTTTACTTTATTTTTCTTTTCAGTATTTAGTCTTCAAAATCCAACACGTATTCTTCTACTGACAGTTTCAGCCCAGCTACATTTCAAGTGCTCAGTAGTCACCTGTGGCTTATGACCACCATATTGGACTGTGAAGGTCTACGGGGCCCTGGATTCTTGTTAGAAGTAACTTCCAATGGAGTAGCTCCGTTTTCCTCCTCTTTGTCGATGACAGTGTTCCTTTGCATCTATGAAAGTGAAGTTGGTTTTAGCTCAGGCATCATATGAAATTGACAGTTTCTGTAATGAAATTTCACACGTGGAAACCATGGTGAGATTCTTAGCAGGTGTAAAAATCTGAGGAAGTTATTTCTTTAACGACAACTTAATGGAAACTGCAGCAGCTGTTCCCATTTGCGTGTTTTCCAAATCTCATTGCCAAAACGAACGGTTGGCAGCCATAGGAGAGGTATCAACTTACCTCTTCATTTGGGAAATGAAATTAAAACCTCAGCTCGTTTCTAAAAGTCACAGATTTGGTAAAAGTTAGCAGGGCAAACGTATAAACCGCTGTTAAAATATTGATGGCTTTGTTTTTCTCAGGTGCTGCTGCTAACATCTGCAGAAGATTTGGACTGCACTCCTGGATTTCAGCAGAAATTGTTCCATATCAATCAGCCAGCTGAATTCATCGAGGACCAGGCGATTCTAAACTGTAAGCAGCGTCACTTGACGATGCTTTTGGCCTATTCACCGATGTATAAGAATGTGACTCAGGATATGGTATTCCCTAAACTAAGTATTTTCTGATCGTTTTTGTTATGTCACTGCTTGACCCAGGGTGGAAGGTCTTGAATTAGGGCTTTGTCAGCTTAGAGGTGAATAGAGTGGTGTGTGTCTCTTTTAAGTATTTTATCACTGATAAGCATTTCCTGACTGCTCCCAGGAAAGGGGACCACCAAGCCTCCAATGTATGAAATCCATTTCCTCTGGGCAGATCCTGAGAACAGACCATTGCCATCCTATGTATTGCTGTTCTACCTCATACATAGCATTGAATCAAAATAATGGTGAGAGCAGGATGTTAACTTCTGGGAATTTTTAGGCATAGGAATTTAAACTCTTATTCTTTTTTTTTTTTTTTTTTTTTTGTGGGTGACTTGTTCCCTTTATTGTATTTTTCTGTGTTTTCTATAATGAACATATATTACTTTCATAATCTAAAAAAAATAGATATACAAGCTATGTATACACATATGGACAAGAACCTATCAATGGATAATATTATTTTATCCATGGACACCTTTTTTTGAGGTCAATGTTGGTATATTGTAAAAGCCTCTTTGTTTTATCTTGAAATCTTTTACAACTAAACATATTGTTATTAGGACCTAAAGCAAGTTCTTTTTTTTCTAGATTTGGGCCATTTGGCCTGCCAATTTTCAAAGCACCTTTTTTTTTTTTTTTTTCCACACACACACACTGTATTTTATTTTTACACGAGATAAACTCTTATTCTTAATGCTAATAAGATAGTTTTCTGAAGGATTTGAAACCTCTACTGGCTATTCTAAACTCAAATCCCCCCAAATCCAATTAATTTCCTCAAAATATGCTCTGCTCAGATCTGTGGTTATAATCTCTTCCTATTTTTAATGCCACTGTTATATTGTTTTATCTTTATGAGGGCATGGAGTGCATTGCTAAATGCATAACAAGCTTAGTTTTAGGACGATGAATTTAAAATTGATGGTAGACAAATAAGCTTTTAATTGTAGGCTCTTGAGCAGCATTCTTTAACATTTGGGAATGAAGGATATAAAAACAATGGTTTAATTTGGTCAGATGCTCTATGGTCCCTTTAGGGAAGATAACTGTACATTTGCCCTTATGGTCCCAGGTTTGCCTTTCAGGATAAACACATTCCTTCATTCCCGTGCTATGTGGCTGGCATGTTTAAAGAAAAGGGGGAAAAGAAAACTCAGCCTGTTCGATTGGATTGTTCTGTGAGGCTGGAGCACATTTTAAGAGTTGAAAGGAACACAATAATGAAGATACAATGTTGAGCATCAAGGGAGCCCTCCAAGGTGAAGCCCATGCACATCTTGATGCAATTACGCCTATGAAGTCATTTCAATAATTAGAGTCTATAATGACAAGGTGCAGGACTGGCACAATAAGTGAATTCCAGTATGTGATTTCATGTTAATTTGATCCCTGAGTGTGACTCCTGGGGCAGGCCATCACGAACTCTCATTTGTCTTTTGATTCTTCTGTTTATCAGAATCACTATATTTTAAACGGAACTTGGTTTAAGATACCATTTTTCTGGCTCTCATCTCCTCTCGTCTGCATCATCTCCTCTCTTCTCTTCTCCTTCTCTCTTTCTTTTCTCTTTTTCTCCAAGCAATTCCCAAATGGCATCTATATTAACATGTGTGGAAATGTGAAGCCACCCTGAGTATGGAAATTATTAATAGAGTTGGTATGCAAAGCAGGCCCATAAATGTGATTACTTCTGTAATCTTCACTACACCAAACAGCTTTTAATTCACCTCTGAGAAGCTGGAAACAATCATACTTTGGGGGACCTTTTTCATTTAAACAAGACCATCCTGTACATTCCAATATCACAGTTTTGTGTGTGTCTGTGTAGCTTTTTTTTTTTTTTTAATCTCCTAAGTAATTTAGTGGGTTATGGTTGTTGATTCTGTGTAAGCTAGTAAATGCTAAATGGAGCTGGGTTGATTATCAATGATAGCACGTTCAGGAAAAGTCAGTGATATAGGGATTGAGGATATTTTAAAATTTATATGTGAATTTGTATGTGAATTGTTGGATCAGCAAAATCTGATTAGCCCCCTTCTCAGTGAAACTGTGGGTCCATGTATATTACTAGGGAAAAAAATACAAAGAGCAGATTTGGTTTGATACCTTTCAGTTCATCTCAAAGCAGTGAACATAGGTTGTCATGAGTATAACCCTGAGAATAAGGTTAATTGTGCCTAAATGAAGAAGAAAGTTTTCACAGACTTGAGAATGTCTGTTGAATACTGTTTGGGAAATCTGGATTTCCAGAAGCAGTAGCAATGTATTTTGCTCTATTTCACATGGAAGAGGAAATAAAAAGCACAAAATTTTGAACGGACTTTTCCCCCTAACCAACTAACATTTTAAGTCTCCCTCCCACCCTCTCCTCTCATTCTCAGTTTCTTTCATGCATTTCTTTATGGTCCAACACAAGACCTTTCTATCTCTGAAAAATGTGATTAGCCAAGAAACCAATGAGTGGTGTGACCTCTCAGAATGAAGGCCATATTGTCACAAGGCTAACATCTGGATGAAAACTGGAAAGAATCAAGCAGAACCAGAATGTTTAAAAATACTTAGATATTTGAGGCCACTACCAAGATCCAGAAAATGGTTAGGGATAGTTCAGTGATGTATAAATATAAGCTGATGATCTAGGTAATAACAGAGGCTAAAAGAAACCAGGTTAGTAACATTACCTTGGACTCCTCCTATGGCAGTTACACTTTCCATTTTTCCTTTATCTTTGCAATATTTAAGAGATTTGGCTTCCAATCATTGTGAATTTTTGTCTTGCAGAAAGTGTAAAGTACAGCACAATCAATCAATTTATGTCTACGCTTTTCACCATTTTATAAACTTGTCTGAAAATGTTGTCTCTGCCCTACAGACATAGTATATCTGCTCATACCCCAGACTTATATTCAACCAATTCTGTGTTAGCTTTTAGCACGCGTTACAGGGAATGTTTATTCTGTCCATGGCTTCCTGCTCTTTTTGTTCAGACGGTAATATTTCCTTTTATCCTTTTTCATCTTTCCCCTCAATTCTCAATGACTTATCTTTTTCTGCTTTAACTGTTACTAATGGTCACCTCCACTCCTTTTATTTCCCTAATATTTTATTCACTGTTCACTCTGATACATCTTTCCCTCAGTTGTTCTAAAGCCTTTTATTTTCTTCACATCCAAATAACTCTTTATTCTACTCTCCTTTCCACTAACTAGACTTGCTTTCGTCTTTAAAGGGCCATTTTCAACAAGCTTCTAGGATCAAAACATGGCATCCCACTATTTCTTCTAATGTAACCAGGGGGGAGCTTTATCATTGTAGCTTTCACAGCATGATGCAAAACCCCCAACTCAAGATAACTTGGACAAAAGTTTCCTGGCTTCATCTCAGTCTTAAAAGGTGAGCTGGGAGGATGTGTTTATTGTCATTTTCAATGAGAAGTACAAGAAGAAAGGGGAAGACAGTTTAGAAGGCAGAAACTCAGAAAGGAGATATCCACTCAAGGCCTTCGGACTCCAGGAGGAATTTGTGAGGGGTTTGTTGCAGGAGGTCCCTAGAGGTTTCCAACACCCCGAATTCTCTTAAATTGGTTGATGGGGTTGCTTCTCCTGCAACGTGAAAGTCATGCAGTTCTGGTAGCCGCTATCTTGATACCACAATATTTGGATAATGACCCTGTTTACAGCCTCCCAGCTGACACCCAGGCTCCAGAAGAATATCTGGCCTGGAAAACTGACCAGCCACCCATCTGATATGGAAAAAGACCAAGTGATAAGCCCCTGACTATCTTGTGTCCTGAAAAATTGTAGAACAGAATATTCTGCCCTGCCATATCAGCTCAGACAGACCTTCCTGGCATTATGGAGGGATCTGTGATCATCTTGTTCACTAAGGGAAACCATACTCATGATCCTCCAACCTCTATAAGGAGAGATGTCTCCAACTTCCAGTGTCCAGAAAAGACATCTTATTGGCCACCCAGCCACTATCCAGTCAGTGCTTTTCATCCCCCTTGTTCATCCTTCGTGGGTCACTCCTCTTGGACTACACACACACAAACACAGATACACAGAGAGAAATTGCCACACCTGGGTTCACCTAAAATACAACCTGTGTAATTACACTTTTAATAAAGAAGCCTCATTAGTCAAAATAGGCTTGTTATGAAACAACCCCAGTGACCTAACACTATAAGAGTTGATTTCTCATTCAGGTCATGTGGATGCAGGTTGCCTGCTTTCCTGGGTAGCTCTCCTCCAAGTAGCTGCCCTCCACGCAGGAACTTGAGGACCCAAGCTACTTCCAACTTGGTCCTGCCATCTTGGGCCTTTGAGTCACTCTTAAGTCACCGAGCTGGAGAATAGAGGGGTGAGAAAAAGGGTGGGGAAGGCACCACAGATGTTTAACCACTTGAGCTCAAAAGGGACATGTATCATTTCTGCTTACACTCTTAGCCAGACCTAGTCACATAGCCAAGCTAACTGCAAAAGAAGCTGAGCAATGTAGAGGAACACAAGTATTGGTGTAAGTTCACCATCTCTACACAGATCCTAACGAAGCAAAGTGACCCCAGTCAAAAAGAGACTCCCAAAAGAGACAGAACCAGACCACAAAGGAGGCAACTGTCTCTGAGTAACTTGGGCCTACATGGGGATAAGGACAAAGTTGGTCATTCAAGCAGGACAGCAAGGTCATGTACCTGTGACTACATCCTGCTTTTCTTGTCAGGGGATGCTTCCCACTGAGTAGAATCAGCTTCTTCCCTGCCCCCTCTTGCAACACCCAGGGAGGGACCTTTTGATAATTCTACTAAGGATGGGCTCTAGTTGTACCCGCCCGATGATTATAGTATTGAGGTTAAGGTCATATAGTTTAAAACTCACATTGACTAGAGTTCAAACATATGACACAGTCACGTTAGCTACGTGACCAAGAGTGAGTTACCTGAATCCTGTAGGTTTGAATTACCTCATCTCTCTAAGAAGGATAATTACAGTCTTTACTTCTAGAGTTGATGCAGTAATTGATGGAAAAATGCTTAGAACATAGTTATGAATAAATGGAAGCTGTTATTATTATTACTATCATTATTGCTATTGCTGTTATTATTGCCAGTGTTGTTGTTATTATTACTATTATTCAGAGGTCTTAGATAGGTTTGGTATCCTTATAATGGCCATCTAAACCTGACTTTTTAGAAGACAAATCATGGACCTTAAAATCTGAAGAGATTAAAAAAAAAAATCTGAATCAGTGATTCTAGGATTTGAACTTCATGGGCCAGTAGAATTTTTTTAAAATCTTGGATTGATAAGAGTGTACTTTTAAACATTTTTCTAAGTCTGAATATGAAAAAAGAAAAAAAAAGCCAGCTAATAAATGAGATAGAGTGAGAATACTTCCATTTACTGTGGCCAGACTTTTCTTTTAAAAGGTCATTAGTATCAAAAAACAAATGAAACAGGAGTAAGGACCAACTACAAAAGAGAAGGCAGTCTTTTAATTTCAGTAAATTTTGCTCTGTAAAAAATGCACCAAGTGTTCTTGTTTACCTCATTTTGGTGGGAAATCACTGATTTAAGGCATTAGGTTGATGTTAATTAATCTCTTGACTTTTCTGATATTCTTCTAAAGTTTCAGTATGTTCATTTCCCTGGAGAGGAGGGATAACTCAAGAGATTTCCTCATGAAGGGCTGTATGCATATACTGACAGAAGAAAGAAAGAGAATTTCTAGAAAATATAACAAGTGTGCACACATTAGAGGCAGATGTTGGGAATTTTTAAAGGCACCCCTAGTGCTGACGAATGTGGCATCTGTGGCCTTCATAGCCGATATTTACTGTGTGCTCTCTAAGTGTGGAGAGTCCCCTTGAACCTCATAATAGGCCTTAGGGGGAAAATACCCTCATGTGCCCATTTTACAGGTGAGGATACTAAGGCTGGGCTAGGTGAGGCACTTCATCCATGGTTGTATTGCTTATAATTGGTGGCATCAAAATTTGAATCCGGGATTCCAGTGCTCTGGCTCTTATTCAGAGTTCTCTGGTCTTGTGTCTTGTAGCTGTTGTTGATGTTGGTGGTGACCTATCAAGGAAATTTGCCACTTAATTTTCCCATCTACTTTCGTCAACCTGGGTGAAATAGAGAATTTCTACTGCATTATGTTTTTTCTGTTCATAGACAAGTTCATTCTTCCTCTATAGTACAGAAAAATATAGAAAAAGTACCTCTTTTTCCTGTTTTGGATAGATCCAGTGCCAGTTTGTCCATGACCCTGCACTCCTTGCTTTCTGCCCTCTCCCATGAGTTCCTTTCACCAAGAGGCTTCTTGGTCATGCCACCTTGATACCGACCTTGGTTAGTAGCCAAGTCATCCATGGAGTCCATGGTGTTGCATAAATCATATTTGTACTTAACATACATGAGTCATGGCTTTTGAGGGTGTTTTTAATTGACTATAAATCAAACAGGGAACTTGAAAAATGAAGGCAATTAATGAAAAAGCAATGTGAGAGGTGTTTTGCATCCTAACGCTGGAAATACATTGCTAGTGAATTAAATGTCAAAACAAAGGCCCTTTTGACCCTGCTGAAAAGATTTCATTTGGGTGGTAATAAATGGATGAACTTTCCAACCTGGCAGGTGGAGAAATTCCTGTTTCCTGAGTTCAAGCTGACTCGGGATTTTGTCTGTATATATTCTCTATCCTTGAGAACTTCCTAAGTTCTTTTGCTTTTGTTTTCAGTTTTAGTGATTTAAGAAATAAAAAACAAAGATAATTTCCTTTCCATTTTCTCGTTGTCCTCTGTACTACTAACTTGTATTAACTCTCAGGTTGGGAGATTGATTAACTGATTAGTGAAATTATTTAACGTGACCTGTACTACAGTCTACATAGATCTGAATAGGTTGGAGTTTCAAGTGGTATATTTGGTTTAAACTGTTGTGATATGCCAAGGAAAATCACTCTGGTGTCACTTAATTCACTCCATCATTATGAAGGTGATTATACTTTGGATCAGAATGTGGACTCCTATTTACATTGATTTTTCCTATATTTAAACAGAGTCCTATAGAAATGTAATATTTTTATAGGTTTGCCTCCCACCCCGCCACCAACATATCTGTAACAGTTGAGTAATCAATTAATATTAACTAGGGTACGCATAAATGCATTATATTAACTACCTCATTTCGTAAAAGTAAAGTGATATAATAAAATAACTGCAGAATAAGAAGAACACATATACACATTAGGGAGGGATATGGTAAAATGCTTAGAGATCCTTCCATTAGACTTGGGTCCTAAGTTGTACTTTGAAGGTTGGGAAGCATAAGAGGTAACAGAGTGAGAGGGCCTTAGGAGAAGAGGAATGTAGATGCGGTGGAGCTCTCTTGGCATAAGTTTTCTTATCAGTGGAATGAAAGAAATAAATAGACCAGAGGAGTCACACTGTCAGCTCTTGGACTAAATTTGTCCCACAGATATGTCCTGTTTGGCTGCTCAGTGTAGGAGTCTGAAGTGTTTAATGAAAGAAGTTCGTTGTCAACATTGAGAATTTCACTTTTAAAAATTCATAACTTCTGGCAGTACTGGACCTCTAGAATATAGATCCTAGAGGCAGGCTGCCTGAGTCTAAATCCAAGGTTAGCCCAGTAACTTGGGCAAGTTGTGTTGCGGGGGGTAACCTCCCTGTGCCTCAGTTTCCTCATTTGGAAAAAGAATCATAATGGTAGCAACCTCAATAGGTTATTCTGAGGATTAAATGTAAAGGGTTATGAAAAGTGGCTGGTCTATCATAAGCACTAAAATATTAGCTGCTGGAAGTAGTGTAGCAATAACAGTAGCTGAGGCCTTCCTTGTGGTTCTCCAGTCTCTACTGTCTTCCTGTCATCCGATCAACTTCCTCCTTTATTCTGCCTGTCCCTTATAGGCATCTACATTCACCTCCATGAAGTCACCCTTGCTCCTGAGACAGGTGTGTGGGTCGAATGATTCAGCACAAAAGACCAAACATACATGTTGTTTTTATCATACCACTGCTGTTATTGACAGTGGTTGTTATTGGTGGTAAAGGAAGAAGAGGATGGCGCTAAGATATTGAAGGGCATGGGATGGCTGGCGCTGACTGAGACTTTGAAATCTACCTTTAGTGCTTTGAATTGTCAATATGGGGAATATATGAAAAGGGGAGCCGTGCGATCAGACAGTGTGGCTGGCTTTCTGGAAGTTCAGAATAGGACACGGATACGAGAGAAGAGCTGGGAAGGCTCAGGCTGGCATGGAGCCTTTTCAGAAGTTCTGAGATGGGGATGGGTGGGAGGCATATCAAAGGAGAGATGGGCAGGGGAGAAGGCAGCATGATTAAGAAGCACTGGAGTGTGAAATAAGGGTAAGAGCAGAGCCCCGGAGAACTCCAAGGGTCTCGACTGGGGAAGACATCTAGAAGACAAGTTTTCTAAAAGAGATGCAGCATCCCTGGAGTTTATCCCAGCTCAAACACTGACTTGTATGACCCTTTTCCTCTCTGGACCTCTGTTTCCCCATTTGTGTAATGAGGGTATATTAGGGCTCTTTTGGTTGTAATCCTAAGTAACCCAACTCCAACTGGCTTTAGCAAAACTATATAAAATTATCAGCTCACACAATTGAAAATTTCAAGGTTTGAGCTGGCTTTAAGAACACGTGGATCTAGATGCTCTAATGATATCATCAATATCACACTTAATTCTTCAGCTTTGCTTTATATAGTGTTGGTACCCCTCACTCTCAGAGGGGTTTCCTCCAGGATGGCCACCAGAAATCCCAGCCTTTTATTCTTCCAGCTTAACAACCCAGAGCATCTCTTTTTCCAAGTGTCCCAGCGAACACCCCATGGCTAACTGTCTGGGTCCAGCTTGGGTCATGTACCTACCCCTGAACCAGTCAAGGTGTCCAGGAAGATTTGGGCTGGCAAAAGCAAGAGTCCACCATGAGGGTGTTTTACTCTGTTGCTAAGGTCCTTTTCAGTACTAACATTCTACGACTGCAGGCCGTGGTCCGTGCAAGAGAATTTTTAGAACGTAGCACATACGCACGTTGGAAACGTCTCTTAGGTGGCAGCAGATGACAGCCATCATGCCAGGTTTCTCGCTGGTGATGCTGGTGAGCAGATTGCTTAATTAAGACTGTCAAGTTCTACGTGCTGCCATATGGCCTCACTCTTCAACTTGTTGAGTGTCTTCACTCACATGGTTCTGGAGCTGGTATAAATCTCTTTTATTTCTGTTTTTCTTCAAAGGGTTAAGAATACAGGAACATACAGATGTTACAGGAGCATCTCCGAATTTAAGGTATTAGAACCACATGAATTGGGCTGCTTAATGAGTACAACACCAAAACATAAATTGGGCAAGATTAAGCGTAGCTTTAAATAGTTTGAGAAGGCAGAAGATCTTATTATCCTGTAACAGATCAAATCCACACACATTCTAATAATTGTGATGCCCTCTGTCTGTCCTTTTTTATCTTAATTTTCATGGAAATTTTTGTTGGCTTGAAAGCAAAAGGGCAAGAGGTGCGAACACTTGCCAGTCAGAATATCCCTAGGCACTTTTTGTACTTAACCAAATTTGCATTCTCTTTCTGGAGATAGGAAAGGAAATGACATACATGGAGTCCCATTTGTTTAGTCAATTATTTAAGAATCACAGAATGGTCACACATCCCTTATGCCAGACCCTGTACTAGGTACAAGGGATAAAACTTTAAACCAGATAAAAAAAGATGCCTTTTGTGTTAGAGCTTTCATTTTTTATGGAAAGAGAGAGACAGCCATGATAGAAATAAACACCTAAGAAAACAGGAAACTTTTACGTGAAAAGCTGATGATATATACTACGAAGGAAATAAGACAAGGTTGTGTGATAGAGATTTCTGGATGGCTGCGGTAGAATGGGTGGCTAAAGACGTTTTCTTTGAGAAGCTGAGACCTGAACTAGGAGAAGGAACCAGCCAGGTGGAGATGGCATTGGTAAACCTTTAGGCAGAGAGATCAGGTAATGTAGAAGCACTAAGTTGAGAACAGGTTTTTTAGTTTAAGATATTCTGATCTAGGAAAGGGGGCGGGGGTACCATTTTATCCATTTAATCAAGTCAACAGCCCTTTGTAAGATAGGATTATAAATCCCATTTTAACAAAGAGGGCATGAAGGTTGATTTAAAGACCCAGTATCTCAAAAGAAGTACCAGCAGTGGAAAAGGAGCTCTGATCTCCTGACTCTGCATGTTCTCTCCATGTGAAAGGCTATTTCCAGTTCCCTCCCACAGAAGTGCTCCAGTCCTTTCCTTGGAGAACAGACTGGGGTGCCCCTGAGGGCCTCACAGGGCTTTTGGTATGGGCTCCTGAGTTGGATCACTTGCCTCCATCACTTGCAACATGGTAGTATTTCCAGTCACGCACCCTCTCAGTTCCTCAGTAAACCTCTCAGTTCCCCATCTGTAAAACAGAGGTAGTGTTTCAAGGATCGATTAATCAAGATAACATATGCAAAAGTGTTAGGACAGTGTCCGCCACGTGGAAGCTCTATATAAAGGTTGGTTGATTTTATCATTGGAAAGAATAAGGCAAGGGAGGGAATGTCTACAGAATGATGCTGTTGGAATGGTAGTGCCCGTGTCTACCAAACGTGGCATGGGGAATTTGCAACCCTAGCCCTAACTCCTCTGAAACAGGCCACATGTTCTTCCTGCTCCCTCTAAGTCTCCATTTTCAGAATTGTCATGTTGTAGGGGCACCTGCCACTACCCCCTCCCAATACACACACATTCTGCTTCCTCGTGTTTGATCTCTTTGGGTAAAAATTAAAAGGATGTTCCCTGAAAAGCATTTGAGAAGTGATCCTTCCCAACCTTAGATCAAGATGTGTTTTGGAATTTAGAAAAAGCTAGTGAAATGTATATGCTGTATATTACCCACTCCACCAGGGGGGTCTGGGGCAGCACCGTGTAATAAAACAGATATTTCTGCAGTGACACATATGGATATTTACCCTAACCAGGATAAACAAGGACCACAGATACCACCATGTGTGTTCAGGTTGGGTTTTTGTGCCAAGTGAGTTACAAGGACACTGGTATGTGGAGCATCTTGGATTTCTGAGTTGCAGGCTGCCCTCCTTAGGAGAACATTCCCGTGAAAAATTGCAGACCTCAATTCCGCTGAAACATTCAGCTGGCCTCTCCACATCCCAGCTGCTTCTCGGGGCAGCAAAGTGTGTTGGTGGACCAGCCTCCAGGTTCCAGCCACCCCACACAACCCCGCTTCTCCTTGTGAGCAACTTGGTAAGTGGTGTCTTAGCAGGACACCCCTGAAAAGTGTCCAGCTGCTGCACCAGCTTATTGCATCCTCCTCTGAAGCCCAAACAGTTATCAGCCATCCAGCTTCCTCTTAATTGTGCAAGTCAGCTGATTGCAGAGACCTCCCAGAGGATCTATTTTTAGCTAAAGCTGGTCTTAATTTTCATACGTATACATTAAATTCCGTGGGGGCAGGGGGAATTCCAAATGAGGAAACGTTGATTCTGAAGAACATGAAAGAAATAATTAGTGCTTGAAAAACAGTTCAAAATATGAGTCAAAACCTCCAAGGAATATGGTTAGCACTGCGTTTTTCAGTGGAAAGAAGTTTGTTGAATTAGAAACAGAAAGCAAGGGTGAGTGGGGATAAATCAGGCTAGGAGAGGAATTCAGCATCAAATTCTAGGCACTGGGGAAGGAAACTGAAAGTAAGGGGCAACCAGGATTGTCAGGTAGATGCCCATGGGGATGTTGCCCAGTGGTCATTCCCATAGTCCAAAGGGGCATAGAGGGCATGGGCTAGAACCAGGCCCTTGTCTGTACTCTAGAGGGATGGAGAAGCAACATCTCCTAGGTAAAGGCATGGAGTCTGGTGCACAGCAGTTCTGATTAAGCTTCCAGGTGTTTTGTTTGTTTTGGAGAAGGGTCAAGGCAGTTCTAGAGTGAGTGAGGCCTAAGATAAAGATGTACATAAAAATCATTTTATTTCCAAAGTTGCCTGCTTTGGTTTTGGGATAGCTCAATTCCAACTTTTTGCTCTCATCATGTACATTTTTGATCAAGAATGTTTTTATGATAGGTATAGCCAATTTGTGTACCTAGAGAGAGGTTCGATTGTTCTGTCATAAATATTTGTCAGCTGCAATAACAATTCAGTGACTTTATCAGTTATGAGAAACCCTAACCAACTCAAGACTTTAAAGAAAAGTATTTAATGGAAGGAAATTGTGTGGCTCCCAGGTTCATCCAAAGACCTGAATGATGAGGCCTCAGGAAGAACAGAAACTAAGGAAGCTCCAAGAGTTTCAGCAGAGAATAACTCAGAGAGAGTTAAGACAGTGCTTTTAAAACTTTCTGTAGTGAAAGATCAGTTTTTGTTTCACTTTGTTTAATTTCAGTGCTTTATAGACTGATACTTTTGTAAAACAAACAAAAACTGTCAAAATACAATTTTCAGTAAGTTAAAAAATATGACTCTTTTAGGAATATAAAGTGCAGAGAGGTCCACACTCATCAACTAAAAAGCAAACTAATGAGATAATAAGTGTGACTCAAAGAACACTGGGAGAGCTAAGTATTTGTAGGTGATCTAATAATAAAGAAATTTTAGAATCAGTCTGCTAGCTTATATACAAAGCCAGTTGATATCCTACAAGATATCTTTTCTACTGAATAATATTCATGTTTCTACTATACAGAAACCTACAAATTAACATGTAATTTCACTAAATATGCAACCTTCAATGAGTAGTAAACTATGAGGTGAACAAATTACATTTTCTTAGATAATTAAATAATCCTTGAATGGACTTTTTTTTTTAATAGATTTTTTTAAAATTAATTAATTAATTAATTTATTTATGGCTGTGTTGGGTCTTCGTTTCTGTGCGAGGGCTTTCTCTAGTTGTGGCAAGCGGGGGCCACTCTTCATCGCGGTGCGCGGGCCTCTCACTGTCGCGGCCTCTTGTTGCAGAGCACAGGCTCCAGACACGCAAGCTCAGTAGTTGTGGCTCACAGGCCCATTTGCTCCGCAGCATGTGGGATCCTCCCAGACCAGGGCTCGAACCCCTGTCCCCTGCATTGGCAGGCAGATTCTCAACCACTGCGCCACCAGGGAAGCCCTGAATGGACTTTTTAAGTAATGCTTACATGTGACATTGAAATAACATTTCCCACCACCACACACATTTTTGTCTTACTTTCAAGCCTTAAACAATTTTGCTTAACAATATAATAAACATTTTTAATGTAAGAATGAAAATAAAAACCACAAATGAAATGTAAGCTTTAAAAAACTAGATTGGGGCTTCCCTGGTGGCACAGTGGTTAAGAATCCGCCTGCCAATGCAGGGCCACAGGTTCAAGCTGCGGTCCGGGAAGATGCCACATGCTGAGGAGCAACTAAGCCCGTGCGCCACAACTACTGAGCCTGTGCTCAAGAGGCTGCGAGCCACAACTACTGAGCCCGTGTGCCACAACTACTGAAGCCCACGTGCCTAGAGCCCGTGCTCCCAACAAGAGAAGACACTGCAATGAGAAGCCCACACGCCACAACGAAGAGTAACCCCTGCTCGCCACAATTAGAGAAAGCCCATGTGCAGCAACGAAGACCAAAACGCAGCCAAAAAATAAAATAAATTAAAAACTAGATTGAATAGGTTTTCAGTCGTGTAGCCAAACAGCTCATAGTACGACTTCCCAAAATATCACCAGATAACTCATGTTAATAAAGCAAAGATACATTCGTTAAAGCTCTCTTCCATAGGGAACACCACTTTGACAGAACCTTAGCAATGTTTCAGAAGGTGGAAGTCAGAATGGATATTTATGGGGTTTGGGAGGGAGAATCCAGGCTCTTGTGATTTAAGGTAGGAAACTGGCATTGGGTAAAGTTCATGACATGCTAGCAAGGTCTTAAGGTAAGTCTTGAAGTAAGTCTTATAAGTAAGTTTTTTTTTTGATAAATGAGCTATTTGTCCAGGTAGCCGACAGTGCCCTCAGGTAAATTGATCTTCATAAATTTCCTGAAACAAACAGTGAAGTTTTTGTTGTTGTTGTTGTTTCTATTGGTTTAGAGTCTTACCTTTCTTGGCCAAAGGTTTCTGGGAACAAACGATCAGGTTGACACAGGCGGTCTCAGTTCATGGTCTTAACAGCTAAGCCATGTTATGTGGGTGGTCTCCGTTCTCAGCATGTGGTAGTTTGTATTTTTTCTAAGTCCGCATTTTCCAAACTTATGTCTTTGGATTGCTGTTCTACGAAACGGTAATAGGAATGCACCATGAGGAAAAATGGTTTGAAGTTAAATAAGTTTGGGTAATGCTGTTTTTTTGTGTTTGTTTTTGTTTTTTTTAACTATAGGACTTCTCAGACCTTTAAAATATGAAAATGCACAGTGAATGTTCCAGAAGGCCTACTGACATAACTCAGAATCTAACCCCTTCCTAGTCTAAAAAGAGCTCACCTTATTTAATCCTCCGTAAACTGTAGAGCTTCACCCACCTCCACCCCATCCATTTTTTTAGAAACTTCCAGTAGCTTCAGCATGTAAAAGAAAGCCACCTTTCCAGTTTCACCTGGGGGCTAGAAAAATCTGAGCCTGCGAGACTCAAACCTTGCCTTTCTTCTTGAGGAGAAGGGAAAGTGCAAATATTTTCTTTTTTATTCTTATTCTGCTGAGCTCATAGGAAATAAGACAGAGTAAAATGCTTGGAAACATACTCAACTGTAAAATACAAAGCTCTGAGTAAAGCCAGACTTTCTGAGACTCAGAAAACCTTCCTGTCTTGTTTCTGTGTCCAGCAGCTTTCCCCTGTCTCCTCTCCCAGGCTAAAATGGTCTCAGGGTAGGTGGGAACCTCTCCATGAAATCCTGAGTTAGCTCTACCTAAGGCTTACAGGAAAACATTTGCAATGCAGAAAGCCCTTTTCCCTCTTGGTAAAGCCTGGCTTTCAAGACTTTTGTTTCACTAAAGTCTTTAGGCTGAATATTGAATCTTTCACTCTCTTTGCATTCCTGATTCTACATCCTAATCCTCCCTAAGGCAACAGATGCCTCTGGCAAAAGAAGGGGGAGGTCAACTTGGAAAATCTGAAAAGAAGGGCAAGCAGGTACATTTCCATAAAATGGTCCCTGTTCCTAGAGGCACAAACCCAGGCTGACTAGATGGTAGGAAGTTGCTCCATAACCACCCAGAGTTGAGAGCGGAGAGCTTGATTCTGTAGCCTCTCCTGTGGGTTGGGGCTTCTGAAAGCTTGCCTACTTGGTCACCCTGTTGTATGGGACTAGGCAGGTTTGGGTGGAGGTAGAGGGATCAATGCTGGCCACTGGTGGGGAGTTGGAGACAGGGGCAGCCTTTAGGGAATTTATACACCTCTAGGAAGTTATTGGTGAATTGAGCACAAAAAGCCAGAAAGTTTTGTCTTTACCACTCTGAAGCACCAAGACTCCGTCTTCAGCATTTATGCCCATATAGGCATCACCTGAGTATCTTGAGACTGAGACATTTAAAAGCAGGTCAGGTCTGATTTTACTGAGCTTTTAAAGAAAGGCACCAAACAGTCTTTAAAATGTTACATGGGCTGCTAACTTCTTTGAGGACACAAAGGTCTCTATTTTCTCAAGTTCCCCCATTTGCTGACACAGTCCCCTCCCACCCTATAACCGTGACACCAGCTACATGCATGATCTAGACTTTGGTACATTTCTCCTCCCCATAGCCAGCTCCCACCAGCTCCAAACCATTCCAGGGAGAAGATCAAGCATTGCCTGGAGTTCAGCAGACCTTGCATGCGCTTGTTAGCATGCCAGCTCTGGTCCTCATAGTATCTGAGGCAGGCAAACACCCAGGCTCTGGGGTCCGAATGCTTGGATTTAAATGCCAGCTCTAACCCTAACTCTGCCATCTGGGGGAAGTTACTTAACTTCACTAAGCTTCCATTTCTTCTGAAAGCCAAGCATACCATGAGATGCTTAAAGACAAATTTGAGGCTGACACATAGACACTGCTCAGTAAAGGGTAGTGATTTATAACAATTAATGTAATTTGATGATGGGCTCCCAAACCCCACTTTGAGCTCCATGTGTAAATGATGTATGCTGATAATACATTAGATTTTGTTCAGCCTCTTCTTATCACTCCAAATATCTTCCACTTTGCAATGGGAGTCACTCGCCTATTCAGTGCAATATCCTCTTTCTCTTCCTACCCACAAGATTACCCCGAAAACAGGCTCTTGGCACTGGGCCCTGGTACCTGAGTGGTCCGAATGTTTTTAGTTTATTATTAAAATGTTTGCCATTACATTTACATAGTACCCGGCTGGGTTGATTGCTTGATATATCGACGGTACTAAAGTGGATACTGAATGTTTTGCCTGCCAAGGGCCTTCATCTAGTTCAGCCTGAGCATATATAAAAGTGATTTGAATGGGAGCGTTTGCTCTATTATTTTGGTGATGGATTTAGGGAAATGGAAAGTAGCAAATTGCTTTGTTTTTGGACCTTTGCCAGGTCCATCCTGGTTATGGATAACGCTTGGTTGATTGAAGAAGGCCAGCTGCTGCTCTAATAGCCTAAATCAATGACCAACGGTGCCCATTAGCAAGCATGTCATGTGTGCTGTAGTGAAAAGCGTTTTATAATTATGAATTAATAACTTTTCTATTATATATCAATATGATGCTGTATTTTACAACTTGACCAGCCCTGCCATACTAATATTGATATTAAGGTCAACTCCATTTTTATGATATCCTTCAGAAAATTTACACACAACTCCTAGCTTCAACTGAGGGAGTTCACACTCAAAACCTCAGTTTCCACATCTGTAAAACAGACTGAATAATTCCCATGTCATGGGGATGTGAAAATTCAATGAGATAAAGTTTGTGAGAGCATTTTTAAGCCTTTAAGCATTTCTCTCTGACGTCCAGTGCCTCTTTAGAAAAGATTTCTCAGTGTTTGTGTTGACTCTTTCAAATGGAATATGTGGTTGCTCTTACTGTTTCCACAACAGTTTCAAGTGTTTTGTTGTTGTTTTTCTTATCAGAGTGAAATGTGTTTGGAAAAGACACATGGCCAAGGTTGACTCGATGACTGGGCTTATCCAAGACTTATGTGAAAGCAGTTGGGTCTGTTGAGACTTCAGTCTGCACCTCCGGGCCACCTTGCAGGAGGGCCCAAACCTGCATTTTGGGTAATGTCATAGGTTGGGGTCTCCAGGAAGCTGACTCAGAGATGTAGATTGGTGTGCAGGAAGTTTATAAGAGAGTGCTTTGGAGGTTGCCACCTGTGGGTGTAGGATTGGGTAGAGGAGAAGCTGGGCTCTCACATGGTCTCACTAAATGCTCAGCCAACCCCCTAGGGAACTCTGAAGCGGGAATGGCCCTTCAGGCTGGTCTTAAGTTGGGGTGAAGGAGCCAGGCCTTTATACCTCAGTGGTGATCTCTCATGGAATGTGGGCCATGAGACAGGACTGTAACCTTAGGGGAGAAGAGAGTCTTCAGCCAAGGCAGTTCCAGGGAGGGCTGACATCTGAAGGCTGTCTCCAAAGGCTGGGAAGATAAATCCTTCAGCCCCGAAGAGGAATCTGACAGGTGTGTTACAGCATCCACTACAGTCAGGAAGAAAACAAAGCCATCTGGTACCCACTGAGATAGTTTCCATTAGTCACTGCTGCCCTTAGAGACAGACACCCACATTTCTAGTGTTGCTACCTGGCACACTGGTGGGAGGGAGAGAGAAGGCTGTCTGACTGCTACACCTGTGGAACCATAGCTAATCACTTGGTTTGTGCCCCCTGTATCTGCTTCTCTTCCCAGCTCCCACCCCAATGGCACTGCCCTGATCCACCCCACCTTCTGTAGTAGTACTTGCTTTTTTTTTTTAAACTATAATTCCATCTAATTTTTATCTTTCGGGTATCCTTGTATTAACTTTCATATGTGATTATTTGTGTGTGTGTGTGTGTGTGTGTGTGTGTGTGTGTGTCTTGTTAGGAATCTGTATTGGTATTAATTTAGGTATAAGTGGGTTCTCAGCTCAGTCTACCATCATAAATAAAGTATTATAAAGCGGATGCATTTTAGTGTATAAAAACAAATTTTTTTTTAAGCAGAAGATGAACATAGGAATTCTAAGGTTTATTTTTAAATGGAATAAAGATAGACTAGAATTTTCTAAAGGAATACAGTAAATAGAATGCTGAGGTCATAAAAATAGTTTTCTTGATCTATCCATACAAACTCTTGAGAATAAAGGCAGAATTCATCAGGGACTTGAAAATGGAAAATAATTCTGGCTCTGATGGAGCATGTTGTTTTAAGGTGTGTTAGGCTATTTCAGATGATCTTCACACTAGGAAGAGGAGGGGTTGGATGCCTTGGGAAATGTTGACAAAATCTGCCCCCGCTAGCACACTCTTCCCCTTGCTAGTTGAGAAAGACTTCTTAAAGGAGAAAAGAAATCTTATTTATTCAATGTCTAATGATGATTGAGTTATAGAGTCACCTACAGACAATTCATGCTCTTCCATAGTTTGCTTTATTTTACCACATTTGGTAGTGTGCTCTATAGATCCAGTTTATATTTAAAACTTTTGGAATTAAAAATATATACTAAAGTTTTTATGTGCAAGTTTGTTACCTGGGGCACAATTTATAATAGGGAAAATTCAGAAACAACTCATGGAAAAGTTATATAAATTCTGTATTATTATCCATATTATCAAGAATCATGTAGTCATGAAAATAACGTTTCTGAAAAATATTTAAAGATGTGGGAAAATGCTATGATTGAATGTTAAGTAAAAAAAGCAGAATGTAATATAATACATTCATAAAGCCAACTAGAGTTTAAATACTTTGTTTTTAAAAAGCCTACTAGGATACTCCCCTGACAATTCATCAACATTAATATTAGGCTTCTTTATAAGATGTTCCTTAGTTAAATTTTTCATATTTTTTGTAGCCTAATGAGTACATGAAGGCTCAGCATATAATTATTTTCTTAACAAAATGTTTGTTTTTGAAAGTAAAAGAGAACCAGAATGTATTTCCTATACAAAACTCCAAACCTTGGGGACTTGTTCATTATCCTCTGCATCCTTGAGTCTCTCTTCACCATTGGCATCACCTGTTGGGTGGAGCCCTCTTAGGGAGGCAGCACAGCCAGCCTGACAATGCTGGGTCAATCCAGGATGCTGTGTCACTTACTAATGCTGTGACCCTAGGCAAGTTACGTAATTTCTCTCAATCTTGGTTTTCCAGTCTGTAAGATGGGCACACTAATGGTACCTGTGTCCTACTTATCTGGTGAAGATTAAATGAAACAATGCACTAAAGTGCAGAGTACAGTAAGGAGCACAGACTAAACCTCAATAAATGTTTGTTAGTATCGCCATAAGCACTGTTATCATTAACATTATTAGCCATCACTTGATGTGTTTTAAAGACAAGAAATGATTAACTATAGGCAAGAAAAAATAACCAAAAAAGCATTTTTAGCCTCTGTACCACTCTACCCCTACATCAGACCTAGGACTAGCTGAGGCACACGGGGATGCAGAGGTATCATTTAGCTACAAACAAAGTCACAGATCTGTAGGTTCCCCCCTCCTTACTCTCTTTTCTTCCTGATCCTGCAGGGGTATCGACTGTAAGATGTGTTCTCCTCACGGCCAACTTGGGAGAAGTGGGGGGTCGTTTGCTCCGTTTTAAGAAGAGCATTCCACAAAAGAAAACAGCTATAAAAAATCAATAGGACAACATTTTCTTAGATGGGTTTCCATATTAAATCTCATCATTATGTAACTTCAGTTTTATCATAATGGTGACTGACATCTTTGAAAACTGGGTTCCAGAATGTCTTCCCAGTCTGTGTAATTTTCTAGATTGACATTCTGGATTGATGTTTTGTCAGTTTCTTCACAAAAATGACAACATGTGCATTAAAAAGATGTGGAGGGAATTACCTGGCATTCCAGTGGTTAGGACTCAGCTCTTTTACTGCTGAGGCCCGGGTTCAATCCCTGTTCGGGGAACTAAGATCCTGTAAGCCTCCTGGTCTGGCCTAAGTAAATAATAAATAAATAAATAAATAAATAAATAAAACAAAAAGATATTGAAGGCTGGCAAACAGTATGTCAAAATATTAGCAAAGGTTATTTCTGGGTGGTTGGATTACAGGCATTATTTGCTTTCTTCTTTGACTTTCTATTTTTTCTTCCTTCCTTCCTTTGTTCCTTCATTCCGTTCCTTCCTTTCTTTCATTCATATTTTTTAAATGATGCTATACTATTTTTATTTTACAAAAAAAGTTACTTAGAAAAATCCATCTAACAATTAGCTATAGAGTAATACCTTAAGTTCAGCAAACTTGATTTAGAAAAGCCTGAATAGACAGACAGACACACACACACAAACACACACACCAATTTTTTTTTTTTTACATGAGATTCACATTGGAACTTCTAAAAATAAATAGCAGAAATTTCTAGAGCAGGTAAATTATGATTCAGTTTACACTTCTGTTTTCATAAGTTACTGCCATGGTGTGAAGTAAGGTACACAAGTGTTACAAAAATATTAACAACATAATAAGTATTCATCTTTACTAATAGAATATTACACAGGGTAGGCAATGTCCAACTGCTGTGCTGTGGGTCCTCCCAGCCTCCTAGGAGGTGGGTAGTAATGTCGTCCTCGTGTGACAAACATGGAGACCAGGCATGAAGAGTCACTTACTTCCTAAGATCACACAGATCAAATCTACGCAATCTGGCTCCAGAGTCTGCACCTCTACCTTCTCTGACCCATGTTTATGCACATAAGGCAGACCTGGCCAGCAGTTTACAGTGGTCACCTCTGCGGGGGGCAGCTGGAGCATCACAAATGTTAACTGTGCTGGAGAGAATAGTGGAGGGAATAGGATGATTTTTATTTTCTGTGGCTTCTTTTCTCCTTCCTCCTCTCTCCTCCCTCTGCCCTCCCTCCCTCTTCCTTCCTTCTCTTTTTCCATCCCTTCCTTGCTTCCCTCCTTTTTCCCTTCCTTCCTTTTTGAAAAAACAAACCTAAAGGCATACAAAATCTGGTCTTTAATTTTAAAGAATGTATTTATACTCTTAGTAGGATTTTGATCAAGCGATTTTGTTTTGTGTTCACTCTCTCTGATAGGCATAATGCCTGCTCTCCTTCTTGGGATATTAGGAAGAAAAATAATCTTTTGTTTTTTTAAAATGGAACTGTTTAAATGAAGGAAGCATGTGTAAGCCTACTGCTTTAACTCAAGTATTCAATAAATCCTAGACGTTGCCTCTAATGTGTAGAGGTCTGAAGAGATCTGTCCTATGAGAGAGTTCACTAATTTCAATTATCTGGATTTTATTATCACCTTCTATGGGTTGGAGAGACAGGATTTTGTAGAATGCCATCACCTGAGGCTATGACAATGGGGTTTTACACCACTAAATCCAGAAAGCATAAGAGAAGGGATAAGAAATGAGAGGGCTTAAAAGCTATGCCAGTTTCATTGTGGAAAATGTGACTTACTAAGCAACTATATGAAATAAAAGCAGGGAATGTCCACTCACGGAACATGTGAACTCCTTTCTGTGTTATATGATATTATCATCATCATCATCACCATATACTGCAATTGTATGTAGCAGCAGGAGAAAGAGACAGCTGCACAATAGATAAAGTTCTCAGACTTGAGTGTATGTCAGAATCACCTGGTGGCCTAAGGGGGCTTGTGCAAAATGCAGGTTGCCGGGCTCCATGCCCAGTGGTTCAGAATGAGTATGATTGGGGAACCCAGGGATAGTTTGTCAAACATCTCAGGTGATTCTGATGCAGGCGGTATGAGGACCACTCAGAGACGCTGATACCAAGCCTCTGCTTTGTCACTTGTTAGTCTAGACACTGCATCTTCCCATCACCCTGGGCGTAATATTTAGTCTAAATTTCAGTTCCTCATCTGTTTGAGGGGTGCATATAAATCCACACTTTGCTCACAGGGCCTTTGTGAGGATTTAGTAAGAGCATGCCTGGGATGGGGCAGCCTCTACTCTTCATGGTGTTGTCTGTGGAGACCAAAGGGGAGATGCCCATCATGCTGGTCATCTTGGTCCTTGCTCTGTGCCTGGGACAGTGTTGGGCTTAATGAACACAGCATGTTGGTAATGAGCTCACTGCTGGAGCCCAACTGCTTGGGTCCAAATCGTGACTCTTCAATTTACTGTGTGATCTTGGACAAATTATTTAACCTCCTGGTGCCTCAGTTTCCTCATCTGTAAAATAAGCAAAATTATAATATCCACTCCATGGGTTGTGGGGGGGTATTTTAAAAAATACTGTAAGTAAAACTTTTAGAACAGTGTCTGGCTAATAGTAAAGTGTCACTTAGGAGTTCAATAAATAAATAAAACCTTGTTGGTTGAATTCATGCATGCACGCATGCTAAGCTTCTTTCCTTTTCCCTCTTTCAACATAATGCAGATATCTTCTTCTAGCTGACAGACTTTTAAAGTGGAGACCACTTTCAAGAGCCTCCGGTCCTGGGGGAAGGAAATCTGCAGGTATTAGATGGGTTTGGCAGCCAGCAGAGGCGTGTTGTTGAGACAGGGAGGCTCCCTGGGGTGGGGGTGTCAGCAGAGCGAGCTGGATTCAGCTCTAGTAACTAGGAGAGCTGACAGCTAACAAAATGAGGCTCCCTCAGTCGTCTGTGCAGCAGACAAAGCAAGATATTTAGTTAATAGCAGCAACCTGGTGCCTATAATTTTCAAGTCCTTGGAGGCATATTACGTGGCCCAGGGTGAGCCAAGGGACGGAGGAGGGAAGTAAGGGAAGTCAGGGGGAATCTATTTTCCATGTCCCTTGTTGTGGTGTTTGACTCACCTAAAGTTAACACACTCATAGAACTTTGCTCAGAAATGTCATTGCTGAAATAAATGCATTAAATTTAAACTCTGACTGCCCCAACTCATCTGTTACGCAATGGGACTAGAAACAGCTCAGACTTAAAAGGCATCTCCAAGTTTTTCTCAGCCAATGAGACTTAGGCCACTTTGTTTTCTCAGATTGTTCAGCCTTGTCCAATTTTTGGATGAAAGTCCTTTGAATACTTCAGTGGCCATGCTATTTTTCCTCCGATCATCAACTCACAATATAAAGTCTAAGCTGTGAAAAAAAAAAAATCCAAGTTCCTTCCCATCCTTATTTTCTAGCCAACTATGGCTTTAGACTAAGGCTGTCTCTTTTAGGGAGACAATCCCATTTGCACATTTTCTCTTGGTTGGCTGGACTTGCCCACAGATTCTTGGGTGATGTTCAGGAGGCTGCTTTGTGTTTTGGCTGTGTGTTGGAAATTTTCTTCTGGGCCTATATATAGCCGGAGAAGGGGGATGTTGTTCAGCTCTTGCGCAACCTAGAACTAAATCACCTTTTTGCAAGACATGAATACAAAAACCATAACATTTTGAGCACTGTTTTTTGCTTTGCATTGTAATTTATTTTAATATAAAATATATTTCTGTAGTCTGGTTACAGAAGGAATACATTGTAGAAAATTTGGTTTTTACTGAAAAAGCATAAAGAAGGAAATAAAACCATAAAAGAACTACTAAGAAATAACTAGTTTTATGTTTTTTTTCTGACTATTTATCCATCTTTCCACTTAACCATCTGTCCACCATTCTACCTATCCCTCTATCCATCTACCCTTCCATCCATCCATCCATTCATCCATCCATCCATCCATCCATCGATCCATCCATCCATCCATCCTTCCTTCCTTATACCCATCCATCCATTCATCAATCCACCCTTCTATTTATGCATCTATTCACCTTCCCATCTATCCATCCCTTTGTGCTTCCATTCATCCCAGGAAGAAATAATAGTTCCTTAAGAGTATAGAATAGTGGTTGAGTACAGGCTTTTCAATGACTTGCTTTGTGCATTCATATCCTGCCTGTACCCTGCACTTTCTGTGCAACCTTGGACAAGTTTTTATGGCTTGTATTCCTCCTTTATAAAATGATATTAATAATAGTGTCCACCACATACAATTGCGTCAGAATTTAATGACAGAATCCATATAAGATGGTTGGCCAAGTGCCTGGCATAACGGAAGTTCTCAATAAATATTAGCTATCCTTGTCATTATTATTACTCTTCCTTATTTGAGTTGCCAAGATTTGGTAAGAGAACATATACTTAATACAGTGTCTAGCTATTATAATTATAAATGCAGTAATAAATATACACATGTATATTTTGTTTATGTTACTGACATCCATCTGTTTCATAAACTCATGTTAAGTGCTGTTTTAATGGCTGAAAATATTCTATGGTACAAGTATTTGTAACCAAACTATGAAAGTTATTCATTTAGACTTTATTTATATCAAATTTCTGTTGTTATTAATAATGCTGTGATGAACATCCCTATTCATAGTTATTTCCTTACATTAAATTCCTAGAAGTAGAATTGCTGGTTATATGTTGTACGTATTTGAAAGCTTACCATGGTGCCCAGCAAAAAGTCTATACCACTTTGCATTTCCATATGGATGTGATTTCCATATGGCCTGATTTTCTACACTCTTGCCAGCCTTATGTGTCTCTGCAAACATTTGCCAATCCAGTAGACAAAACGTAGGATCTCATTGCTATTTTATTACTCGTTTTTATTTAATTACCAGCAAAGTTGAACTTTGCCATATGTTTTCTGACCATGTTTATTTCTATTTCTTAAAACTGTCAGCTTATAATACTTGTGCATTTTTCTACTGGGGTGTTTGTTCTTTTCTTAATGATTCTGCCAGAGTTTAAATTTTTGACTTTCTAATGGGAAGGTTTTGGAATTTACACTTTTCCAATTTATGAAAATTGGTCATGGCCTATCTGCAGTATTCTGAACTTTGTCCCTGTGTTTGTTATGATTTCCTGAACTTTACTGTGTCCCTTCAGCCAATACCATATTCAGCCAAGTGCCATTGGACTTGAATTCATTTCTAAGTGCCCGGCAGCTTCTTACCTCCCCACCTTTTAGTGGGTGTCCTTTCATCTCTGTGATGCTTTCCTGGTTGTTCTAAATTTCAAGTTCATTCTGTTCATTGAAGAAAATAGTAGATAACAATAATAGGTAACTACTCCTCTTACCATGCCTTTTATGTGTCTCTTTTTGGTCGTGTGCTCCTCTTTCTTTGTACTTCTTTTTAAACCTGTGCTTGTTAGGTCTCTGAACAATGACGTCTGTGTAGGTTTCTCACCCCAGCAGTCTCCCTTTAAATATGGTGAAGAACCTACCAAAAGACTTCCCTCTAATATGTGGAGAAATCACTTTAGACTGTGTGCCCAAAGATTCATTTTCTCTAATGGTCTAATGCAGAAATTGGCGAACTTTTCTCTAAAGGGCCAGATTGTATTGGGTTGGCCAAAAAGTTCGTTTGGGTTTTCTTGTAAGATCTTACGGAAAAACCCAAATGAACTTTTTGGTCAACCCAATACATATATTGGCTTTTTGGGCCATGCCATCCATGTTGCAACTACTCAGCTCTGCCCTTGTAGCACAATAGGAGCCATCGACAATCAGTAATGAACATGCCTGGCTGAGTTCCAATGAAATTTTACTTAGAAAAACAGGCAGAGGTCCAATTTGGTCCATGGGCATGGTTTGCCAGCTCCTGATCCACAGGCATAGTTTGCCAGCTCCTGATCTAAGTAAGAGAAAAGACTTGTTAAGGGAATGGCACGGGAGGAGAATACATTTTAGCTCGTTGCTATTAACAGGAAAGAGCCTTCAACACTACCGTGGCTGTGGGCTTGATTAGGTGGAGAATTCCCTGGAGGATTGCCTTTCTTTCCCCCGCCCCAGACAGTCCAGCTTGGGGAGAAGGCCCTGGGCAGAAAACACCGGGGGAGATGAAGAAAAGAACGTGAGAAGAATGTTCCGAGGTCCTTATTCCAGCGACAGACGGCATCCTCAAGTTAAGGATGACTTAAAACCATGGTGAATCCCCACTCTGGGGGACAAAACATGGGGAGGGGTGTGGGTTCTGGCCCTGAATTGCATTTCCGAACTTCAGCAGTTTCCCTTTAACACATCATTTTTCCAGGAAAGTATAGTTTGAGCTGAAAAGGCTATAAGTCGGGTGTTTTGCTTGCTGATCTTGGTGGGGTTTGTTTGTTTTTGTTTCTGTCTCTTTGGTTAGCCACCTACGGCATTATTTTTCTGAGACCCAAATTCCAAAACTCACCTAACGACCTTTTGGAAAATGACCTGTGTGCTGTGCCGGGCCTGCCTGTCTGTAGTCTGCATGGCCTTGTCGTAGGAAGCTAAATCAGACTGGTGCCTCCGTTGCCTCATCACAGGCTGCCCTCTTCGTAGAAAGCTCTGTGAAACCTAGAAGAACAAAGGCAAAAAAGTTTGATCTGGCTGAGGCAGGGACTGCAGGGAAGAAACTGGACTGGGGGCCATGGGACCCACGTGACATCCATCAAATCCCTTCTCTGAATATTTCAGTCTCCTGCTCTGTCAAATGAGGGGACTGGGCTGGAAACGGAATGGCTAATAATTGGTAAGCCCATGGCTCTGTCCTCATTGCCTCCAATAGGCATTGCTGCTCCATCACTGTGTTCTTCCTGGTTACCTGGAGAGGAGGCCTTCTGCATTCAGGCCTGCTCTAGCAGACCATTCTCGCCCAGCCTGGGATGGTCTCTGAGTCCCTGCCCATCACTGAAGTTCTGTGATTCTTACCACATGTGGATCTCAAACACATTCCACTCCTAAGTGGGGATTATTCATTGCTTTGGACAGCAGCAGTGCTAAAACATTGTCCATTTAACTACCCCAAAGTGTAGTTAAGGCTCTTGAAATCTAAACTTTGCCAAATGAATAGACCATTGCAATTTGCCTCTGTCTTCCAGGTGCAGTAGTTTTCCATTTTCTGCCTTGTGGTCTGTTACAAAGTGTTTGTCTCAAGAAAGCTGGGGAGGTGGGGGCCAGCCTTCCATTCACCCAAGTCTGTTTATGTTTCATTGCCAGGGTTGTTGTAAGATCCTGTGCCTTTAATAGATTTCCTGAGCTAATAGTTTGCCTTATTTACCTCCCTGGGCTATAATCATTATTGTGGCTGACCATTTTGATAAGGTACTTCTGCGAAACATTCTCATATGAATGAGAGTCAGTTTTTAAGTGGTTATTCTCCTTAACCTTATTTTCAATCACCAAAAATAATTCCCACAGGAAATCTTATTTTCTTTTCAAAAAATTCCCTCAAGTATTTAAACGTCATCATTTTTCCAATCCTGAATAATTCTGAATGAGGGTGACTCACTTTCAGTGGAGTGGAGTGGAGGGAAAAATGCAAGTGGGAAACTAGGTGAAGTTGGGACAGATGGGACACCCATTCTGTCTATCATGTACAGACACTAGAGATGTAACTTTGGAATCTCATTAACAGCCAAGACAAAGAGGAAATTTTTTCCAGCTCTTTGGTTCACAGTATCCACAGGATAAAATAATTGCTCAAATGATGCTTCTGTACCTTAATCTTTGGGATTAAGACCTCACCTACACTTCTGCTGTGTGTTCTGACGTAGGAGGTACACAGATAGTGTTGCTTCTGTCTTTGCTATATTTAAGTATTGCTTTAGACAAAAAATAATCCCATGTGTCTTTTTTAAAACTGTTCAATCTTAAAGTCTTTTTCTAGATTAATATACACAAATCTGAAGGGCCTGACTGATTTAAGGCTTTCTAGTGAGGAGACTATTCACAGAGAGGCACATTCAAGAGAGTGAAGACTTTTCTTGGGGAAATGGTATGGGCCACAGACCTCCATAGGAAATTTATTTAAAATGTAAATGCATTTGGGATACTGCCTCCCAGTACTTTGCTTTTTGTGTATTTGACCCTCCACAGATTCAATGATATATCTAATTAAACTGGCTCCAAAATACAAACCATTTCCATTTCAGTACATTTCCAATAAGTCTCCCAATCTTCCTGATTCTGGAGATACTGACCACTGGATGCTGGTTTCAGGCACAGGGGATCATTTTTCAGAATCTGGATGTAGATGGACAGAGAGAGATCACAGTTAGTGTAGGTAATTAATGACCTGAGAGCCTGGTCCCAAAGAGATGCTCAGGGTAGAAGACCTGACCAAGAGCCGTCCAGAGCTGTGATTGTCTGGGATGGGCCTTTGCACAGGATGGGAAGACCCAGCCCCTTCAGTGAGGAGTATGAGTTTGGTCCCATCACCACTTCCAGCCTCAGTTTCCTTGGAAGGCCCAGGACTTAATGACCATTTTAAACCCCTTTCTTTATTGTTCCTTTGCTAGAGTTGGAAATAAATAACTGAGGAGGGCTCTCTGAGGTCAGCTTCTCTAGTACCTCGTTGGAACCTGAGGTCTCAGCTGTGGGGTCATCAGTGGATGAAACTGTTCTTTGCAAAGAGTAAAATAAATGGCATTCTTAACATGGAGTTTTCAAGGTATGCTTGTATTGATTGCCCAACTGAGTCTTCATGGAAACTACAAAACTGGCTGATTCAAGGTTCTTATCTCTGGAGGGTAGGCACCTGAAGCCCAGAAAGTTTAAGTGACCATGACATTAAGTCATAGAGGAGGGCTTTTTATAGCTTGTTCTTATTCAATTTTTGTATCTCAGGACTCACTTCTTACTGCCCCCCAGAGTACAGCATCCAGCATGGCTCTCACTAGACCCCATCCCTGTCAGGGGCTCTGGGTGAAATGAGTTCCATGCTGGAACTTATTTGGAATATCTGTATTCTGTGCCTCTCTCTTGGAGGTTCTCAATTTTCTGGATGTCAAAGAGGTCCCCTAAGAAAGAAGCAGGTGTTTTGGAACCCAGCATATCCCATCTTTTTTTTTTTTTTAATCTCACACTGCCTTTAGAAGGTAGAGGAATAAAGAACGCACTTTGGAAAATCCTGTTCTAGAGCTGTGGCACCTCTACAAGGCTAAGACTCAAGGACTGTTCTGTATTCATCTTAGGTTCCCCTGCATTTAGTATCGTAGGAACTCAACGCGTTATTGACAATACTAAAGTCCATTGGTCATATGCCTTGGATTGTCTAGAAGATTCCATATGTCAAGTAGACGGCCCCACCGTCTCTCTACCTGCTCATGCACTTAACAGACACTTGTTATCATTTGGGAATCAGAAAATACCATCCTAGTAGAACCAGGAGAGATCAGTGTTACATAGGATTGTGTGTTGAGGTTGTGAATACCACTGATCATGGTTGAACAGATAATGGGTTACACTTATTCTTATGGTCCTGACCTGAAGAACAGGCCACACTTTAGGTTCCCATATGATCAAGCAAAATAGCATGCCACTCAAGAATGAGTGATTTAGAAATACCATGGGCTAGCAAGAATGTATGTATGTACACATGTGTGAACGCTTCCTAAAGCTTATCACATCCTTATCGTACAGATGAGGAAAGTAAGGCTCTGAGAGCACTACTGTTGCTCAGTACAGTTTTGACTCCTCGTTCATAACTATCAGCTCAGAGCTCTGTGACCTTGGACAAGTTACTTAACCTTTGTGTGCTTCAGTTTCATCACGTGTGAAATGAGGATGATAATATTTCCTGCTAAGGCTGTCATGAAGATTAAATCAGTTAACACCGTATGATACTTAGAACAGTGGCAAGCACAGAAAGCACTCAATAAGAATTAGCTCTTATTATTTTTATATACATATATATGTGTATATATATATATATATATATATATATATATATATATATATACACACACACAGCTTATGGGCAGGCACACCCATGCACCGTGGTCTCACCCACCCTATTCAGCAAGATTTGTTCTGGATGACATTTGACTGTTTCCAAAAATCAACTCCACTTTCCATGAGCAAAGATTTTCCTTCATAAAGCTTATTCAGAGGGGGTGTGTTTTCTCCTCTGAACACAGTTCTTATAGAGGAGACCAAAAATACTTTTGGCAAATAAATATTTTGGCAAATAAGTCTGGCTAGAGTAAGTGAGTCACTAGGTGTCTACTTTGAAGGGAAAAACAGTCATTTCAGTGTACAAATTGTTGTCTCATTACTTTATTACACACCAGAAGGGAGTTTGGGGTGGAACGTCTACAAAGTACAATAGAACCAGTACAAGTTTTTCTGTCGTTTAGCATTTAATTAAAAATAACTAGGAAAACAGCTAATTGAAATGCTCAGTGCAACTTTTTTTTTTTTTTTTCATGACACAATATGTTGACTGAGTTTTCCAAATTACTAAAAGCATTCAGGCAGTTCTGGGAATTTGGGCCTAGTAACCCTTCAGCTCTTTTTATTTAGAGTGTTGGCATTTTGCACTGGTGTCAAATACAATAGTTATTTCCCACAGATATTGAATTTAATAGAGTAATTGCTAAACACATTTCCACATTTGGCACTCCAAGACCAAGTTTGTAAAATTTGTGAGCTGTGAATGGTAACTTTATACTGAATACTCTCCTGATAATTGTCTAAGAGATGTGTCCTCAGTGATTGAGAAGGGAAAAAATGGAAAGCAGATGACAAAGTCATTGTAATTCCAATCGTGGACAACTGCAATCCCTGAGTTCTGTGTAAATTAGTCATTGTAGGTTGAAAACAAACAAACAAGCAAACCCAAACAGATAAACCTCACAATCACTAGAGCCAATTAGATATTCAGAGGAAAAGTCTCGGTTTTTAATATGTTACAAAATCACACAAATACATATGTGTTGGCATCAGCTGTTTTGACAGATGCGCCTTAAAATAGGAGAGATACAAAAATAGACACAGGCAACTTTAATGTGGCCTAAGCAATGGCAAGAAACATTTGCAACATGATGAACCTTCACTCCAAAGTAAGTGACCGCAAAGTAAACAAAGTTGGAATGTGTACTGAATCAAGTAATGGGTTTCTAATAATTGTAATGTACAAAAGTGATTAATTTATTATTAATTTTGATATGATATTATGATAAATTATGATGAATTTTCTTTGTGGGTAATTGCTATGGATCGAATCTTTGTGTCCCTCCAACACTCAGATGTGGAAGCCCTAATCCCCAGTGTGATTGTATTCGGTTGTGGGACCTTTGGGAGATAATTAGGTCATGAAGGTGCCACCCCCATGGTGGGATTAGTGCCCTTACAAGAAGAGACACAGAGAAAATGAGGAAGGAGCTGGAAGGCTGGTGTGGGTCTGACCCTGAGTAAAAGAGAGAAGGAAGGAAGAAAGCCTGGGTGGAAGTACAGCAATGCTTTAGGGGAGTCCTTAAGCCCAAACTGCCCATCCAAGGACTCATGGGTCCTCCAGGAATGACACTGCTTTGTGTCCTTGTTGTGTTCAGTAACTGGCGGGGAGCAGCATGTGGAAGCATGGCCGTGGTAAGAAATGTGGCGATGGATTTCAGTGCATAACAGCTGGAGTTTTTATCAGAATATTCCCTTCTGTTAAGGCTCTGAGAAGTACATCTTCATGGCCACCACAGAGGTGTATACAAAATATTAGTTCAATGAATGAAGAAGGAAGAAAGGAAGGAAGGAATTTTTCCCTCATGTTATGTTTACTTTTGGCTTTGTTAGCTACCTTTTTATTAAGTATCTATTATGTGCAAAGCCATTCACCTTCAATGCCTCATTTGGTTCTTGTAGCAACCCTAGGCACCATTATTATTCATCCCCATTTCATAGATGAGGAAAATGAGACTCCAAATAGGTTAAGTAATTTGCCCATATCAGAAGCTACTACACGGCAGAGCACTGTTTCATAAAGTTTACTCTTAAAGTCTAGACCCTTAGCTGCTTATGCTGTACATTATTAATGTACAGGGGATACAGGTGCAGAGAGATGCACTGCCCTGCAGAGGAAGTTCCCCAAAATTGCAAGGAAGAGGAGCATAGGAATGAATCCTAGGTTTAGGCCAGGGTAACCAAGATGTTCATTCATGAATTTGCATTGATCTTTCTTTTATTCATTCACTCATCGTTGGCCATTCGTTCACTGGTTCATTCGTTCAGCAAATGTTTATCAAATGCCTTTGCAAGGCAGTCCATGGACTAAGTTTTAATCTTTATGTCTTTGAGGCACTCACTGTCTGCACTGTCCATTTCAGTAAGCTACATAGGGCTATTAAACACTTGAAATGTTGCTGGCCTAAACTGAGATGTGGTGTGAGTATAAAATACACACTGGGTTCCAAAGAGTTAGCATGGAAAAAATTGTGAAAAAAATCTCATGAACAGCTTTTATATTGATTACATATATTCATATGATCATTTGGGGTTATATAAAGTTAAATAAACTATGTTATTAAAATTAATCCCACCTGTTTCTTTTTACTTTTTAAACATAGCTATTAGACAATGAAAAATGCACATTTGGCCCATATTATAATTGTCTTGGACAGTGCTGGTCTATTGAACTATATAGATGAGTACTTTAATAGTACAGAGGGCTCTGGGAGCACAGAGCAAGAAGCAATGACTGTGGGGGATGTCTGCAGAGATGGGACATTGGAACTGGTCCTGGACAAAGGGGCTGGATTTTGACTGATGGATAACTGGGGAATGGCATTCCAGGTGGGTGGCACAGCACAGACAAAAGTGTGGGGAGCTGAAGATGAACACTGCATCCGTGAGCTGGGGCTGGGATTCTGGACAAGACTGTTATCTCAAGTTGGGTTCCCTGGGAAGCAGACTCTGAGCTGGAGGTTAGCGTGTTTATTAAAGTGCTTGTTCATTAAAGAGTACCCTTGGCTTCAACCAGTATTTGGGTGTGGGCTGCCTGGGGAAGGTATGAAACCTTGGGTGAAGTGAGTCTCTGCAACTGAGGAAATTCCTGATGGGACCAATATATAAAGACTGTCCACAGAGAGCACACCCGTCAGCTGGGTAACAAGACCTCCCTCTCAGGGCAAGCTGGGTAGCCCATCACTGTGTGCGCTTCAGTTGTCTACAGAAATAGAGGACAGAATGCTAATGCAAATAGAGGACAGAGTGCTAATGCAAATAGAGGACAGAGTGCTAATGCTGTGACCCCCTTCCTTCCTCCATGCTCAGTGCCCAGGGTCTCACATTAGCTGAGCGAGTGGGAGAAGAATCAAGTCTCTGTGATGTCAGGTGGGTACTTGGCAGTTTGTATAAATTACAGCCAAGGCAGTGGTGAATTTGTATGTGTAATGCATTTACCCACAGCCCCTAGAGTACACTAGAAGACAATTTCTTGGTGTTTAAAAGATTATCCTTTTAATAATTCATTGATCTTAACAACACAATACATCAGTGGTTTACACCAAAGCCGTGTTTTATCTGCAGTGCACTTCTAAATTGAAAGGTACCATAAAATAGCACTTAACTTTCGGAATCCTTATGTTATCTAAGCTTAGTTTCATATTTGTTTGATGATAACGAATATCCTGTCTATTTTATTATCTAGTACAAGCTCTAATTTAGAGGCTCAGGAATAAATGAGGCGATGCCTGCAGATGGGTGGCATGTGTGTGTGTGTGTCCTGGAATGTGTATGCAGGTTTGGTCTTATAGCGTATTGTCAGCATTTTTATATCAAATGGTAGTCATGCAGTGAAACACATCTGCATTCCTGTCTCAACTGACCCATTTGGTGTGAACGCATTTAAAAGAAAACTGTTTCTCTACTCACAGTACTTATGACCCCAAATGTGTGGGTTTTCCACACCAAGCAATTTCCCAGCTCTCTGGACACCAACTGGGTGTTCTCCAACTGTATTCAACTCTGACACTAACTACCTGGAGGTAGAGCAGACCCCACAGGATAAGGGCTCAGTCCCACAAGACTTCTCCCACCCCAGATGCCCGTCACAAGTAGTGGGTCCCCAGGTCACCCACACTTCTCTGTGACTTGACTACAAATCAAGGAATCCCACAATCCCCTCCTCAGGTTCCATAATTTGCTATGTTGGCTCATAGAACTCAGGGAAATACTTTACTTACATTTACTGGTTTATTATAAAGGATGTTATAAAGGATACAGATGAATGGCCAGATGATGTGGTACATAGTGTGAGGTTGTGAAGGGTCCCAAGTGCAGGAGCTCCGTTCCTATGGAGTTGGGGTGCACCATCCTCCTGGCACATGGACATGTTCACCAACCCAGAAGCTCTCCAAACCCCATACTTCAGGGATTTTTATGAAGGCTTCACCACAAAGGCGTAACCAATTATTATCGACTCAATTTCTAGATCCTCTCCCCTCCCCAGAGGATGGAGGGATGGGGCTGCAAGTTCTAGGCTTCTAATTATGGCTTGATCTTTTTGGTGACCAGCTCCCATCCAGAAACTACTGAGAAGCCCACCAAGGGTCACTTCATTAGAACAAAATATGCTCCTATCACCCAGGAAATTCCAAGGGATTTAGGAGCTCTGTGTAAGACACTCCTATCACCTTCATCACTCAGGAAATTATAAAGGTTCTAGGAGCTCTGTATCAGGAACCAGGGCAGAGACCAAATATTGGGTTGGCCAAAAAGTTTGTTTGGGTTTTTCCATAAAAATGTTTAAAACCCGAATGAACTTTTTGGCCAACCCAATATATATTTCCTATTATGTCACAGCATTCTTTTGACAACAAGGGCATGGACCTACAAAAACAGACTGAATTGTTAAGTTTTCAGAATAAATAGAATTGAGAAGGAGCCAGATTTCTCTTTTCTTTTACTTGTTCTTACTGGTCCCACTATTTCCTGGCACATGGTATTCTGGGTAGTGGGTGTGTGCAAGTGATTATAAGTGCCGAAGGTCACCAGAGTTCCCCATTGCCTGAGAAGGAAGGTCAAAACCTGTACATATGGTCCACATGATGGGCCCCTCCCTACCTCTCCTGCTCCATCTTACACTTCTCTCTCTCACTCCCTATGGCCCAGAAACATAGCCATGCTTTTACTTTCCCAAACATGTCATGTTCTTTCCCACCCCAGTACCTATGCACCTGCCATTCCTTCTGCCAAGAGTGCTTTATCCTAAGGCCCTTTCAGATCATGGATTTCTATCCGTTCCTCTGTTTAAATGCCAATACCACCAGAAAAAAAAAAACCTTCTTTGACTTTCAGGTCAAGTCTGAAGTTTACGCAGTCCCAGAGCACCACCCTTGTTTATAGCACTCACCACTTTCACCAATATCTTTGTTCCCAATGGACGGTGAAAACCAGGAGGGCAGACCCACCCTTGCCCAAAGCATAGCTGAACACTCACTGCGAAGGAGTATATGGGTGATGATATAGAGAAGACAGATGGGGAGTGAATTCTATCAAAAACCTCGGCTGCCTGGAGACGGTAAGAGATAGGGAAGTAACTTCAGAGGTGGGAGAATTGAAAAGAGGATTTTTTTTTTTTTTTTTTACTTTCCTAGAATAAATAAGACTTAAACATGCTTGTAAGCTGCCAGGAAGTAGCCAGTAGAGAGGAAGTGATTGAAGATGGGAGAGGAAAAGAGGGTAATTGATGGAGCAGCGTCCCTGAGGATACGTGAGGGATGAAATCAAGAGTGTGGGTCAAGAGGTGAGGCTGGGAGAGGCCAGCGCTGAGGCCGGTGATATTTCTGCCCAACCTTTCAGCTTTTGTGGAGAAGAGTGAGGAAGGCATCAATCACTTCCCTTCTGGCTGGGTAAATGCCAGGAAATTCTATGGCAGAAACTTGCCCAGGCAGGAGGCTCAGAATTAATTGTGAGGGTTAAGCATAAACCAAAAGGAGCAGGCAAGTCCTAAACACTAAACCCCAGCAATAGGGCTGTTTCAGATTAAGGAACTGCGTCTGAGAATGGTCTGGTAGCCAGAATGCTGCGGGAAACCTCTAGGTATTTAATACTTGGCGATCACATGAATGCCCCTTCATAAGATTGTTTCACATGGGCCAAGAGGTATATTGATTTTTTTTTTTTTTTGCTGTGTTTATACTTCCAGGAAGAGAACATGATCTCTGGAATCTGTTTGAAGAATAAAAATGTCTGTATAGGAGAAAAAGATGTTTTTTACGTTGTCTTGTTCTTGTCCCAGTTTGTTTGCAGGCAGTGCAAAGCCCCCAAATTAGAAATCTCCTTGCAGGTGTTCAAATGTGATGTAACTGAATAACAAAATCTTAGTGGAATACGGAGGATTTGCCTGAGGGGGTGTGGGTGTGTGTGTGTGTGCGCGTGTGTGCGTGTGCACGCACGTGTGTGTAAATGAATTAATGAAGTTCTTGGGTAGCCAGGGAGCAGAGGTGCGGACAAGCTGACCTTGTGTTTTATCTAGGATGATGATAGTGGGCTGACCCAGCAGTGTAAAACCAAAATATAAATATTTGGTGAACAAACAAGTGCATGGGTGAACAGAAGAGTGAATGGATCAAAGAATGAATGAATCTACCCATTACTCTCGAGGCTCTAGAAGGGTGTTCTCCCCAAGGAGGCACCTTGTTTGGGGAATAGTGCTTTAATATCTTTATGCAAAGGATAAATGAATAGCAGTCATGCAGCCAACGCAGATTTATTGGATTAAATGAGTCAATGTCAATACATAAGACGGAACTTTGCACACACTAGGTGCAAAGTGAGTGTTAAATAGATAAGATGGATGTCAACTATATACCAAGCCCTGTGCCAACTGCCAGGCTATAACAAAGTAAAGCGGACGCAGCTCCTGCCCTCATGGAGCTTAGAATCCAGTGGATGGCTTCCCTGAACTTGTAGGACATCACTTCCATCACTTCCATATGCAGAGCAGGTTTCCTGAGCTAACTTTCACATACTCAACCTCTAATCCCCCTGGACAGTCTGAGAGGTGTTAGTAACCTCATTTTCAAACCTCAGAGATTTGAGCTAAATTTCTGAGATTTCTTTTAGTGACTTGCCCAAGGTCACAGAGCTGTTAGGCCGTAGAGCTAAGAATCAAACACACATCTGTCTGATTCTAAAGCATGGGCCATTTTCCCCATACTAAACTGCCTCTCGATTGCCCATTTTAGAGTAGGAAAGAACTGAAAGGCTTATGTTGATGGATTTGAGGTGATTTGTAAAAGTTTGAGACTGCCATTTTTCATAATATCCATAGACTTTATACATCCACATGTCCTAACCTCCTGAACAGTACAATGCAGTTCTTTATGTTCTGAGGGTATTCCCCTTCTAAGGTAAAAATTATCAAACCTACTGGGAAGAAGGGTTCCCTGGGGATTTGCTTTATAAAATAAACAGAAATCAATTTTGACTTGTTTTCTAATCATGATAAATGAAGCCAGGTTAGGGAAAAAAAAAAGTCCCAGCATTAGTTGAGGATCATTTTGCCAGGATGCATTGGTCTCTGACAAGCAATTAAGAAGCCCTCTGATTGTGGCTGGCAGCACCACGGCTCAGCACACTCTTGATTAATTCTCATTTTCATTCTTTCCTTGGGATTTATTTACTCATTTCACCTGGAATGTGTTTAGCTTCTTAACCTCCCCCTCCCCCCTTTCCTCATGTGTTTCTTTGCTTGGCTTCTTCCAACTTTACCTCCCCACTAATCAGTGCCATATTCATTCCTGCTGGCAAAATACCATACCATCTTGGCATTCATTCATTGTTCCTTTGTTCATTCATTCATTCATTCATTCATTTTCTATCCCATCTAAGCCCACCTCAGCTGACCTTCTTTATTTCCGTCTAGATATTCTTTTAAAATGCAGAGGATGTTTTCCTTGGGCCACTTGGTAGGGAGGGATTTCATCCAAGGTGAGCAAGGAATCAACAATAGGTTTTGAAATATCTTATCATTGAGAAGTCTGAAGTCTGGACAAAACTGAAGGGTCCTGGAGAAGCTACAAGAGATAGAAGCAATATCAGCATCTTCATCTTCATGGCTGTTAACTACTGAATCCTTGCTCTAGTCCAGGCACTGTGTCTGCACCTTTCATATGTTATTGCTTTTAATCCTTGCAACAACCGTACAAAGAAGGTAACGGTGGCCTCAATTTATAGACAAAGCGACTGGGGCTCAGGGAATTTAGTGATTTATTTTTATAAATTTATTTATACATTTATTTATTTTTGGCTGCGTTGGGTCTTCGTTGCTACGCATGGGCTTTCTCTAGTTGTGGTGAGCGGGAGCTACTCTTTGTTGCGGTACACGGGCTTCTCATCGCGGTGGCTTCTCTTGTGGAGCACGAGCTCTAGGTGCACAGGCTTCAGTAGTTGTGTCACGTGGGCTCAGTAGTTGTGGCTCACGGGCTCTAGAGCGCAGGCTCAGTAGTTGTGGCGCACGGGCTTAGTTGCTCCGCGGCATGTGGGATCTTCCCGGACCAGGGCTCAAACCTGTGTCCCCTGCATTGGCAGGCGGATTCTTAACCACTGCGCCACCAAGGAAGCTCCCGGGCTCAGGGAATTTAAATCACATGAGCAGTAAGTGGTGAAACCAGCCCTCAAGTCTCTGTCTCTGAATTATTAATAGGATAACCCACAGCGGACACTAATTCACACGTGGCATTGACAATAGCAGCGGTACTGGACACCTTCAATGCAAACCATTTGACCCAGCACCTTGGTTGGACTGAGTTTGCATGGCCACCCTATTGAATCATGAGTCTCCCAGGGCTGAGATCTACACCGTGCCATCCCGCTCAACCCACCTCACCTGGGCACAGGAGTGACTTGGTGGGCATTTGGCCCTATGAAGGGTCTTCAAATTCCCTGGCTGTCCCCAGTGGACTGTCTCACATGTAAAGTGGAAGCACTACTTCATGGTTGCTGAACTTGTGTCCTCAGACGTTCCTCCCACTCCATTCCTTCCTGATTCTGAGCCTCCTAATTATTCACCCAGCCATTCCTTTCCTCTTACCCTTGGGACTTGAGCCCTTTCCTTTTCCTTTTGATGATTCTTTTTACTTAGCCCTGGCGACCTCTGGAAAATGTTTCTCACAGTTTAGTTGCCCTGGGAACTTTCTACCCAGAACCCAGGCTCTACCGTGGTTCTCTCTCTTTAGGGGGCAAGGGGGTATAAGGAAAGAGAAATGGGCATTTCTAGTGTACCACGTGTGTGAGGGGCTTTACAGTAACAAGCCTGGGATAATCCTTAGAGCACCTTAAAGAGTTAGGTTTGTTATCTGTGTTTCATAAACAAGAATGCTGAGGTATGGAGAGGTAATGCAGATTAATAAAGACCCTGCAGGTAGGAAGTGGTGAGTCAGAATTGGGCTCCGGGTCTGGGTTCTGTCTACTCCAAAGCCTGGTCTCTCTCTCTCCTCTCTACTACTCCCTGGAAGTCATAGGACCCTGTGATTTTCTTCTAAACTGCTTTTTCTATTAAAATTATAACCTGTCATTAAAATATTTAAGCACACAAATTAACTGGTGCTAATTATGATATTTCAAAAAGTGACAAGCAATTTAGAGTGAGATTTAAAGGGAAAAAAAACCACCTAAATATAACTTGGCATCTTTTGTAATAAATACAAACCTTTGTCAATCATGACTTTATCTAACCCTGATATGCCTCATGTCTAAACAGAACAGAACATTCTGTCTCATCCACCGTTTTGCCAGGCTCAGAAGCATGTAAGCAGTTTTTGGAAATTCTGGTACTTCAGAACATTTTGGCATGGAAAGCTGTTGTGAGTAGCTTTCTATTGAGTTTCTAATCTCTCTGAAGAGAGGTTGAAATGATGACTTCCAACTTAAATCGGTAGAAGATGTCAAATTTTCTCCTAGACACCCTCGTTAATTCACATACCCCCGAATTCTTTGTCCTTTTCCACTTTGTCGTAAATTAAGACAGAGAAAAATGACCTCCCAATAGGATGGCGAGGTCTCTGGGAGGAAGGGAGCAACACATGGCTGGGCGACCATGCATTGCAGTCTTTGCTCTGCAGCTCTGTGTCACCCAAGGCTCCCTTCCCGTCAGAGCTTCATGGATGCACCATGAAGTACGTTAACTAGTGGTCAGCGTTTGCCGGAGCCAGCCTTCTGCTACCGACCAGCTGGGTGACTTGACTAGCAGGTCGTTACTCCTTCTGGGCCGTAATTTCCCATGAGGGGAGTGCGCCGCTGGAACTAGATGAATGTAACTTTCCTCCATGGCTCCAACATTCTGTAGGCTCCGACTCTAATTACTGCACTTTGTCTCCTCCCTGGAAATTTCTTACTGAGTCCGTGAAAGGAATGGCAGTGATTCTCCAGGGGAAGTGGGAGGAAGCCGAGGCAGCAGTGTTAGCACAGCGAACTGTGGTGGCTGATGGCAGTTTCCCAGAACCATCCAGTATGTTGAAAAGAGAGGAAGAGGTTGAGAATCACTGTTTTGGGGATCATCTCTAGACCAGCTTATTTTATAGGTGGTGATATTGGGGCCTAGAGAAGTTAAGTGACTTGCCCAAGGTCACTCAGCAATTCATAATGTAACTAACACTTAAGGACAAAATTAATCTTATTTTACATCTCACAGTTATTTTTAAGAAACAGAAAAGTTACCATCAAAAAAGAAACTAGAGTGTTATAAAATGAATCCTCTGTGTGTACGAGAATTCTTACAGCAAGTTAAAAAAAAAATCACTTGTAAAGGAAAACTAGAACTTCCTGAACAAAAATGTTCAAAACAGTGACTAAGTGAAAGGTATCAGAGAGCATGTATCCCTTAGACCAGTGCTATCCAATACAAATTTAGTGTAAGACATATAAATAAATTTAAATTTTCTAGTAGCCAATTTAAAAAAGTAAATGAACCAGGTGAAATTAATTTTAATGATATACTTTAACCCAACGTATCTAAAAAATTATCATTTCAACATATATGCAAGGTAAGAAATCCCTGAGATATTTGACTTCTTGGTACTAAGTCTTTGAAATCCAGCATGCATTTATTTTACCCTTTAAGTACACGTCAATTTGGATGAGCCACATTCCAAGTGCTTAATAACCACATGTGCCTCGGCTAGTGGCTACCATATTGCTGTGTGGCACAGTTTCTCTCTGTACTTTTGTCTTTTCCCAAGCCCTGTCAAAATTTATCTTTCAGAGAATATTTAAATAGAATGTACTCTGATTTTGAATAAAATATATATATGTGTGTGTATTTATGTAAGCATATATGTTATATGTATACATGTATATGTGTATATATATGTAAATATAGATTTATGTATATATGTACAGAGAGTGAGAAAAAGAGAGAGAACTTTTCCAAAGCAGCATGGAAAGAGAATTACTCATGTTGTATTTTCTTAAGCCAGGTGGAGAAGTTCCTGCAGGTTCTGTTTTTCCATCTTCCAGATCTTTCCAGGCTTCCAGATTTTCAGAAGGTCTTTATTAGGAGGCTTATAGCTTAACAGTCTCCCCACTAACCTTGTAGCTTAGCAGACCCCCAAGGTGGCAATTATGAGGGTACATTTAGCACAGGATCGGCACTTAGTACCACTTCTCTGACATGAATTACCAGCTTCCAGAAGTTAGTTTTTGTTACTACATCAAAGTTTTGGCCATTTGTGCAGGAAACCCCTCAAAAGCAATCACAAGCCAATTGGCATTGTAACATTTGATCCTTACCATGTCCCCCCAAATTTGAGAATCTTAAAAGGATGTTTCCTAGCTAAGAAAGAGGAATGTGATAAAGTCAGGCTTCTCATTGCAAGGATTTAAATGAGGGGACGCGCCTGAAGATGCCTCATACACATGAGGTGCTAATTCTAGTGCCATGGAGCTGCAGTAACAAACTACCGCAAGCCTGAATGGCTTAAAACAACAGAGGTTTATTTTCTCACAGTTCTGGAGGCTAGAACTATGAAATTATTGGATTTAGGCCCCACTCTAATCAAGTGTGACCTTAATTACATCCGCAAAGACCTTATTTCCAAATAAGGTCACGCTCTGAGGTTCTGGATGTGCAGGAATTTGGGGGAGACACTAGTCAACCTTGCCCAGCTTTCACTAAAAGTTTCCTTCCAAGATCTTCCCTCTGGTTCAGTGGGTCACACCTACCATTCAAGGTCTACTCAATAACTTAATTTGGAATGTTGATTTTAGAAACAGAAATGGGATCTGGCCATCACCTAGTTCAGTGGAATCCTTTCTTTGAAAGGAATTTTCATCACAATGAAGGCCAAAAAGAAAACAGAGCAAAACACAAATGTGTGTTTGTAGGGGGGTGGGGAAGCCTAGCGTTACCTGTGACCCCCTTCTTTGCCCTTCACTGGGCTCTCAGAAGACTTCCTTAGCATCCCTAGGGTCTCCTAAACCTCTCTTTAATCATAATCCCTTTATTGTATAGCTCAAACCCCGATGTTTAGAGAGATACAGTGAGTTCTCCAAAATCACACCACAACCTGAATCTGAGCCTTGCCTCAGCTACGAAGTGTCCAGACACTCAGCCCATCCAACTCTGGTATATTTTTCTTTGGAAAGGGAAAAACAAAACATTCCACACTTGGCAAGTTTTCTTCTTCTGTTTTGCAAAAGTGTAAAAATTCATGGTGAGGCCAAAGCCAATGATAACATTTATGCTGCCTCCTGTGGGTTTTCTATTTCCAAGCAGAGGAAGAGGCTAGAGCAGCCACCTTTGGGTCAGTGTGTTAAGAGGGAAACCCTCTTGTCAAGGACTCTGGTCTCATTCTTCCTGCCATAGCAAGTCTGTGCCAGGTTCTGTTTCATTCCCGTTTTTCACAAGTATTTTGAGTATTTTCCCCTCAAAATAGACATAGCGTATCTTGGAATCCAAACCATAGTTGAGCCTTCAAAATTCCTTAAAAAAAAACTAGCTCTGCAAAATTTAAAAAAATAATAATAGCATTTATTTTTTGTAGCAGTTTTGGGTTTTACAGAAAATTGAGCCAGTAGTACAGAGAGTTACCATATATGCCTACGCCCCTACTCAATGGCTTTCTCTATTATATTGCATTAGTGCGGTACTTTTGTTACAATTGGTAAAGCAATATCTATACATCATCATTAGCTAAAGTCCATAGTTTACATTAGGGTTTACTCTTGGTGTTGTACATTCTATGGGTTTGGACGAATGTATAATGGTATGTATCCACTATTACAGCATCATGCAAAATAATTTCACTGCCTTAAAAATTCCCTGTGCTCCAGACCCCCTTGCTCTCTGAACCCCTGGCAACCACTGATGTTTTTACTGCCTCTATAGTTTTCTCTTTTCCCGAATATGGTATAGTTGGAGCCATATGGAATATAGCCTTTCCAGACTGGCTTCTTTCACTGAGAAATATGCATTTAAGATTCCTCCATGTCTTTTCATGACCTGATAGCTCATTTCTTTTTCATCACTGAGTAACATTCCATTTTATAGCTGTTCCAAGCTGCTTTCCATGATGTCAACCTATAAAATTACTATGTCTGACTCTGAAAGCCAGATCTACAGTAAGATTAGAGGATCCTTCGTGGGCACAGCCTCTTCTGCAGGATGCTGGGAATTCAGCTGCACACTGTCTTCTATGCCTTGCCCTTGTGTCTGAAATACCCCATACTTCTGCTCTAAGACCCTTCTAGAAAGCTGTATATTTTGCTTAATTTAAAACAGTATGTTATTTGGGGGAAATAAGATATCTGTTGGGTTTATTTTGCTCATGATTCTATTAGACCACATTATCTTTAGCCTGGAGAAGAGACCTGAAGAAATAAGAATTAAGGATGGGAAGAGGATAGGTCAGTTTTGAAATGAGGAAGGAAAAAGAAAACATCTGGAAACTTGACATTCCCCAGGATATTACCCCATGGGTGCCGAAGGTGATGAGAGATAGAACCTGTGAGAAGAGGTGCCTTCCCATCGAATTAAAATTCCAGAATGTTCCAGAAAGTGCCAGATTCAAGACCAAGTAGGGCCAACTAATAGTGAAAATCCCTCCCATATGGACAGGGTTGCTGAACACATGGGTGGTGCAGCTCATGGAGGTCAAAAGTGCTCTAAGTCACCTTCCTACAATGAACATGGCACCCTAGGTTAGCACCAGGGGCCATCCAACCAACAGTCATGGGCCACAGACAAATGCCTTTTTAGAACACATTTTTAAAAAAATTCAGAGACTATATATAAATTCATTTTTATTTTAAAATTCAGAAAAACAAAAACTCCCTTTTCTTCCCTGCAACCATATTCCTCTCTTAGAGGTAACCACCATTATTAGTTTGATGGACATCCTCCCAGAGGTTTTTCTGTGCATTTAGACACACATATATATGTCCCCTGATACATAGAAGTTTGTGATATGGGTGAGCCATATATAAGAGAGATACTATTGATATATACTATGTGCAGTTTTCTGCAATTTGCGTTTTAATTTTTCAAGTCTTTTTTAACTGTTGCATAATATTATTTCATAAGGATGTATTTATACATTATGTACAGATGAAGAAATAGGTACTTCTTCCCAATTTTTGCCATTACACATGGTAGATGTATTAACGTTCACCAATATCTGGTCCTTTTCTACTTCCTGGTCATAAGAGATTATACTTCCCTACCTTCTTGATGTTAGCCATCACCATGTCACTGGATCTCATCACGGAAATGTGTGTGGAAGTGACTTGTGTCACTTCCAGAACCAAGTATATAATTGCTGGTGCTCAATTCTCCAATCTCTCTTCCACCCCATGAGATGCTGCCATCTTGGTCGTCTAGGTCCCTAGGTGTTTATGATCATCAGAATCCTGCTGCTGACCTGCATGGAGCGTGGGGCATGGGCAAGAGTTAAATCCTTGTTGTTCTAAGTCATGGAGACTTTGGAGCTCTTTATCATCACTGCATAACCTGCTCTATTCTGGCTGACAGTCCCTGCCATGAGCAAGCAGTATTGTGCATGCTTCTTTCTGCACAGGTGACAGTATCTTTCCAGGAGTGAATGTCTATTGCAAAGTCAAGACATTAAATTGCTTGTAAAGCATCTTCTTACACATCCAACCCCTAGTTTTTGTCCCTTGGCTCCTCTGCATCTCTTGACTTTAAACTCCTTTCTATTATTTATTCATGGTTTATTAGATAAATGTCTTCCCCAGACAAACTAGGAGCTCCCTGGAGTTTGCCTGTTTTTTTGCCCATGACTCCAGTGTTAGTGATTGTTTCATTAAACTCTAGTCTCAAGGCTAATCCCTGCTGGAAAATGTGCTCTGTCCTATGCGAAGGCTCCCAGACTCCGAGTCTCAAACCACTAAACACGCTGTGCGGGTGCTTCGTGGTGCTTATTGGTGGTCACATGACATTGTTATTTTTCTCCAAACATTTCTAGTATGATTCACACTCTATAAAAGGATTACCTTTTGGTTTGGGAGGTACTAAATTAGAAAATGGGGCTTCCAAAACTCTCTATTCTCTTTCAGAGCACAGCAAGGTGTTCATTCCTACTCAGGGGGTCAAGGCTTCCCAGCTGATGAGTTTATTCAGCTCTGACCTGTGTAGCTGGGGCAGCAAATGGGATAGGGGTTTCTTTGAGGCTGGTATGCTCTCCGCCAGAAGTTAGCAGTAGGTGGAGATGCTGAAGTTGATGTAGACTTAGAGCTCAGCTCAGGTGCAAGACAAAGCCAGCCCAATAACTTACAGAATTTAAGCCCCAGGGTGGGGGGACCTGAGATCCCATGTTGACAGGAAGCATAAGAAGGTCAAGAACCAAAATGGAACTCTGAGAGCCTATAACTGAATTCCACAGTTTCCCTGAGCACTGAACTTCTTTGCAACTTTCATTCATTCACACATCTCATCAAGGTGTGAAGTGTAATGTGGTTTGTGTGAAAAATAAACTTCTGCCAAAAGAGGAAAACCAAGAGTCCATGGCAGCGTCAAGAAAAGATTTGTCAGTTCAGCTGAGTATGACTACTGCATTTGTCATTTCCTTTTCATCATGCCTCTCCCCTCATCACAAAACTGCAATGGCTTCTTGATGTCCAAAGCATCATGGCATCACCTGTTTTAGGACAAAGTGACCTGGAGGGGGCTCTGCAGAAGTGGAAATCTGAACCTTGATGTTGCCTCTTGCTTGCTGTACAGCCCTGGATAAATCCTTCCTCCTCTCTGACTCTGTGTCTCCATCTGTAAAATGGGGATAGTGACAGGGCCCACCTCCCAGGGTGACGGTCAGGATTACATGAGCTAACCCCAAAACAGACAGTGAAGATGTTCTGCGGTTTCATGGGACCAGTGCTCGGACACCGTGATACAGACAGCACCCAGTAAACATGGACATTCATCCTCCTCTTCTGCCCACCAAACATCATCTGCAGGGCCTGGGTCACCCTCATACCAAGGCCCCAGGCTCCTGGCCTGGAATCCTAACTTTTGCCACCAAATTCCCTAAGACCCCCATCAAGTGCCTGTTATGAGCTGCCCCAACCAGCTGATGTCCTGGAGCCTTAGCTGTGTCCAGTGCTCTGGCCTTGTTCAGCTACCTGGACTTCCAGATGCCCCTCGTGAATCTTAGGTGCTCGCGATTCATGATTTACCCATGGTCCAGTCCTATTCCTCATTGCACAGCCCTCAGAGCCCCCAGCTCTCATTGCTCTAATTTGACAGCCGTTCCTGCCCTCTCCTGAGCCCTCCCATCACCATGGTTACCAGCGGGGAGAGCAGCTTTTCTTCCTTCCTCTTCTCCCCCATATCTCCAACCTCTCCCTCCTCCAATTCCTTGTCTGTGCCTCTCCTTTCAGACTTACCCAAGCTCTGCCTCTTCATGTTAACGTGTCACTTCTCACCTGTTTGTCTTGTTTTCGTAACAATTTGATAAACTCATCAAGGGTGGGGGGTTGACATTACTGGAACCCTCTGTCACACAGCAAGGAAACTAAATTTGAGCCAACCTAAATTTCAATTTCCTACTCAACTCTAAAAGCTTTATGGGTCTCAACAACACATAAGTGAAGCTCAGACAATTAGGAAATTAATGCATGAATGAATGCAAACAGGCTGACATTTTCTCAGATAACTGGGGTCCTCTGATCTAGTGCAAAATCCTCTGTTAGGTCAAAACAGTTCTTAAAGTAGGTGAGTGATTAATATGAAAGACAGGGAAGTACATAAAATAGTTTGATTAAAATACTCTTAGCTGGATATACTTCACTGACACCCGGAAGGAAGAAACCAAGTATAATTTGTATCTTCTATTATTGCATTTGAGGACAGCGGTGCCTGGCAATTATGTCTCTTTAAATGTTTGTTGTCTCAATATTGTAAAATCTGTATTTGGTCCTAATTCGAATTGCAGGAAATTGGGGGTGGGGCTGGGGAAGCTCATTATCCGCACTGATGAATGAGATTCTCTGAGTAAATGTTTAATACAAAATAAGTAAATAAAAATGCAGTAGAGGTGGAACTCAGACTTAAAAATGGACTCTAAAATGGTCTAAAACGTGTTTTCTGTTACACAGTGAATTATAGTTTAGCTTTTTGTCCCCCAAAGGGCAGGTAGTAGGCCTAAAGAGAGAGGGAGGAGCAGACAGTAGTGAGATATTCTGGGAGGTGTGTGCTGTTGCCTAATCCGAAATGCGCAGACCTTCAGACGGGTGCACAATCTTCCAGCCACACCCTGTGCCTTGGCCCGCTGCGCCGAGCGCCTTCTCTTTCCCAGCTCTGGGTCTGCTGCCCGATCTCCCCACCTCTCACCCGGGGCTGTAATAGAGGAACAGGGTGGACATCTAGGTCTTCCCCATCAGAGCTGTCTGTGAATAAAGCCCATGAGGCAGTCAGGGGGAAACAGGCCTAAAAGTGACAGTACTGCCCAGGCCAGTAGAGCAGGTAAACAAAGGTAGAAGATACTGGAGTTGACAAATAACACTAGTGTGATGAATGAGGGGGTGAATGGGGAGGAGGGACCACTGAGGATTGTCTACCTTGGGCACCCCATGAGCAGACCTTGAGATAAGGGTTCAAGGGCACTTACTTTATTGGGGAAATGAAGGAGACACAGGTAGAGAAATAGGGGGTTGAGACAGGGAAGGGAAGGCAACTAGCAGGGAAGCTTGGGTCATTAAGACAGTAACCAATGGGGGGGTGGTCAATGGAGCTTAATCCTTGAGGGGAACACTGAGAAACCGCATAGAGCTTGATGAGAGTTATTCCACTTGAGAGGCAAGGAAGCCTTGGAATATTTATACCCCCTTTCTGTTAGTCATTGTGTAAAAGCTGGCAAAGCACACGTTAGAGAAAGCCCTCTGGTAACAAAAGAGCAACAACTAAACTAAACATCCTCTTCTAGTGCAGTCTTACCATACAGTCCAGCAAGCAGTGGATCTGATTGAAAATCAAATCCTTGGTATTTACCCAAAGGAGGTGAAAACTTATGTCTACACAAAAACCGGCACAGGGATGTTTATAGCAGCTTTATTCATGATTGTCAAAACTTAGAAGCAACCAAGATGCCCTTCAGTAGGTGAGTGGATAAATAAAGTGCGGCACATCCAGACAACGGAATACTATTCAGCACTAAAAAAGAAATGAGCTATCAAGCCATGAAAAGACATGGAGGAACCTTAAATGCATATTACTGTGTGAAAGAAGCCAATCTGAATAGGCTATGTAATGTGTCATTCCAACGATATGGCATTCTGGAAGAGGGAAAGCTATGGAGACAATGAAGAGATTAGTGGTTTCCAGGGGTTTAGGGGAGAGAAGGTTGAATATGCAGAGCTCATAAGATTTTTAGGGCAGTGAAAAGTATTTTGTATGATACTATAGTGGTGGGTACACGTCATTACATATTTGTCCAAACCCATAGAACGTACAACACCAAGAGTGAACCCTAAGGAAAACTATGGACTTTGGGTGATGACGTGTCAGTGTAGGTTCATCAGTTGTAACAAATGTACCCCTCTGGTGGGGGAAGTTGATAATGGGGGAAGCTCTTCCTGTATTGGGGCAAGGGGGATATGGGAAATCTCTGTGCCTTCCTCTTAATTTTGCTATGAGCCTACAATTACTCTAAAAAAATTGTCTTTAAAAAGAAAAAAAGAGCAATGACACTGTTGTGACAAGGACAGGAGTGGAATGCCGAGAAAAGGAGCTTTGAGAAATGAAGACAGAATTCCAGCCAGCACCTCCTTGCTACCAGTGACTTAGCAGGCTTTTGCCTGAAGCTAGATTAGATTCTAGAGCAAGCTTCTACTTGGTACACCTGGTACCACCACCCACCTCCCCATGCAGTCCCCCATCATGGCCCACTTATTACTACTACTAACAATGCATAATATGTGTTGAGTACTAACTGTGTGCCCCATGTAATATCTTAAGCCGCGTAGTCTTCACAACAGTGTCTTCAGGTAAATACTATTATTACCCCCCTCGTGGGGCAGGGGGAAGGACTATAAGGATGAGCAATTTAAAGCCAATTGTCCCTTTTGCAAAACTAGCAAATAGTGAAACTGGCCAGTTTCTTTTTTCAACTCAACCACTTGCAAGTGTCTTAGCTGTGATAGCTACCAGTACTTTTCTCTCTAAAAGAACCCAGGTACCTACCAGTAATTAGCAAGGCTGATTTCCTCAACAAATGAAACTATTCCCAAAAAGTAACAGAGCAAAGAAACTCAAGTTGTGATGATTTTTACAGGCATGTTATCCTTTCTTGAAGCTTGGTCACAACTGGTGCGGGCAGAAGTGCATTCTGCTTCTCAGTGTGTGGAGGGGGAAGAGGGCAGGGCTGTCCTGGAATCCACAACTCATGAGAGATCAGAGAATGTGGAAGTTACACGCTCCATTTAGGCATCAGTGTTCTCTATTACAGAATGGTCCCTGAGTTCATTAATCAGACTCTCCAAATGTGTTTAACTCATTATTTATAACATCATTAAATCCAGTGACACCAAAAGGTGTCACTGTGAGCATCAGGCAAGTCCAATTTTTATCCTCAGAAAATGTGTAAATGTCTTTCTTTTCCTCCCTCCCCCAACCTTATCAGGGAGGGTGGATGGAAGCTAAATTTGCAGGATGTGCAATGGTCTAAACTTTCACTGAATCCTAATCAACTTAGTATCCTGTTGCCTTTTTGAAACTGGATGATGAAATGTAACCCTGAGACAGCTTAAACAGAACTCAGGCCTGGATGCTTTCTGCAAAATGGCCTAATTTGGTAGTTATGGCACTAGTGTTGTATGTGCAATGATCAAATCCTGTGTTTTCAGTTGTCCTTTTTATGGTTAATTAAGGCAGTCTTAGTGTACAGATTAATATCAGAGCAGCCCTAATGTAACAGACTAAAGTGTGCCCTCCAATTACAGGGAGAATGTCTTTTTGTGACAGTGGTTTTCCGGGTAAGTTTTATAGGCTTCTATTTTTGAACTTGACTCTAAGGGGCCAAAGCAGCACATTTTAAAAATAGTTTTGTAAACTGTAACGAAGGTATCTTTCTTTAGCAGCTTCCTGCCCCAAGACAGCAGAGTGCTTTGTACACACTTATCAAAGTGATATACAGCGATTGTTTTATTCTCTGCTGAAATACAGAGACCTGGGGGGAAATGCAGTCACTGATGACAAATCTTAAGAGTGCCGTGTGCACAGCAGGCATGGAGAGTGTAGAGCCACTAAAACACCCTCCTAAACTGGAGGGGCTGGTCAGGTGGGCAGAAGTGTTGTGCTCTGGGATGCCATGTGCTCCAAGGGGGTCTTGTGAGTTTTGGTGATTGTCTGTCCAGATGACTGTACAGCTCCTTGTAAAGCTGCCTCTTCCCTTGGATCATTCATTTTGTGTGAGGCACTTTAAGGTACCTTCTGAGATGCACCCTCTGAAAAATGGGCATGTTTCACTGCTCTTTGTTTTTAGCACAGGAGATCATCAGAGGGGATCTGTACGTCACAGCTTCTCTAATACCAATTAACTATAGTGAAGTTATATAACACAAAAGAAAGGCAGTCTGGGCCTTAAAGGATTTTAAGAAATGTTCAAAGCATTTCTGAGCAGAAGTCTTTTTGGCTCTGTTTTAATTAATAGTTTAAAATAATTCATATTTAATATATCAGATGTTTCTGTGTAGATGATGATGTATAAATGCCTCCAGACACTGAATTCCTTTTTATCCTATTGATTGTACATGGAGTCCAAAGTTCAGTTCCATGGAGTGAACATTTATTTGTCACTTTCCATGTACATTACCACATTCAAGATGCAATAGGGTATACAGAAATGAATTAATTCACGGGCTCTGAGGAGCTCAGTATAGTAGGTAAGAGATTCATGTATAAATGATTCAAAAGAAAGGAAGAGTCTGGTAAATGCCATGATAGATGCATGCACACAAAGCCCAGCAGCATATTTCGGGATATCAGTATTTTTACATTTGTTGAGATATATAATTGTCATATATCTTAATTGTGTTTGTGAATTAAGAAAGCAGACGATCTAAAGAATTTCCCCCATTAGGAGATAGTTATAATATATAGAATTTCTATTTCTGCATTTTTTATGTGACACATTTGGGTTTTTCTTAAACAAAATTAAATTTACCATAGTTCAGATTAATATGTAGCAAATGGAAATATGTGGAAATATTCCAAGACAAGAGAACTGGAAAACTTCCATATCCACACTCACACAGCCACTCACTGTAAAAGTGATCATTGATAAATATAAGGAGACAAGTAAAAGCACCGGGCCTTTGTCTCTAAACTGATATGACATTAAAAAGGTAACTTACGGGGAGTGGGGTCAGTGAGGAAGGAAGGCTGAATATCTCTGCTCTCATCAGAAAGGGTAAATGAAGAAAGATGTTCACACATGGCAGGGAGAAAATGGCCACATTAACTGCCCAGAAGGGACCGGTGTGTACTGTGTTGTCGATGGGGCAGTGGAAACCCGTGACTGTGCTGGTCTCGTGTGGGAGAGTCCAACAGAAGGGCATGCGGAGCTAAGCCAGACAGGTGCCCCGGTTTGGGGAAAGAATATGTCAAGTCAAATTCAGAGAAAATGTAGACATTTTTAAAAACCAGATACACTAACACAGAGCACAGTAACAAAAGAAATAAATGTTCTTAAAAGGGAAATTCTGGTTATATAACTGTAAATACATGAAAGATGATTGAGAAAAGAGAGAGAGAGAGGAGAAAATATATCCCAAGAGGCATATTGTGGCAAAATATGGACTTCTCTAGTAAACTCAGTTTAAAAGAGAGCATATGAAATACACTGAGGTATATACAGGAGGGGCATGACCCATAAAAATTGTATGGACGCCTAAAGCTTCTCTACTACAGCAAGTTTCAAATAAGCCAAGGACAGTGTGAAGAGGTTTGTCTAGGCCATTGTAGACTGACCTGCTGCCGGGCACATGGTGCCTTGGTAACGGGTGGCAGGGTAAAAGCAGAACCATGAAGGCTCAGGTTACCTCTGTTTTTTATGGTCAAAGAAAATAATCATCACCCTGTAAAAGGGTCGAAAAATATAAGTAGGAGAAAATTGGAGTCCAAGATAGTTGAGAAGATGATAAAAGTGCATCCTATTGATTTAAGCGAGTTCGCATCTCTAAGGCTAGATGAATTATTTCTCACAGAGGATACCGAGAAAATAGTGATTACAATCTCAGCAACAGTTTGTGTAATTTTTGAGACATTGTGGAGAAGAGAAGTGTGAGTAGATAGGAAATGGGCATGACTAACACTTTTAAAAGATAAAGAAGGTAAGTCCTGGAAATTAAAGACCAATGAAGCTGAATTTAAACCCTAGTAAAATTCAGAACAGATCTATCCATTCATCATCATTCATCCATCTGTCCAGCCCTCCACCATGAATTTCTCTTCATTCAGCAAATATTAATTGAATACCTACTGTGTGCTAGGCACTGGGGATATACTGTACTAGAAAATGAAACATAGTCCTGATTCTACTATGACTTAGATTCAAACGGGAGACTTATAAAAGCATGAGTTGTTGATTTCTAAGAGCGTCATGGTGAAGCTAACACCAAAAGCAAGGCAAGGAGGGTGTCACAATCCCTGAGTTAGTCAGGACTTTTCCCCTTGCAAATGCCAGAAACTCAATTAATACTGGCTGAGGCAAAAGGGTATTTCATGGCTGATGTATGTGAGAAGTCCACGAATAGTCCTGGCTTCAGGACTGGCTGGGTATATAAGCTCAAGACAACAGCTGCACCAGGACTTCTTCATCTCTTTGCTTGGCTTTCTTCTACTTTGGCTCCATTCTCCCCATATTTTTTAACAGTCAAGATAGCTTCCTGTAGCTCCAGGCTCAAGTTCTAACTTCATAACAACTCCAGTGGAGAGAGGCTGTGTATTTCCCCACAGCTCAAACAAAAGTCCAGACTGAAGTTCACTTTTATTAACATGGTTCATGTGTTGATTCATGACCCCATGAATCAGCTATGTGACTAAAGTAAATAGACCAAATAAACTGATGGCCCTGGCCTGGGCCGAGGTCAGACATTCCCTCCTGGTACCAGGAATAGAGTCAGCCCGTCTGTTCACAGGGACTGAGAGCCTGGGGTCGGGGGCTGGGCGCGTTTCCCCATGAGGATGGGGAAACGATGCTTAGCAGGCACAGCTGGGTCTCCGGGGCAACTGCCCCTATAGACTGTGCTGGTCAGAAGCCTCAGGATCCATTTTCTAACTTGTACCTTTCTTTTTTTTTTTCATTTCCTCTTTTTCTTTCTTTCCTTTTTTCCCCGTATTTGCACGGGCTAAAACCTCCAATACAACATTGAATAAAAGTGATGCAAGCGGAAATCACTGCCTTGTTCCTGATCTTAGGGAGAACGCATTCAGTCTATTAAGCATTCATACCACTCCATATGATGTAGGATGCAGGTTTCTTTGTATATGTTTTCTATCGTGTTGAGGAAGTTACTTCTGTCTCAAGTTTGTTGAGAGTTTTTATCATGAATGAATGTTGAGTTTTACCAAATGCTTTTCTGCATTTGTTTCTTAACTTGGTGATCTGTGTCTTCTCCCTTTTTTTCTTGGTCAGTCTAGCTAAAAACTCATCAGTCTTGATCTTTGCAAAGAGCCAACTATTAGTTTCATTGATTTTCTTTATAGCTTTTCTACCTCTTACTTTAAAGAGGGCACTGGCAAACTAGATTTTATCTGGCTGAACAACTATGTCATATAAGGAACCGGGAAAGGTAAGGAAGGCCCATGAAAATGGAATTCAAGTCTCTGAAGGACTGCATTACAGAAGAAGAAATGGGAAGATTCTCTCACTCTCTAGAAGGTAGAACTCAGATCAGTGTATGCAAGTTAAAGAGAAACAAGTGAGAGCAGTGCCGTCCCCTCTTCTAGAATCCAGGCTCCAGAATCATACAGATTTGGACCAAAACCCTGGCCTTACCCTCTGCTAGCTAACTGTATGTATTAGTTAGATAATGCATGCTGCTGTAACAGACCTCTCCAACTCAGGAGTTTACCAAGTAGAAGTTTACTTCCTGCTCTCAAGAAAACTGCCCATGAGGATTTTTTTAAATTAATTAATTAATTTATTTTAATTTTTGGCTGTGTTGGGTCTTCGTTTCTGTGCGAGGGCTTTCTCTAGTTGCGGCGAGCGGGGGCCACTCTTCATCGCGGTGCGCGGGCCTCTCACTATCGCAGCCTCTCTTGTTGCGGAGCACAGGCTCCAGACGCGCAGGCTCAGTAGTTGTGGTGCACGGGCTTAGTTGCTCCGCGGCATGTGGGATCTTCCCAGACCAGGGCTCGAACCCGTGTCCCCTGCATTGGCAGGCAGATTCTCAACCACTGCGCCACCAGGGAAGCCCCCTGCCCATGAGGATTTTATGATCCAGGTCTGATCATGGTAAACTCCACTCCTGTACACGTTCCATCGACCAGACCTAAGAGAGGCTGCAGAGTTAGTCCAGCCATGGCCCTAGAGGATAAGAAAACCTCTCTGGTGAATCACTAGCCTGTCTGTGCCATCCTGTATAGCTTGAGGTTTATCTTTTTGAGCTTCTGTTTCCTTATGTGTAAAAAGAGGATAATAATATCTGTCTCATGAGGGTCCCCCACGATCTCCAGTATCTGGCACAGGTGGGAGTTTAATGAACACTTGTTGCATGAATGAATGAATCAGTGAATGAATGAAGTAAGTGTAAGGATTGGTGTATGTAGTGCACTTAGAACCATTTTTGGCTTATAGGAAGGCTTCAGTGCATGAGAGTAGTTATTACTGCTCTTGTTCTTGAGGCTTTATAAAGGAATAAAACCAGGCAAGAAAATTTCCAGCTCTAGTTTGAAGAGTGAAGTCTCTCTCTCTGGGAGGTTTCAGGCAAAGGCCAACTTTTAGACGTGTTATAGAGTTAGAGTGGAGTCCTGCCCTCAAATGTCCTTTGAGGCTGTAAATGATCAAGTGGGGCATCAGACAAACCATACTTTCACTTGTTACCTTGTGACCTGGACTAAAGCCACTTTACTTTCCTGAGACTCCATGTCCTCAGCTTTAAAAACCTCCATAGCCGGCCAGCCATGACACTTCATCGAGATAAATCATATGAAATTGTGGAACACAGCCTGGTGCATGGAGATGGTAGGTGCTTGATAAATATTTGTTTTCTTTCCTTCTACTTTGCTGCTTTGTTGCTTCCTGTTCTATGATACAAACAATAGTCTTTATTCATTGCATTTGAAATGATTGTTGTAATTAAAGATAAAGAGAAAATTCCTGGGTTGGAGTTGGAGATTGTAGTTCTGCAGATTCCAGCCCTTTCCCTCTGCAAATGATCACGGAGTAACATAATTTAGGCACCCAAAGTAGTGTTTCCTGTTCTTTGGATTCAGGCTTGCATGTATCTAACAACTGGCTTCTCAGAATTTCCAAGAACTGTTAATTGGCAAATGAGTCATGAGTCAGTTTCTTTAACCAAAGTTGATGGAGGAAAACCCATTAACTGAGGTATTTCCTAGGGAAACTGGATATATACAGTTTTTCTGTAATGCAAATCCAGAAACTCAAGTTTAACCAAACAGAAAATAAAGATTAAGGACTTGCTTTTTAAGAGGTTGCTTCTCACCAACCCCTCTTCCCAACAGATAAAAGTCAACATTATTTAAAAACAAAACAAGTTTAGGATTAGGACAAAACCCATCTAGTAATTCAATGGTTTTAGGATAAAATAACTCAAAACAGAATATTTACTCTGGTTGTTGTGGTGGTGGTTCGGCTTTTTCTCAGTTGCTGTGCATTTGTGACTTTCACTTTGTTAGTTGGAGCCATTACATCCCATCCAGTGTTGTCAGTTGGGTCCTGAGGTTATTCCAGCACCTTAAGAAAAGCCACCATCTACCTACTTTTACAGCTTTTAAGATAAACCAGAGAGCACTAGGAAAGCAGGTGAGTTACCGTTATCAATATGGAACGTGAGGTTTCCTGTGCAATAGCGCCACCTCTTCTAAGTCACCATGGCTGGTGTTTCTCAGAATGCATAATGATATAATAAATAACGTGTGTGCTGAGTGAAAGCTTTGAGTAATGGAACCAGCTAACATTTAGAATTTTATTAAGGACGAACTGTCTCAGATGTTCTTAGTGCTGTTCTTACCCCCTCATTAAAGCTGGTAATTCTTGTTTTTAAAGCACTTTGGAGACACTCATTGATACATGCTTGGGGAAAAAAAAAAAAAAAAAAAAAAAAAAAAATATATATATATATATATATATATAGACATCCCTTTTTTCCTTTAAAAAAGTTCCCATGAGACTCTAGAACTGTGTAAGAATCATACTCTGATTACTCAAGTGGGTGGATTTTGCAGTCTCTATTTCTCATCCTTAAGTCATCTTAAGAGATCTGAGCTTTCTTCACCAGGAAGTGCAGACTGTGCTGTATGATTCCCCTTTTCGAGAAGAAGAGGAAGGGCAGGACTCACCCGAGAGCCTGGCCCTCTGGGTGGCTGCCTCTGGCAGCTCTCAGTAACACTCAGCAGCTCCTGAGCTCCTTATCAAAGAGGAAATTAACAGGAAGTTAAGAGGAATTTCCAGAGCAACTCTGGCCACCCAGAGTACCCTCAGCCAGTGTTTAAAGGGAGGCAGTTGCTACCCTGTTCTTGCAAATAATTGGCAGGTGGGAGTGTAGACTCAGTGTTGCTGGATCCACCCATTTATTAGAAAAAGCTGGAAATAAGCCATAGCATCTGTATTCAAGGAAGGAAGAAGGGGAGAAGGCAGTGCCAGGCTTTTACCAAGAAGGCCAACACTTGCCTTGGAAACTCCTACCAGACTTCTGCTTAAATCTCATTGGCTAGGACAGGTCATGTGATCACCCCAGCTGCACAGGAAGCTGGGAAAGTATTACTTAGCCGTTGTGGGAGAAGCAGTCAGGGAGAAGGGAGTTGGGAATGGGTGTTGGGACAGCTAACCTGAACTGTCTGCCAACACGTAGATACTATATTTAAATACTGACTCTGTATTAAAGGAAACAAAACATGTCAGAGTGCCAGATATGGCCCACAGACCTTGAGTTTATCTCCTCTGCTTAAGACAAACCAACGTCTGTCCTTAGTATCTCTCCACCTGTCACTTCAATAATACACTGTTTCCTGATTTTGTCTCTTAGCTTTCTACCACCAAAGACTTGTCTTACTTTTTTTTTTTTTTTTTTCTGTTTTCTCCATGGAATCCATCTGTTGGAACATTCTGTCTACAAAGTCCTTTTGTTAGGTAATAATGAGTTTTCATATTTTAAAAAATTCAACAAAGACTTGCAGATCCGCCAACTAGAGCCTCTGATCAACACAGGATAACCAGCAGGAGAGATGGTATAATTCCAGACAACAGTTTAAAAAAAAATTAAAAAGACATTTTAATTAGAGTGTAAAGCTTTATCTTGCATAAGTGGATAAATTCCACTAGGTCAGGAATTGCTAACTTTCTGTGAAGGGTCACATAATAAATATTTTAGGCTTTGGGCTATACAGTCTGTAGTTCGACTATTCAACTCTATACTAATATTATAGTACAAGAACAGCCTTAGATAATACATAAATGAATGGGCGTGGCCATGTGCCCATAAAATTTTATTTACAGAGAAAGGTTGTGAGTCAGATTTGGCCAGCAGACTATAGTTTGCTGATCCTTACACAAGGCCTTTAAAGGTATTAAGACATTTTCACACCCTGGTTCTTACTTTCCTGAAACTTTAGAGGACCTGACTTGGGACACTGACTTGGATAATAAGCCTCACCCTGAACCACTCTCAGCCTGTCCTTGTTACTGAGTCCAAGCTCCTACTGCCCACCACACAACAGGTCAATAAAACGAGAGATGAGTTGTTGGGCCAAGGAATAGTGACTTTATTTGAAAGCCAGCACACCGAGAAGATGGTGAACTAGTGTCCTAAAGAACCATCTTCTCTGAGTTAGAATTCAGGCTTCTTTTATACTAAAAGGGGAGGAGGTAAAAATCTGGTTCTGGTCAGACTCCAGAGGGGATGTGTTATTTCCTCCTTCCTGCAGCCATTCACAGGTGAGCCTGGTCAGGAGGTTTCTTGTGAAATAAACAAAGGTATTTTAGCTTAACATTCATTATATTGGAGGCAGGGCTCCCAGACATGGGCCATTATGTATAATATAAGCTTATAGGCAACATCCCTTTAGTGATTAACTTGTAGCAAAAGCAATAGAATACAAAGGTTAAAGTAAAAGGAAGAGATCCAATATGGAGTCAGATTTGTTCTTTCCTATTGCATCCTGACTTTGCTGAATTCCTTCCTGCACTTTGGATCCCAACAACATACTTAGAAATGCTCTCTCCACTTTCTTCCCTGTACTGTAAAGTTCATCCATGGCTTTGGGCTTCACTCTTTCTCTGGAAGTCTGTCCTGGATAACTAGAGGGTGGGGGCAATATCTCTTAGCTCTTTAGGCACACAGACTTTGGAGGCTGATGAGCATGGTAGAAATTTGAACTCTGCTTCTCTCCATCTTTGTAGCTCTAGTCAGCTTATTTGACCTCTCTGAGCAATCTGAGGTACGGACAAGTAGAGTCCAACTAAACCAGAGGTCTCCTTTCAGCTATGTTGGTGAAGAGTTGTCACCAGTCCATTAGTGACTAAGATAAGATGCTATACTTTGCTATGTTCTTATTTCAGTGTCCAGTTGTAATTGTATAACAAACCACCATAAACTTAGGGGCTTAAAGCAACATCAGTCATTTCTTTTACTCATGAATCTGTAATTTGGGAGGGCCTGGTGGGAATTATTTACCTCTATTTTTCACAGTGTCAGCTGGGGCAGCCTGCAGGTTGGGGTAACTCAACATCTGAAGACTGGTATCACTTAAGATTTGTTCCTTAATGTGCCTGGTTGTTGCTGCTGGCTCTTGGCCAGAACACCCACGTGTGACTGCTTGGGCTGCCTCACAGCACGGTGCCTAATGGCAAGAATGAGCATCCCAGGAGAGCAAGGTAGATAGAAATGTGTGGTGGTATTTTATAACCTAGGCTTGGAAATACCACTATGGAAATACCACTTTACCACATTCTGTAGTGGTTGAGGCACTGTGAGCTTCCACGCGGGTTCCAGGAGATGGAACATAGACTTTACCACTTGATGAAAGTGCATCACCATCACCATCACATTGTTATAGGATAAAATTGTTATTAAGATCATAGTCTAGTTGTGGTTCTAATAATCACATTGATTAGTCCTTACTACATATGGGGAGTACTAAATGCTTTACTGTGTTATTAATTTAATCCTCACAACAATCCTTGGAGGTCAGTCTTAAAATTGACCACATCTTACAGATGAGGAGATGAAGCCACAGCCAGTGAATAGTGGAATTGGGTTTCAACCCAGGTGTAGACAATGGGTTTCTCCCACAGTGTAGACAATGAAGTGAAATGCAATGCTCTAGGTAAAACGATAGAGGTGGTGTGGAGAACAATAGTAGGGCAAAGAAGGGAATATGTAGTTTTATTTAGGGATGGGGTTAAGAGAACTCCTGGAGGAAGTGTGTGAAAAGCTAGGGGTTGACCAACTCTGCTAGGATGAATATCATGGAATTTTCTGGAAAAGAGGAATGTGGGAAACCTGTACAGCACCAGGCAGTTCATCAATGCACAAAAGAAGCTTTATGGGGAAGAATGAGAAGGTATGGGCTGCTGGTTTAGTATATCCCTGGAGTTCAGAGTGACACCAGGAGCCTGGGGGCATGGACCCAGAGAAGCTGATAAGAGCCCCGAAAGCAGAGGCCTGGGAGAAATGCAGACATGTTGTTAGGATGGTCCCAAGCTGGGGACCCTGAGCAGAGGCTCACAGGAATCATAGTTGGCTGGGAACAGAACTGTGGGTGTGGCAGTAGCCACCAAAGAAAGCACAAGGCGGGCAATGAAGGAATAAGATTAATCAGAAGGCAAGGGGCTGTTGGTAGCCCCACAGAGACAATGTAGGTATTTCAAGGTGGGAAATAAAACTGCGCCTTTAGTTTTAAGTTTTGTTGCCTTCTACTCAGTTCTCCTCTCAGGACAGGGTGCTTCAGAGATTCTCAGACCTCCTTGCTCGTTTCCAAAGATATATACCAGAACTACATAGATTTTTTTTCAAACAGCAATTATTCATTTGTTTTCTCTCCTTTTAGGTGTTTCAGATTTTGTAATTACAACAGTATATGTGCTTTTTGAAAAAATATATGAATAAGGAAGTATAAAGATTAAAAAGTGAAAATGTCCACTCTCTACCACTCCCAATGTACCATGAAAAGGGTAACAGCTATTAATAATTTGGTGTGTGTCCCTCTGCATGTTTCTTGAGCTATGAATAAGCAGATACAAAAATAAATAAATACAGTTGGCCCTTGAACAACGTGGGAGTTAGGGGCACAGACCCTCCTCCTGGTTGAAATCTGTGTATAACTTAGGTTTGGTCCTGGTTTTTGTGGTTCCTTCATATCCATGGATTCAATCAAGCTCAGATTGCATAATATAGATGTATCTACAATTGGAAAAAAAAAAAATAAGAGGGCCCACACAGTTCAGACCTGCATTGTTCAAGGGTCAACTAGTTGTGTTGTTTTTTTTTTAATAAATGTGATCATACCATTAGTACTGTTCTGCCAGTTTTTCCATTCAGTAATACATATCATGCATTCTCTATGTATGTGTGTGTGAGGAATCTACCAAGGCTTTATTTTATTTTATTTTATTTTTTGGCCACACCACGCAGCATGTGGGATCTTAGTTCCCTGACCAGGGATCGAACCCGTGCCCCCAGCAGTGGAAGTGTGGAGTCTTAACCACTGGACCGCCAGGGAAGTTCCTACTAAGGCTTTTTGATGACTGCATATTATTTCTCATCACTATGCACTCATTCATTTGACCACTCCTCTAATTGATGGACATCCACGTTGCCTCTAGTTTTTTACTCTTATAAGCATTGCAAAAATGGCATCTCTTCATACAGAACCACTGCATGTAGGAATGAATTCCAGAAGTTGTATGGTTGGATTAAAGATAGATCCATTTAAAAGTTTGACAGATACTACCAAATTGCCTTCCCAAATGTCATAACAATTTATATTGCCACCAAGAACATTTGAAAGTGTTTCTTGTCCCCATACTGTCACCGACTCTGGATACTACCAACCTTATTCAATATTTTCCCATCTTTTGGCCAACATGGAGTATTCCACTGTTGTTTTCATTTGCATTTCTCTTGAGAATTAGCATCTTCCTACATAAATAAGAATTATGCAAGATGAGAGTTTTACAGGTTCTCTAAAAACCCCTCAAGTATCAGTAAATCACAGATTGGAATGGTTAAATTTCTTTATTGTTTTTAAATCCTGAAGTAATGGAGGATTTATAGAGAGCTTACACTTTTTTATTATATCTGATATTTAATGAGAAATCACTGGAAAGGTTGGGGATTGGGATGAACACTGTGTTCATCAGATTAACTGAAACCACTTATCCTCTTCTCTTTGTGTGTCCACTCTTCCTGTTATTGATCAAGGCTCTGTTTCTGACACTGGAGTGGGAAGAACTATCTCACTAGATCGCTCTAGTGTGAATACTACCAGTACGGGTGGCATCGTGTTCTATGTTTGCAAGGCACTTTCTCTCTTACAGATGTCTGATTTGTAGTTGTTTGGATGGCTTTCATTATCCATTTTGGGAACCATTATGTATACCTTTAAAATTATTGGATCACCTTTAAGAAATGTATATGTTATAATTTGAATCAGGTTGACGCTCTGTGCTTTTAACTGTTTACTGAAGTATAACCTGCATATAGAAAAGTGTAGAAGTCACAGATCTACAGCTTGATGAATTTTCACAAACTGAACACCCACCCATATAACTAGCACCCAGATGGAGAACAGCGTGACCAGCCCCTAGAGGCCCCCTGCAACCTCCCAGTCACTATTCCACAAGGGTAACACTCTTCTGACTTTTAGTAGCAGGGATTAGTTTGCCTATTTTGTACTTTATGTAAATGGAATCATACAGAGTGTTCTCTTTTGTGTCTGGCTGGCACCCTATCTTTTTAAATACTGTAATAGATCAATAGCTAACATTCAACAGTCACTCACAATGCACCAGGTACTTTTCTAAGCACTTTATATGCATTATATTAAACGCAGGTATGTTAAATATGGATCACATTTGGATGTTTTACGTTTTACTTTGAAGCAACTCTAGCTTGTATAGGGATGTCGAAGAGATATATTTCCTTTTCGCATGTCCAATTTATATATTTTCTTTTTTATAAATAATTTAGTAATGTTAGAAAACTCTTCAGAACCATAATCAAAGAGCTCCCCATCAGCTCTCTTTTCAGTAGAAGTTTGTAATTATCCTTTAATAAACATGTTAAGATGTTCTTAGGATACTGAGTGATTATGCCCCTAAATATATCATTTTAAATTGAGCGCTTAAAATTAATGCCATGAAGCTTTGGAGATGCCTAAATAAATCAATGTCCAAGTTCACCCCAGGTAAGAAGGGCAGTGAGGATTAAACATCTTCCTCTGTCCATTTCCTTTTCAGGAAATGATGACCTATCAGATAGGACATAAATCACTCCTATTCCCAAATTAGATTAAAATTCTGAGGCCTAAAACTTGCCTTTCCCTGCATACTCTAATATTAGACCTCTGGCTTCATCGTTTCTCCAGAGGGGCAGCTTTTGCCGGTACTCACAAAACTGTTCTCTTTCTATTCTGAAGAGGGTGAATGCACCACTGAAGCTAATTCCGAACAAAAAAGGCACCATCTCCTCTTGTGAAAGATACCCTAGGGAATAATCTTAAAGAGATTCTTTTGATTAGGTAATTACACATGTGACTCTGCCCAAGAAACCAGCTTTCGACCTCACTTATACTTAGGTTGCACTCGCCTCCTGAGCTAAAACCTGTACCTAACCTCTTTTATCTGACTACCCCCATAGCATTTTCTCAGCATGTAATTGAAGGTAACTAGAAAATAATATTAATTTTTATTTTGAAACCATGTCTGATAATAAACAAACAGGAAAAATGCTTACAGTCACTGGTAAATATGGGGAATTCTGTTTCCCAGTGCTAAACACATACATCTACTCTGGGAAAGATTTGAACCTGCACCAGGCTTAGCAAAATACCTCAGCCATTCAACTCTTGATACTCTGAGCGTAAACAGAAGTCTGACAGTTCTGTAAGCAATGGGGACGCAAGAATTAGACCTCCAGGGTTTCTTTGTGGGGAATTAAGACAGCCATGGGATGGGGGGCCCTCTCCACCAGTTCTGTATCTAGCACAGAGTCTGGCCATGAGTGGATGTTCAGAAAACACCTGCTGAATAAAAAGGGGCTATGGTCCAGCCACCTGATAAATTCCATGCTAACTTGTGAAAAAAAAATCACTTCAGTTAGTGAGAGGAATACAGCAGTTTTGCGTAAGGACAGATGTGGACTTACTATCTGAAGGAAGCTTTCAAGGAAGGCATTCAACATTAGTGGTCAAGAGCGTAGGTCATATACAAAAATTTCTTATTTATCTGATATTCAAATTTAACTTAACTGGGCATCATTTTTTGTTTTTGTTTTTGTTTTTGACAACCCCTCAGTCCTGCTAGCCCCATTTTTATAATGTGTAATTTTCAGGCAGTAATTTCTAAAGAAATAAAGGGATTATTTTTCAAGACTCAGGTGAGTTTAGCTATTTCTAGCTAATCTATAAGGGAAAATCTTAACTTTTTCCATGAACTTCTCCTTTAAAATAGAGGATGACACAGTTTTTAAATAATTAACACTTGGGATGGAGCTTCCCAAGACAATACTTACGGACAGAGTGGAGACTATCATCCAAATGCTGGTCAAGTGATATCAACTCAAGATTGTGTGTATAACCTTTATTGAAAAATATGGTTTTTCATGGGATGATGTCTACTTGAGGAGGTGCTGTTGGTAGGCCCTGTATTTACTCCTTAACATAGACCTTTACATTTTATACCTGGTATCGATGAAGATATGATGAGTAGAAATATTTGATATATTGATAGCATGTCATTCTGGTTGACACTTTTGATAACAGATTCAGGAATCAAAAATAATTTGATAGTCTAAAATGGTGGGCTGAGCTATTAGCAATTAACGTACTTGGGTCCACACAATGAACCTCACTGGTTAAATATGTGGGAGCCATGACTCAGTAGAAGCATAAATGAAAGCAAGAGTTAGCATATAAATTTAATTGTAAGATCAGTGTGTTGCGCTACCAACTTTTTCTTCTCTCTTTTTTATGATATACCTTTGAGTGAGGGGGTTGTGTGAACTTTTAGGATGGCTGAATCAAATGATTCTGGGGGCCTATTTTCAGTTGTGCGATAAAATAGCTCACAACTATTCATGTAAAGTTCCTTTGGTCTCAAGACCTGTGTGCTGTTTGGATAAGTGAGACATAGCTGCTCTCCAACATGTTTTCCTAGCACTGTGAGGTTAAAGAAGAAAGTTAAAAGGACCTATGTGGGAAAATAATTCAGAAAACTCTGGTTCTCAGGCCAGTGGTTCTCAAACTTGAGTGTACATCAGCATCACCTATATGGTTCATTAAAATGGTAAGCCCCACCTTCAGAGTTTTTGACTCAGAAAGTTGGAAATGGGGTCCAATAATTAAATTAGTGAGGCTGCTGTTCCAGGACCTCACTTTGAGAACCACTCCTATAGGCCACAAAGTTCCTATGAAAAAGTTCCTGTCCTAAATACAGAAGTCTGTGAATAAGGCGATTTGGACCTGCACTCTGAGACTAGATAGAATCAGCTCTACTTATGGGTATTATCCATACAAGGGGTCATACTGGCATGGATTTCGGGCAAGGATAGATGTGGGGGGAGGCTGGGTCCATCAATTTGCCCCTTGGGTATCAAGTTTTGTGGATCATTGATTTCCTCTGAGAGTTCACCTTTGAAGTCCATGGTAACACAGTGCCAAGAGTGGAGATGTTCCTTCATCAGGGCCTCTGTGCCGTAACCTCAGCGCAACATCTCCAAAATGATGCCACGGGATGGTGTTCAATTTCTTGTCAAGACCTCGTATACCATTAAACAAATGGCAACCACAGAGTTCTCAATTCTGTTCTGTTAAGAAAATAAAAATAATAACTTGTATTAAACTAAACCCATAAATGCCTGTTCCCTGTTGATAGGGTGGCCACACTCATTACATTGCTTTCCGGGTTTTTTTTGTTTTTTTTCTGGAGCAGCTATAACACAAGCCATGACTCATACAATGTGCCAGCCTCAGAGATATGAAGACCCATTTACATAAATATTCGCAATCACATTTACAAAGCTGTTTCCTTATTTCTCTTTGTTGCTGTTTTACTTTTCAGTAGAGGTCAGTTTAGGCAGTCTTTAATTGAGGCTATTTTCACACACAGACACACACACACACACACACACACACACACACAGAATCTAGCTGAATTATAAATTCCACGAGAAGAGTGTCAGTATCTCTTTTCTCAGAGAGCTATTACTAACCCTAATACGGTACCTAGCACATAGTAGAGACACATAATTTGTGATTGAATAAATGTATATATCTTTGCAAGCCAGTGATCATGGAGGTTACCTGTTGATCCTTCATGCGTTATCTCTGAACATGCAGGAACTTTGTTTTTGCTGTCAACCAAATGCAGATGATCTTGAGTGAAACCTTAATAGTATCTACTTGTTCCTTTCTGAAGATATTTTGTAGCAAAGACAGCTTTTTGATTGTTTATGGGTTTAATGTTGTTTATTCATTGATCATGTCCACAGCATTTATTTTTAAAGATTTGGGTTTTCAAATACTTTACTAAAGTACAATTGCATAAAGATAAATATTTTAAAAAGACAAAATATAATACAGAAGAACAATAATGGGATATAATTACTAAAATTTAGTACCAAATTTGCTTTGAGTTTCCACTTAACCATGGAAAAAATGGAAAGGTGTTGGCTTAAATAGTTCTCATTGTTTGATTTAAAAAAAAAAAAAGAAGCATGCCAATTAATGGGAAGAGAAAAAATTTTCCTCTTGTCATTTATTTTTGGTAGGAATGTATTGTAAGAGCCTCTGCTGAAAAGGGCTCTGAGTATACAAGGTACAGCTTCCCCACAGCTATTTTGCCAGAGGTGTAAAAACATTCTTTGCCTGGTTACTTTGTATACCTTACCTCAGTAAAGACATGGAAAGGAATCATGACAAGGTGAATGCATTCCCACAGAGAGCTAAGCTTCCTGGAGATCAGACTTCATTCGGGAATAGAGATCAGTGAACTGAGAAGATTAAATGATCAATGTTTCTCTTAGATCAGCCCTCTCAAATGTCAATGGTCTCAGCCAGCCTTAGAGGAGATAATGAAGTAATTTCCATATTGAGCTTTCTGCAGAGTGTCTGAGGTATGGGAAGTCTGTGGATGACTCAATGTCAACATCACATGGCCTGCATCAGTGTTGGCTTTCTGTGAGGACATGGCTGTCCAAAGCCTGGTCCAGTGGGGACACCTGAGAGGACATGAGTTTGTGTGTGTCTCAATTGAGTCCTCAAGAAGAGACAAAGATGTGAGTGCCAGTACTTTGAGGTGAGGGCCAGGGGGTTCCAGAAATGGACAGGAGACAAGGAGAAAGGAGAGAGTCAATGTAGGGTGGAATATTAAGCTGTGGTAGGTCACTAAAGTAAGTCCCACAGGAAAACTCGGGAAACAACGTAGAAGACGTGCCTCAGAATTATCCCACCTGAGGAGAGAGGAAAAGGGATATTGATAAATCAGTGCCCTTTAGTTGAGTGTATTTACTCCCACTCCTTTGGTTGAGAGCTACTCCCATGAAAGCGGTGTTAATCCCAAGCACTTCCCGCCAGAGAAGCTTCAAGACTGCCATATACACAGGCAGAGCAGTCTTCTGTGGTTCTGGGAAAAGTCCCCAGACATAGAACTGGAGACCCTGCCATTGGAAGTTGTCTGGAGCACAGTAAAACAGGGTGGGGCCTGTGGAATTTGGGCAAGACCCTGGGAGCTTCCCCTCTGGTGTGTAAATGGCTCTAGAAAGCAGTGGTCACAGTGTTAAGCAGCTCCACAGACTGCCAGTTTTCTATGAAACACATCACAGCAATTTGCCTCTATCAGTTCTCTTACCTCAGGTAGAGAGTCTCACCATAGTTTCTGAGTATGGTTAATACCTCTCCACACTTGCTAATCTCCTTTTTTACAGAGGAGAAAGTAGACCACAAGTTTATTATTTTTTGCAACACCATTATCCGGTTAAGAATGTCCTAACATTGTTTTGTTTCAGCTGAGATTTATCTCTAAGGGTACCTTCTATTTAGGTGCCCCTATCTTTAAGGGTACCTTCAATATGGTAGGACCATATTGTTTTCTTATCTACAGTGATGATGTGCTTTCCTTTTGAAATTAATGTATTTAAGCAAAAAATGAAAATCAATGTGCAGAAAAAAAATAATGACATTACAAATATATCAAGCAATGTGCTGCTATATGTTTGACAACTGGCTCTCTGGAAAAAAAAAAAAATCTGTGATATGTAGTGTTTGCCTATTTCCATTGTGTAAATACTCCCACCATGACTCAAGTCAGAAATAGGTACCGACATGACATCACTGAATGGGGATTTGGGGAAAATTGTGCACAATTGGTTCTCATAAGCTGGAATTAGCCATCTCCAGGATACCTCTGGGTGCCACCAAAAGAGAAAGATAATCAACTCATAAAGGTTGTGTGCCATTCACAAAATACTCTGTGGGTAAAATGAGGGACAGAACTTGTATTCTCTTCCCAATATTCCAAAAATTTGGTAGGTAAGTGAGTTACAGGAGTGCCAGCTGACAGAACAGTAACAAAGTAAGAAGTACCCACATAGCTAAACCAACATTCAGGTGAGATCCCTGAGTATACACTTTCAGGTACAGAGTTGAGGACTTGAACCTATAAATGGTAGAAATTAAATGTCTGTCTCCTCCACAATCCTGGTTGTTTCTGTTTTCCTCCAGAATGGGTGTTTTTAAAAAGCACTTCCCTCGCACTGGTTTCCTCTAGCTGTAGTGGTTAGCCCCAGTTCCCTTAATCTCTGAATTTTTGAAACTCATTTCTCAAATTCTGTTTATTATTGCTATTGTTGAATTTATAAGCCCTTGTCTTGTGTGGGCATATTTCATTCCACTATAGGTCAGATGCTAAGCCTAATTTGGAAATGAAGACCTCAGTAAAAATCCTGATTCAGTTACATATATGTTGCCTTGAGCAAATTGCCCCCTTGCTGAATCTCAGTGTTTTATACCTGTAAAATGGAGATGGTAAAATTAACAACCAACTCGTGGAGTAATTATTAGACTAGAATGAGCTAGTGAACATCCTTGTACTTGCTCAGTGGTAAAGCTGGATACAAACTTTAACAGTTGTAACTGTGATTGTTATTATTAACATTTACCCCATAGGTTCGTCTGGGTTTTGCAGTCCCCTGTTCCATAGTTTCTTTTTTAATTCCAGATTTGACTCAGGTGAGGTTGGCAAAGCAGAGAGCGCTGGATTCTTCTTACTTGCCTCACCTTAGCTGGCTCCTGCTTCACACATCTTTCAAGATGTTTGTAGAAAACTAATCAGCATCTACGTTTGTTTTCTAATTTTCTTTTGCTCCCACATACCATGGCCACTTGATTAGCAATCAGCACTGTGTTGGCAGTCACATGCAGGCCCCGTTCCTCCTAATCAGGGACGTAGGAAGCAAATGCTGGTGTTAAAAGGGAACCCTTTTTTGAGCTCCTGTTCCATGACTCCTAATTGTTGTATTTCTCAAACTCAACCCAGCTGCAAGCTTTATTAGGGAAACATTTATTCAGATAACAGGCCTCGTGTTATGAAAGAGGAGTAATTATTTTGCAAATGCATTTGAATCGCTGTATACTATAGTGCAACTCATCTCCCAAATGGAGAAGATGCACCTTTGAGCTGAAATGTTGCTTTGTAGATGGACAATACAGCATGCATATGACTGGGAGCTTCTGGTGAATGATAGAAAAATGGACAAATGAAAAGACACCAGCAAAATAAGAGGTAACAAAGTGATCAAAACTCTAAAAACTGATGAGGATGAACAAAAAGCCTAAATTTCATTCATGAACATGTTCGTTCATTCATTCATTCATTCATTTTCCATGAAATATTTTCGAGCTCCTATTATATACCTTGCTCTCAAAGAGCTTAATGGGAGAGAAGCAATCACCTGGAATCTCACGTCCTATAAAATCTAAATAATATTAGTCTAAACCTCCATTCCATGCCTTGTGAATGTTCCATGATATCTATGAAATTTTTGGCATTTCATGGAGCTCTCGCATCAATGGTCACCTCTAGCTCCAAGATCATGCTTCTGCTTATTTCGTTGTTTTGCCTGGTCATCCTTTTCATATTCTACAATCCACACATAGAAGATAGCCCCCATCTTTACTTTCACAAAAGTGTGCATAAAGCACTATGTGGGTAGCACACTTTACTGAATTCTAGAAAGTTGTATTTGGAGATTGTGTCAACTCCCCATGAAATATTAAACTTGACTATTCTTAAATGTCCTTCAGGTACCAGACTCATTTTCTTTGGCTGCATAAACCCAACTCTCTTTTTCTCACATCTCACCCTTGTCTTTTCCCACCTCCCATCCCATTTCTCCTTCTGTTAATTTTCCACGCAGTGTGCTGGGTCTCTTACATGGTATGAGTCTATTCCGTGTTCCTGCTCCTTCACTGAGTTCCAGTCTCAACTGCTTGTATCCAGACCCAAGGTGCTCTCCAGTTCCATTTAAAAGGAACTTCCCTTGATGGTAGTTTAAGGAGTTCTTTATATATTCTGAATTTAAATCTTCGGCAAATGTGTGTATTGCGAGCTTCTCTTAGTCTGTGACTTGTCTTTTACTTTCTTATTGGTGTCTTTTGATAAACAAATGTTCTATATTTTAATGAAGGATAATAATTCATTTTCCCTATTAAACTTGCTGCTTTTTGTGTCTTGTTTAAGAAATATTTGCATGCCCCAAGGTTATGGACATTTTCTACTATGTCTTCTAAAAGCTTGCTTTCTTTAGCTTTCATGATTAATTTTTATCTCAAATTAACTTTGTGTATAGTGTGAGGTAGGGATCAAGATTTATTTTTTTCCCAGTTGCTCCAGAACCATTTATTAAGAAGACCATCCTTTTCCCCCACTGAATTACAGTGGCATCTTTGTCATAAACTGAATGACCTCATATGTGTGGTCTATTACTGTACTCTGTTCTGTTCCCTTGGCTTTTATGTCCATTCTTATGCCAATACAAGAATGGCAATTTTTAATCATTTTCCCTTTAACATAGACATTTAGAATACCCTGTGATAAGTGATCTTATAGTAGAAATATGGGCTGTAATATGTGCCAGAGGACTTAACCTAGAGGGGTCAGGAATGGCTTTCCCAGTGGGTATGTCATTTAGGTTGTGAAACACTTCCCAGATTTGCACTCCAGGGTGTGCCCACTCAGCAGTTTTCTCACTTTCTGATGGGTGCACTGATTTGGTTGATATAAACCATGTTGTATATGCCCTGGCCTGGAGTAATAATGCCAATAAAACAAGGAAGATACCCAAGTAGAGGCAGAATAACTTCATTGTAAAGATGTGAAACTGAAGCTCAAAGAGAATATATGATTTGCCCAAGGTCATAGAGCTGGTGAGTTATGATGTCTGGTTTGGAACTCAGATTTTCCAGTGGATCTAGCCTCTTCTGATGATACTGCATTGCCTCTGGTTAAAGATGCCCAAGGTCACTGAGACGGAATATGGTGATCCCTAGATTTGCCCTCAGTTCTGTTTAACTCCAAAGTTGATGCTCTATCCAGTATCCTTGATTGCCTCCCTGGAAAAGCTGAATTATTTGTATGCCTACAAAAGGATGAGCTAATTGATTCTCATTTTAATAAAATAACTCTGCTCTAACACTACCAATATGTGTCCAAAGAATCTTATGATGCATGACTAATTGCACTTTTGAATTATATACATTTAATTACATATTTGATTTGATAGATCAGCATTTAGAATTATTGTCATTTCCCACTTACTGATCTTCCATTCTTCCATTCTAATTGTCTTTGTTGCAGACTCCTTTCTCATGCATAGAAAAGAAATATAGACATGATTTCTTCTTTCTGTATATATGTGCTATATATTGCTTTAGTAGCATGAGTCAGATGTGATAGCATAGAACAAATCAGTTTTCATAATGTACCCTTTGCAGGATAGACATCCTAAAATATAATTTTGTTGAAATGATTGATATGTCTGTGAAAGATTTGTCTTTTAGTTTATAAGACTAAGTATCCAATAGTGAAAGTTTATATGACTCAAATGGAAAAATAATTCATGATAAAAATGTGTACTTACTAGCATAAGGCTCTGAAAATCCTCTCTGGGTAAAATAGGCCTCTCCTTCCTTCTATTTGAGGCTCTGAGGACTCGGCTATTATCAGACAATGTATGTTTTACTCGGTGTTTGTGGATAAAACCACCAGCTTCTGTCACGGCAATCAAATATTTATTGAGCACTTATTATGTCCAAGACACTTTGGGGAACAAAGAAATATAAGTCTGCACTTGCCCTTAAGGTTATATCAAATAGAGGCACAGTTTAGACTGCTACGATCAATTACACAGATGTCTCTAAATTCAGTATCTGGATGCTTGGTGTAAACAAGACAAAATGTGCTCATAATGAACCAAGTTTCCTTTGTCAAGTGATTTCGCTTCCCACATCACTGAGGTAACCTCACATTTTCTTCCATCCTCTGCAATTATCAGCTTTAGCTGATTCCACAATCTACTGAGAAAGAGGGTGCAGGCAATATTCAGTCTGCATCTTATTCAGGTCTTGCTTCCACTGCTGTGAAGGCATTTAAATAGCCCTTTATCAACTCAGACCCCTTGAGATTGAGTATTTAATTTCTCTTGATCTCCAGACTTAGGAAATAACCCAGTTCATTACTTAGCCATTATTTAATTCATTACTGTCATTAGAGATCAGGAGAAGCGTCTTACCAGGGCTGAGAGTACATGACAGAGCTCACCTCTCTTTGTACAGCACAATGAACAGGCTGTGGAAGGGCCCTAATTTAAAATCCCATTTATGGGATTTGGTTTTATTATATTCTCCAGTCCTGGACTTCTGCTGGATGACTCACAGAGGCATGCATGGCCTAACCTGATAGAAAGGGGATTGCTGCCCGATACATTCACCGGTACGTTGGGTCCTCAGTGAGCTACGGCAGACTCCATGAGATTGCTAATCTCGTAACAGAGCAGAAGAGATGGAGATAAAGCACAAGAGAGCTGCTTTCTCTAGACTGGGGTGGGCATGGGGAGTTGCTTTCCAGGGGACATTTGGCAATGTCTGGAGATAATTTTTGTTTTCACATGGAGGAGGAGTACACTACTGGCATCTAGTGGGCAGAGGCCAGAGATACTGTTACCATCCTACAATGCACAGGCCAACCCCCGTCCCTGCCTCAAACAGTTGGCCCCAAATTTCAATAATACCACTGTTGGGAAACCCTGGGTACCTGCCCAATTCTGTCCCCTTATAAAACTATACATATTTTGTTGTATGCCCCTGTAGACTTATTTGTTTTTAACTGATTAGTGGGTTACAGACGGATGGATATATAGCCCTATCTATCTTTTACATCTGTAACTATCTATCCATTCCTTACTTCATTTCACAAAGTATTATGTGCAGTTCATACAAACCACACTAAATAAAGTACTTAAAATACATCTACACAAGAGAAATTTTAAAAATACAGAGGGGCAAATATAAAGTCAGTAGTATCAACTGAACAGAATATATGACACTGGTAACCTAACAATCGGGACTTATAAAATTGCTTTAATTTTCTTTGAGCTTCCTGTTAGCCAAAACAAAAACGAAATCAGGCATTGTATTTTATTTTTGTTATCCATGAGGAGAAAATAGATTAAGCAGAACTTTTAGTGGTTCAAAGACATTTCTCACTTGGAACTTAACATAGATCAGGGATAGCAAATATTTTTCTGAGAAGGGCAAGATAACCAATACTTTTGGCTTTTGGGGCCATAAGGTCTCTAATCATTTAATGGTGCCATTGTGTCCCCTAAATGACCATAGATGATATATAAACAAATGGGTATGACTATGTTCTAATAAAACTTTATTTACAAAAACAAGCTATGGGCCAGACTTAACCCTCAGGCTACAGTTTGCAGACCCTAAGTGCAGATCTCACCAACACCTGTAGATCAAGTGAGAAATAGGTTTTAAGGTGATGTTTCCTAGACTACCGAGTGAAAGCTGAAAGCATCACCCTATGGGATACTAAGCAAGACTTTCTGTACCATCTATTGGCAATTTCTATAAAGATGAAAGAACAATAACAGCAACAAAGAGCCTCTTCAAGGTTCTTAGTGATATATATTCAATATGTATATATCAGGGGTTTTGTATTGTTTTATTTGCTTTCATTTAGTTTTACTTTGGGCCAGACCCCTCTTTTTTTTTTGCTGTGGAGGTACCCCAGTGTAATGACATCCCTCCCCTGTGATACTAAGTCTCATTTGCAAGGAAGAGAAGGTTCACTTTGTTCCTTCCATGTTGTCATATGTTTAAAAGTTATGGAGGTGAGGCATCATGACAAGCAAAAGTATTTTTACCCTCAAAAATACTTCAGAAGATTTACACAGATGGAGGGACAGTGCTAAGTAGCCATGAAATAGCTACCTCCAGCCTCTGCCTGGAGAGTCCTTTCCCAGGGATAGTCTCAGTTCCTTCGGTGGCCTCAGCTTGGCTGTCGCCTTCTCTGTGAAGGTTTCCATGGCCTATTGAAAGAAATCAGTAGTCTTCTCCTTCGGACTTCCTTAGAGATTTGTACCTCCAACTTTTATAGCACTTTTTCTGGTGTCTTGTAACTTCTCTTCCACAATCAGTTAAAATCCTCAAAAGAAGAGTATGTGTCTTTCTGATCTTACACTCTCCCCCCGTGTCTATTACAACATCTAGTACAAAGTAGTACAAACCATTTGTTGAGTAAATGAATGAATAAATGGATGGATGGATGGAGGGATGGAGGGATGGATGAGTGGATGGAGAGAGAGAGGGAGGGATAGGTAGATGAATAGAATAATGGAAGGAAGGACATCAGCAGTTTCTCAAAAATGTAGGTTCAAACATAAATAGCAGTGTTAGTTATAAAATATTTTACTGATTGGCAGGCATGCTGACTAAAATTGTATCTCCAAATATAAAACTAATCTTAATCTTGGTTCGGTAACAAAATGAAATCTCAAGTCAACGTATCTGATTTATATTTCAGTAGTATGAAATACATATTCCTAGAAATTCACTGAGAGTAAAAATGATTTGTATGTATAATCACTAAAGTGAAGTTCAAAGTGTTTTAAGCAGAATCTACATTTAGACTGCATAAATATGTATACGTATATATGTATTTATTACAAAGGATGCTGTAACAGATTAGACACAATTGAATTATTGCCAATAACACTAGGCCAAAGTCTTTATAAGAATATACATACATTAACATATATCAACTGTTCAAAGAAAGTTTAAGACTGTCTCTCTTCCTTTTTCCTAACTCTGATTACTATCATTGGTAGCTGGCTGATATTAGCAATACCAGAGCTTATATTTTAGCTTGATATTTACCCTTGTAGGATCTATGACTCCTCAACAAGAGTTGGCAAGTATTCCTACTACCTCTTTGGATGTCACATCTGTCAGTCTGCATTTTGTATTTCTCCAGATCTCTTTTCCTCCTGCTGTCTATATTCACTCTACCTATCTGACTATTTCTACCTCCCACTCACAGAAGGACTATCAAGAGTACTTGCAGAGTTGATACTTTTGGAAAAGAGGGAAATATTGGATCATGAAATCAGATATTATCCATCCTCATGTCTTTTTTTTTAATTCAAGTATAGTTGATTTACAATGTTGTGTTAGTTTCTGGTGTACAGCAAAGTGATTCCGTTTTATATATATACACATATTCTTTTTTATATTCTTTTCCATTATGGTTTGTTACAGGATATTGAATATAGTTCCCTGTGCTATACAGTAGGACCTTGTTGTTTATCTATTTTATGTATAGTAGTTTGTATCTGCTAATCCCAGACTCCTAATTTATCCCTCCCCTACCCCCTTTCCCGTTTAGTAAACATAAGTTTGTCTTCTATGTCCGTGAGTCTGTTTCTGTTTCATAAATAAGTTCATTTGTGTCATATTTTAGATTCCACATATTAGTGATATCATATGGTATTTGTCTTTATCTTTCTGACTTACTTCACTTAGTATGATAATCTCTAGGTCCATCCATGTTGCTGCAAATGGCATTATTTTAAACTTTTATATGGCTGAGCAATATTCTATCGTATATATGTACCACATCTTCTTTATCCATTCATCTGTCGATGGACATTTAGGTTGCTTCCATGTCTTGGCTGCTGTAAATCTATGCTTGTGTCTTGACTAAAATAGTTGTGGTCTCTTAGTTTTCCCATTTGTCTATTATGTGTATATCTGTGTCAATTAATAAGAATGGTACAAAACTAGGTAAATTTTTACAGAGATACATTATGAAAGAACTTATTGTTCAAGGAGGAAACTTATCAAATTAAAATTTTCTTTGGATATAAAATATCAAAAACCATAACTATATAGTCTATATATGTTTTATTCAAATATTAAACTTGCAGGTTGGTGGGTGTGTGGACTTTTGCAATGTACCAAAAGTTATCTTGGCACTACTTTTCCAGACTTATAGAGTTCGTCTTCCATATTTCCAATGAGAATCAAGTCCTCAAATGGAATTTTATTACAAACTGCTGAAAATACTATTTAAAATGGAAACCCTGACAAGAATGGGTGTCACGTGGCAGTAATGAATTCATGATGGGACTAGTTGAAAGCGTATGACATTTTAAGTGCCTCATCACTCTGAATTCATTTGGCATTTATTGTAATAGAAGTGACCATATTGAATTCATTTGGCATTCATATGGACTTCACATGTATTTATGGAGATATAACATGGTAATTTAACATTTACTGTACTAAGCATTATTTAATGGGCATTGAAAGACATTGTCATACAATGCTTAATAAAGCCAGTACCTCTAAAGTTAATCTTCTGTCAAAACAAAGAAATGAAAAATCATTTTTATTCCCCAAGCACATGAGTAAACTATTTGGATAAGCCAAAATTATGTATTTATTCCCCCAAATCTGCTTTCTAAATTTTTAAGCCAGAAGGTTGACTCTAGGACCAAGACAATAAAGCAGATGTTCACTTTAGACTCCTTTATATTCTAAAATTGTCTGCAAATACATTGATCTCAGTCTAAAAATATTAAGGAAGATTTTCTTGGAACATCAGCAGTAAATTTAACACATGGCATGCCTTCAATAGATTTATCTTTTTCTCCCCCTTTAGAGTTCAGTGTGCTCCTTTTAACGTAGTCCTGAAAAATAAATTTCTTTTTCATCCTTGCAGAAGGACTATTTTTAGACCAAACAAATCATTATTTGAGAACAATCAAAAGATCACAGTCACGATCTTTGCTGGAAAGTGAAGGAAGAGTTTTTTATCAACTATGATGGCAGTCTTTTCTTTTTCTTCTAAGAACAGTGTTTCATGACACAGTGTAAGACAAAATTTGCTCTCAGCCACTTTTTTTTTTTTTTTTTAATTTTATTTATTTATTTATTTATTTTTGGCTGTGCTGGGTCTTCGGTTCGTGCGAGGGCTTTCTCTAGTTGCGGCAAGTGGGGGCCACTCTTCATCGCGGTGCGGGGACCGCTCTTCATCGCGGTGCGCGGGCCTTTCACTATCGCGGCCCCTCCCGTTGTGGGGCACAGGCTCCAGACGCGCAGGCTCAGCAGCTGTGGCTCACGGGCCCAGCTGCTCCGTGGCATGTGGGATCTTCCCAGACCAGGGCTCGAACCCGTGTCTCCTGCATTAGTAGGCAGATTCTCAACCACTGCGCCACCAGGGAAGCCCTCAGCCACTTTTAAAGGTGCTGCTTGGGATGCCCTATCCTTCTTTGAATTTTTTCAGTTGTCTTGTTTACTTCACTCAAAAACAGAATGTTTATTGAATATTTAACAGAAGACACCAAATAACTAATCCTCCTGGCTTGAATTAAGCCAGTGCTCAACTATGATTGTAGAAATATTGCTTATTTTAGCACTAATTCACTGAAAATATTTTAATGAGGCCTAGAGAGATTAAAAAGTTACTTATTTTTGTATATCTCCTATCTAGACTTTTTAAGTAATTAATATCACTTTCATACTACTGTAAGAGATTTGGCTAATGTGAATATCTTCCACCTCTGCTTTGTGACAGAGTTTACAAATTGCTATCAAATCACCACAAGTAATCCTCCTCTGTGACCCAGGGCAAGATTTTGAGAGCAAGAGTTTATGAGTTTCCTAGTGCTGCCATAACAAAGTACCACAAATGGGGTTACTTAAAACAGTAGAAGTTTGTTGTCTCTCAGCTCTAAAAGCTAGAAATTCAAAATCAAGGTGTTGGCAGGGCCATGCTCCATCCAGATGCACTAGGGGGGATCCTTGCTTGCCTCCTCCAGGTTCTGGTGGCTCCAGGTGTCCTTGGCTTGTAGTTGAATCACTCCAGTCTCTGCCTCTGTCTTCACATGGTGTTCTCCCTGTGTGTCTGTGTCTTCACACGGTATTTTCCTCTTCTTAGAAGAACATCAGTCAAATTGGATTAGGGCCCACCCAAAAGACCTCGTCTTAACTTTATTACATTTTCAAAGACCCTATTTCCAAATAAGGTCAAATTTACAGGTAGCAGGGGTTAGGGCTTCAACATATCTTTTTGGAGCACATAATTCAACCCATAATAGATCTCCTGCCAATTTTTAATAGGGTTGATATTTCAGTGCATATATTTATTTTTATAATTGTCTTTTATATAAAATTATAGACCAAAAAACCAATTTATTTGCCCTCAAGGGTTTCTTTGTTTTCTGCCATTTGTGCTAGAAATAGAGAAATAAAGCTTTCTTTACAGCAAGTTGTTTTCCCCATCCTTCACATGGCTGAGAAAGACTGTTGTGTAGTCCTCTCTTCTTTGGTCTAAGTAGATCTCTTTGGTCTCTGTGATATAGCATCTCTGTGTTAATTATGAGTTGCTTTGCTTTCCAAACTCAATTTTGCTTTCATTGTTTGATAGGAGCCACAATCCTTACACAAACAGTTGGATACTTTATTTAAAATCAGAATCAATCTTCACCATGGTTTACTTGGAGTATCAGTTAAGTTTCTCTTGGAAGCAGGCAGCAGGAATCCACTCTAATATTTGGCATATAAGGAAAATAAAGAAAGAAGAGTATTGTTGGTGTACGTATTAGTTTGCTAAGGCTGCTTTTACAAAGTACCACAACTGTGTGGCATAAACAACAGATATTTATTATCAAACAGCTCTGGAAACTAGAAGTCTAAGATCAATGTACAGATAGAGTTGGTTCCTTCTGAGATCTGTGAGGGAGAATCTGTTCCATTCCTGTCTTTCACCTTCTTGTGGTTTGTTGGAAGTCTTCAGCATTCCTTGGCTTATAGATGTATCACCGTGATCTCTGCCTTCATCTTCACATGGTGGTCTTCTTGTGTGAGTATCTGCACCTGTGTCCAAATTTTTCCTTTTTATAAGGACTCCAGTCATATTGGATTAGGGCCCACCCTAATGACCTCATTTAACCTGTTACTTCCATAAAGACCCTATCTCCAAATAAGGTCATATTCTGAGGTACTGAGTACTAGGTCTCCAACATATTTTGTTGGGGGGGGACACAATTCAGCCTATAACAGTGGGATAGTGGTATATGCATGAAATAAAAGAAGGGACTGACTCATAAGGGAAGGAGACAAAAACATGTCTGCATGCTGGAGAACCTTCTAGAAATTTCCCACTGACATGCTTCAGCTTGGATGTTACCCATTGCTATGTTTCTATGCCCTGAATTTCACATCCCTGAGGAGAATTTTATTGGTTCAGGTACCTTGCCTTGGATCAATCATCTGTGGCCAGGAGATGAGGGTATAGGACAGAATAGTCATGTTTTGGGGATTGTGTGTGTGTGTGTGTGTGTAGGGGTCTTGTCTCAAAGTGGCTGGAATCATTGTGAGACTATGTACTGACAAGAGGGCATCTCCTTACTATACTTCCCCCACTGAGACACCTTTCAAGTGTCTGTAGAGGAAAGGCTGTCTGTGCTCCCAAAGAACGGATAGCTTTTCATTGATTCAATGCATATTAATTGACCTCCTACAATGTATCCCATCTTGTTCTGGAGGTGTAGACATGAGCAGTGGGTACTGGTAGTCAGCCATAGCTCACCATGAAAGTGTTGGGCACCCTGGTAAGCAGCACTAAAAGTGGCCACATTCAGATTCTCAAACTAGAGCATGCAGAGGCTCAGTCTATGGCAGTTTCATTGTGTCGAGATGCCCAGTTTCCCACATGCAGCATCTGCAGGGCTCTCACGTGCTTCCCTAGGCAGTTGCAGGCCTGGCTTGAGTGGAGGGAAGCCCAGAGAGCTCCAGAGAGGGGATCATTCATCACTGACCCATACTCTCTCTGGTGTCCGTGACTATCTCCCCAGTGGGAAGTTTGGTGAATACTCAAGGGCATAAAGAACATAAATCCTCTTGCTAGTGCAGCTATCATATGCCCATAGGGCCTGGGGGGCGCCCAGCGCATCTTCCTAAGTGTTCCATTTCCTTCCCGGGAGCCACAGACGTGCCACAAGAGATGAGGCCAATAAACCACTGCATCTGTTTGTCATTTTTCCTTAGTGCAAGTTTTACAAGACTGCCTCCCAACAGGGTCACAATCTCAACACATGTCACTTTGCTGTATGCTTCACTGGAACATTGTGTTGTGCTGGGGCTGAATTAAATGTACAATTACAGCATATTTTCTTGAAAGGAGTTTTGACAATGATAAATGCATAGATATTTTTTTGCGCTCAGATGACCTGATTCCATGCTGATCAAGTTGCTCAGGATTCACTCTGAAGAATCTGTCTCTTGTAAACAGTGAATCCTGGACACTGGCTGTGGATATATGGGCCTGGGTTCAAATACTGCTTCTATCAATTTTGCACCATGTGAGCTTGGGAAGCTTTCTTTTTCTTTTCTTTTTTTTTTTTAAACATCTTTATTGGGGTATAATTGCTTTACAGTGGTGTGTTAGTTTCTACTTTATAACAAAGTGAATCAGCTATACATATACATATGTCCCCATATCTCCTCCCTCTTGCGTCTCCCTCTCACCCTCCCTATCCCACCCCTCTAGGTGGTCACAAAGCACTGAGCTAATCTCCCTGTGCTATGTGGCTGCTTCCCACTAGCTATCTATTTTACATTTGGTAGTGTATATATGTCCATGCCACTCTGAACCTAGGGGCAGGACAGGAATAAAGACGCAGACATAGAGAATGGACTTGAGGACATGGGGAGGGGGAAGGGTAAGCTGGAAGCTCTCTTAATCCTACTAGCCTACTTAGTTTTCTCATGTGTAAAAGGATGAGTTTAAATTACTTCCCTAATGGTACTGTTGTGTTAAATGAGACAACACTTGGAAAGTAATTAACACCATCCCTGGCAAATAGTAAGCTCTCAACGAGTGCTGGCTAGTGTTCATGCAGGTAATTTGTCCTCTTAACTGCAATGATGGCTCTAACATGAATTCAGATACCAAGCATATGGGAAAAGGTGCTTTTTGTTATTCACAAAGCAGGGGATGAATAGGATTTTTCTACAGAGCCTTGAATATAATAACATTAGCTAATGTCTATAAATTATTTATGATGTGCTAGACAATGTAATAAGTTTTTTTGTGGATCATATTATTTAGTTCTCATACAAACCCTATGAATATTTATCTATCTTATATATTGGAAATCTTGGTGGGGCAGATATAGCCCATTGGCACCTCCAGAAACACTTGTCTACTATTTTCCACTCTCCCTGTGCCGCAAGATACTGGCCTGCGTAGACCTTATCAACCTGGCTCTCTTGCCCTCTAGTTTCTGGTTAGGTTCTCTGGGTGTTTCAGTAGGGTCCTGGCAGAGAATAGATGACACAATTAAAATGGTTCAGTTGGAGAGAATGTAATAAAGTGACTATTGATTGACAAAGATGGTGAGCAATGTCTAGGGAAATTACAAGGAATTACTCAGCTTCCTGGGCCTAGCAATGGTGGACACCATGACCACCACAAAGCTTATAGGGTAAAGGATGAGAGCAGTTACCAGAATTAGAGTCAGAGAGAGATGTGTGAAAAGGGCTGGCTGTGACAGGACTGTGGTCCTCAGGTGAGGGATGCAGCCAGTCTTCATGACCCTTAGGAAGGAAACCTCCTCCTCTGTCTCTGATCTCTTCCTGGTGCTCCCCATTTGCTGAACCCAGTTGGAAGCCTGAGGACAAGGCTTCCAGGTGAGCTACTTCAGGACAGAGCAGGGGGGAGAAGGGAGAGGGAATTCAGAAGGTCAAGCGAGCATACACAGACCATCTGCCTATGAACACAACACCAGTAACTGTTACTTGCTTTAAGCAATAGAGAATTATTCCTTTGCTCTACTGTTCTAAACTGCTCATTTCCTCCTCCTTCTTTCTTCTATTATTTTTCCTCATAAACTGTGATCTCTAAATATTGTAGTGGGAAACTTGAAATGGCTTGGCATCTTAGAGTAATCCCGCCCCTCTTAGATTTGAGGATATTTCATTGTGAAAAAGTCAAGATAAAAAAAAAATACATTACTAAAATTCCATTTATCCTTTATTTTCTCATAATATAAAGAAAGGTTGGGCTTCCCTGGTGGCGCAGTGGTTGAGAATCCGCCTGCCAATGCAGGGGACACGGGTTCGAGCCCTGGTCTGGGAGGATCCCACATGCCACGGAGCAACTAGGCCCGTGAGCCACAATTACTGAGCCTGCGCATCTGGAGCCTGTGCTCCGCAACAAGAGAGGCCACGATAGTGAGAGGCCCGCGCACCGCGATGAAGAGTGGCCCCCGCTTGCCACAACTAGAGAAAGCCCTCACACAGAAACGAAGATCCAACACAGCCATAAATAAATAAATAAATAAATAAATAAATATTTAAAAAAAAAAAAGAAAGGTTACTGCCAAATATGGCAATAAAGGTTTTATTGCTGCAATTTTTATGACAAAAACAAGCATATCTCCTAATGAATTTTGGTTTATTAGATCACCAACTGCCAACATGGGGTCCCTGGGTCTTAGGAGACCACAATGGTAGCAACAGAGGTCTGCACGCTGTTTTAAATATTTCAGAAAATCTAATATAATCATACTTTTACAAGTGATAAAGCCTCACAGACTAACAAAAACATCAAGATTCTGTACTTTTACTGAAATGATATTAGCTCTATGCGGTGACCCTAGTAATTTCATGCTGATCAGAAGCTTTGATTGGCAGTTATATGTGTCTTTGATTAATAAAACATGGGAGATCAAATGAATTATTACTTAATCTGTGCAGTTTGCTAGATAAAGTCTTTGAAAATTCAGAGTCAGTTGGGGGAAAATAATTAACTGGTTGCTCGGTAGTGAAATAATAAGCACAATACTGACTTGGCGTTTTTTTCTCATATTTGTCGGGAGGCCAAGGCAGGCTTCTAGATGGGCCAAAATCTGATGAAAAATTCAAGACAATTATTTGTTTTCAGTAATAATAACAATAACATTAATGATAATAGTGATGATGGCTAACAGTTCTTACGTGGCCAGACACAGTGCTGAAATGCTCAATGTGTAATATGTTATTTAATCCATCTAGTAGCCCTAAAAAGAAGACACTCTAATTATCTCTTGTCTTAAGTTGGGTTTCCTCAGAAGCAGATTCAAAGATGAAGATTTGTGTGCAGGTAGTTCATTTGGGAAGTGATGTCAGAAGCACTGATAGGGAATGAAGTGAGCTGGGAAGGGAGGGAAAGCAGTATACGATACATTAATGAACAGGTTGTTTCTGTGGGCAGCTGGGGTTCAGTCCTCCTCAGTATGTCTGGGAGACATGTAGAACACCACCGAGTTGCATCACACAATCGGCAAGGAAGGTGCGGTATTGATCCACCAGATTCTGTTTGTAATTGGTTGAAAGCTACTTCCAGGGGCACTGACTCTCAAGCACTTCTGGTTTGTCCTGTGTCGGGGCCAAGCATGCTCCTGTGGCTGGAGAAAGCCCTCAGCTGGAGAGACACAGATGCTTTGCAGAGAGAAACCTTGGTGATGCAAGAGGATAAGAGCCAGTACCAACATCTCCTGCATTCCTATCCTGCAGACAAGGAAGCCAAGACTTCATGAGTTGAAACAGCTTGTCGGAAGTCACAGAGCACTTGTGTTGAAGTGCCGTTCCATAGCATTTTATTACTACCCATGACTAAAGCCTACTAATATACAATAGCCTACTAAATGAGTTCTTACTCTTAGAGTTTATTTTTTTTTACAACAGCTTTATTGAGATATGATTCACATAACATATATTTCACTTATTTAAAGTCCACAATTCCATGGTTTTTAGTATATTCACTGTGCAACTGTCACCACAATCGATTTTAGAACCCTTTACTTACCCCCAAAGAAACCCTATGTCCACTAGTGATCATGCCTCATTTCCTCTATCTTACCCTCAGCGGCTGGGCACCGTTAACCTACTTTCTGTCTCAGTGGATTTGCCTTTTCTGGATGTTTCATATAAATGGAATCATATATTATGTGATCATTCTGTCTGGCTTCTTTCACTTAGCATAAGGTTTTAAAGGTTCATCCCTATTGTAACATACATCAGTACTTCATTCCTTTTTATTGCCAAATAATGTTTTATTTCATGTTTATCCATTCATCAGTTGATGGGCATTTGAGTTGTTTCCACTTTTGGCTATTATGAATAATGTTGCTATGAAAATTTGTTTTTAAGCTTTTTTTATAGATATATGTTTTCATTTCCTCTGGGTATCTCCCTAGGAGTGGAATTGCTAGGTTATATGGCAACTCGGCTTTTAACATTTTGTGGACCTGCCTGACTCTTCTCCAAGATGGTTTCGGGGTTTATTGATGACAAATCTGCTGTTCAGCTGAGCCCATCCTGTCTCACGTTGTTTGGCAAAGGAGAAAAGTCACCACCATGCACTTGCACACATAGATTTCCAGAATTCCTAAGGTGTTCAAGAAGGATGTTATCAGTGCATTGTCAACTGTTGACTTAAGTTGATCCTGAATCTCCATGCCTGCACTTGTTGCTTTTTACTTATAAATTCTTAATACTCTAGCTTCATCATTATTCATTTAGTTTATGATTATGGGTTGTCTGGTTAACCCTACTGGGTGTAGTGATGCATGTTTTCATCAAGAGTATTTTTGGCCTTCAGTTTCGAAATAGCTAGAATTTAAAGCGTATACAAGTGGCAGTTCATTAAACATGCATTTGTTTCTGTTTTTATTCGGCATCTGCGGTGAGTCAGGCATTGTATTTGGTGCTGGGAATACAGTGGGGGGTACAAAAACAGACACAATTCAGTTAGAGAAAAGTAAACTTTAAGAGGAACTGCACCAGAAGATGCACTTCTGAGTCGTTGTTGGGGTCTTCTTCATAGCAAGCGGCTACCGCATCCCTATAATTCACCCTGAATCTAAGGCAAGCTTTGTTCAAAAATGCTGTATTGTCATTTCATTAAATGTTATATAAAGAAATGGAAAAACCTCTTACCCACAAGGAGCTTGAAATTTAAATAAAGAGAGAGAATGCTTTCCAAAGTGGCTTCCACCTAGAATAATCCAAGTAAATAAAACGTATTAATAACCTATGAGGGCAGTGATGGTTGAGAGGGTTTTGTCTTGCTCTCCCAGTATTCTGAGTATGATTTAATTTGGGGGAAAAAAAGAGTTTGGTGGTCAAATCAAACATAAGAATGTTAAATCAAGGTTCTACATAAGCAGTCTATACCTTCACTGCCATTGTCATGAATTTATTATTAACTCTGCCTACTGGACACCACCTCTTGGATGTCCCACTAGCATGTCATTCTCTAGAAGTATTCAATACAAAATTAAACTCACAGCCTATCCACATCTCCACCGTCAGCCTAGCGCCAAACCTATTTTTTCTCCTATGCATGCTTCTCATTTTAGCATATCAAGGGTGCCACTCGCCATGCTGTTGTTCAAACCACAAATCTGGGCATGACTCTTGCTCCTTCCAGTAGCTTCCTTCACCCGATTACCAGTCAGTCATCAAGTCTTAAGTTAGTCTCCCACATATCTCTCACACAGATCTACTTCTCTCCTTTCCTGTCTCCACCCTATGTCAAGGCCACCAGCAGCTCTTGCCTCCTAACTCTTCTCCCTAACGCTAGAGTTTACGCTACAATCTTTGCTCCAAAGGGCAGCGAGTGGGTCATTCTAGAGCTCAGACCTATCATCTCACTTCCTTTTAGAGCTCTGTATAGCCATTGCCCCCAGGTTCAAGTGCGTGTTCCTTACCGTGCGGGAGCACACCTTTCGTGACCTGGCACCTGATGACCCGTCCAGTTTTATCTTCACCACCCCCCTTGCTGGACGCTCTAAATTGAGCAGAGCCAAACCAAACCTCTTACCGTCCCTTAATGTGCTAGGTTCTTTGGCTTTGGAGAATTTGCTTAAGTTGAACTTTTGAAAGTACTTTTCCAATAACATTTGGCTCAGTGGATTTCCATTCTCTCCTTATATTGGTTATGACATGGATTCAAATGTCATCGCGAAGATCCCAAATGGCAATGGCTTCAGTAAGATAGATGTGTATTTCTATCTCAAGTGATAATCCAGACACAAGCAGTTCTGGACTGATGTGGTGGCCCCACTCTGTCACTTAGAGATCTGGTGGAGACGGGGGTGGAGAGAAGAGAATCTGTCTCAGAAATCTGTGCAAGGCTGACTTTTTTTTTTTTTGCCTTGCTGCGCAGCTTGGGGGATCTTACAGGATCTTAGTTCCCCGACCAGGGATTGAACCCCGGGCCCAGTGCAGTAAAAGTGCCAAGTCCTAACCACTGGACCGCCAGGGAATTTCCAAGGCTGAATCTTTACGACCTGGCTTCTCTTGTTTTCTGGCATCTGTGGAATGTTGCTTCTGTCCTCACGGTCCCAGGTGGCTCACCACCACCTCTCATCCAGGCTAGTGGAAAGGAGGGACAGCAAGGACATACTCCCATAAAATATGCAATTAAGAAGTTGTATCCACCACTTTTACTCATAGGTCATCAGCCACAATTGGCCACACAATCATATCTAGCTGCAAGGAAGATCAGGAAATATTGGTCTTTCTTTAGGGAACAGATAGTTTCTGCTACATTCTTTCGTGCAAAACTAATCTGGAGAAATAAGTAAGTTTTTCTTTCAGTCATGTGCAATCTTGGCAGAGTTAAGAGCACAGGAGTCATACCCCTTTTCACCAAACCAGTGGTGTCAGATATTGGAACTTCAAGATAGATAAAGGCCATCAGGAGGGTGGCAGTAGCACCCACACTTACAAGTGATAAAACTGAGCACAGAGATGTTAAATACTTGTCCAAGAACATACACAACTTGTACATGCCACCTGCTGCCTTCTGAACCATATCCTGTGTTGAACAAACATGCACAACAACGTTTCATAGTGGCTAAGAACATCAGCTTCGAGCTTAGAAAGGTCTGGATGCATCACTTTTTGATATTGTGATATTTATAAAGTTCCTTAACTTTTCTGAGCTTCATTTCCTCACTAGGATGTTATGCACATTAAGTGGGATAATACATGGAATGTGCCAAGGAAAATGATGGGCCAGTGATGAGCACTTAATACATGGCGGGTAGTATTAGTTACTACAATGAGTATTTCTTACACTTTTGTCACTATTGTTATCAGTTATTGCCACTGTTGGAGAAATTGCAGCCAGGGAATTGTTCTCATACCTTTGTGTCCTCATACCATTTCTTCAGAGGCAGACAAAAACACCCCTGTAACAGAATCCTCTTCACTTTCTCCTTAATCTACCTGGCCCAAGGTGTCCACGTTTGCCTAAGGGGTGGTAAAGGTGGATTGAGAAACCACTGCTCTGTCCCAGTCTCGGTAAATTCACAGATCAGTGACTAAGTACTCAGACTCTGGAGGGAGACATGCCTAAGCTGGAATCCCAGTTTAGATGCTATCTGGCCTTGGAAAAGGTAATTGACTTCCCTTAGCATTATTCTCTGCTTCTAAAAATGAGAATAATATGAACATATACCTCAGAATGATTGTGGGAGGAATGACTGAGATCATTCACACACAAGTGTTCAAAACAGTATCTGGCATGTTGTCCATGCTCAGTAAATGTCAAATCCCTTTAAGCATGGATTTCAGCAGATGCAGTAGGGTTAGAAAGGAGGATGCAGAGTAGAGAAACTTAGAAGATAGAATTGAAACACCTGGTGATGTTCCAGTGTTAAGGGAAAGGCAGAGAGAGAAATCCATCAAGTTTATCATAAGAAAATCGATTATCTGATGGATCGGTTCACCAAGATGAGAAATACAGAGGAGGGGCAGGTTTGTGGGGAAGAGAATGAGTGCCACATTAGATGCACTGGATTTTAAATGGTCGAAGGATTCACCCATGGAGATAACAAACAGGCATTGCACGGGTGGGTCCCCAGCTTTGCAGAAAAGGCTAAGCCCAAAATGCCCACTTAAGAGAGTCATTCAACTCAGAAGTCATCAGGCACAGGTCACAGGCTCAGTTGTCTTCAGGGACCAGTGTGGTCAGGTGAAAGGTAGGAATGAGTAATGGTTAAGTCGGGGCCAGCAAGGCAGGGAATGCCCTACCGAAGGCCTTCAGGTGCTTTTATCTGGGTGAATGAGCACATTTTAGGAGTATTCTGCCTGAGGGCTGAATGTGACTTTTCATCCAGGCAGATATTGAAGTGCTTGAAATGAACGAAATCTACCCCAGGAATTGCCTAGTGTGAAAAGAGAAGATTAAAGATCAAATTGAAATGTACTTAGACTTCTCTGGTGTCACTGAAATCTACATTGTACAGTACTTTGGCAAGGAACGAGGCTCTCCCAGCAGTGTTCATGGTCTGACAGCTGTAACCAATACCTAACATTTCCCTTTTGGATATAAATAATTATCTTTCACAGCATTGACATATACAAAGCAAGAAAATTCCCCCTGTTATTTGGAAAGCCTCTACTTCACAATTCGTGTTTATCTTCCTACATCTTTCCTACATTTCAAACTCATGTTTTGTTTAAAAAGAAGACAGAGACAAGAAAGCATTGGTGATAGCATTATAATTACAGGACATTTATTTCACTCAAATCTGAATGACATTTTTGGGGGACCGTTGGATGTTTTGCCCCCTGCAGTAATTTCCCATTGCTGCTATAACAAAATACCACAAATTTAGTCACGTAAAATAAACCAGATTTATTCTCTTATGGTTCTGGAGGTCAGAAGTCCAAAATGATCTCACTAGACTAAAATCAAGGTGTCTACAGGGCTGCATTTCCTTCTGGAGGCTCTAGCAGAGAATCTGTTTTCTTCCCTTTTCTAGCCTCTAAGGGCTTGTGGCCCTTTTCTCCATCTTCAAGGCCAGCAAAGCTGCATCTCTTTGACCACTGTTTCTGCAGTCACCCACCCCCCACTCCCTGACTTTCTCTTCTGCCTCCCTCCCCATTTCTAAGGACTCTTGTGATTATATTGGGCCCACCTGGAATCCAGGGCATTCCCCCATTTTAAGGTCGGCTGATTAGCCACCTTAATTCCACCTGCAAAATCCCTTCGCTATGTAAGTTTACACATTCCTTCATATTGCTGAGACATAGTCCATGGTTCAGATGTACCATCCTTTGTTTGATGAAGGACATCTGGGTTGTTTCCAGTTTTTAGTAATTTTGAATAGGGCAGCTATGAACATTTGTGTACAGGTTTTTGTTCAAATAGAAGTTTGCATTCTCTGAGACAGATGCCCAAAAGTGCAATGGCTGGGTTATGCGGTAATCGCATGTTCAGTTTTATACTAACTGCCACACTCTGTTTTAGAGTGGCTGTACTATTTTACATTCTATTAAAGAATTTTGAGCAGCGATGTGATCCTGTGTATGATTTAAAACCATTATCTGGTGAGTGGGTCAAGCATGTGTGCAGGGAGAGCAAAGGTAGAGGCAAGGAAATCAGTGGTGGTCCAGGTGAGGCCCGGGGGTGTCAGCACATGGTGGGCGAGGTGCAGATGGTGAGAAGCAATCAAATAAGAGGCATGCGTGGAAGCTAATTGAGCGTCGCTGCAGAGTTGCTCTGGGAAAGAGAGGATCTGAGAGGATTCCGATGCTTTGGGCTTGAGCAGGTTGGTGAACAGTTTTCCTATTTGTCTTGAGAATGGGAGGACTTGGGCAGAAGTGAACATGGGGAGGGGGTGAAGGCCATGTTTAATTTGATGTTCCTGTCAGATTTCTTAGTGGAAACTTGTTGAGTGGGTGGTTAGAAATAGGAGTCTGGAGCCCAGGGAAGGGTTGGGAGGCTGGAGCTACAGAGGAAAAGGATAATGTATCTGAACATGCCCAGCACAAAGCTTGACATGTTCACAGGCGAGAACTGTCCACTTGATGTGATCTCAAAGAAGAATTTTTTTCATATTCAGCACTTCACAAGGAAAATAGACCCTAGGTTTCAGTTTCAATAGCAAGTACAGACTACAAGAATGTGCAAATCAGAAACAAAGGGTGATGGACACCAGTGTTTTCACTTGGTTTATTTCTGATATCTCCTAGGGAACTTCTTTGTATAAGTACATCCTAGAGAAGGTTTTGTTGTTCATTTGTCTGTAGCAAGGTTGCAATGTGTTTTCTCTTTTTAAAAATAACGATTGCTAATGCAAACAAGTCCATTGTGATTTGTAATTATAGGAGAACTCTATACAAATCGTTTTTAGTACAGGTGTTTCTATTTTATGTTGTGATTTTTGAGGGGTGAAAAGGATAATACAATGTACAGATACTTGCTTTGTTGCCAGAGCATTGGATTCTTAGGTTCTGGGGCTGTCCTGGCAATGACCCTTGTGAGCTGCAGCTGGGAGGAGAGCACATGTTCCACTTCTATTGATGGATAGGAATGTGATAGGTAGTTGCACCTCCACTTCCCCCACAAAAGCCAGCTCACCTTCAACCTTCCCAACAAGGAAGCTGAGGCCCAGAGATGAAACGTGACTTCCCACAATCAGTGTGAGGGGAGAGCACAGCCAGGCCTAAATGCCAGGCCTCCTGATTATTATTATAAGTCACCATTCTCTTTCCCCCATACCCACCTCAGAGTGCTCCTTGGAAAACAAAAATTTGCTAACCCACAGTTCTGAGGAAATGGAGAATAGAAAGTTGTGGTCTCTTTATTTCTTTAGGTTTCTTTCCACTGGCTAAACTCTTTAGATATATAATGTATCAAGTTCAGGCCCTAAATGATAGAGTTGAAATCAGCTGCCCGCAATTCAGCAAACAGGGATCGACTCCCTGTCTGCGTTGGTGATTCAGTCTTTTGTCCATGAGAACTGCCTGAGGGACTAAAGAATGTACTGGTACCTGGACCTCATCCTGGACCAACTAAATCAGAACCTCTGGAACCACCCCTTTCGTGGGCATAAATCCATGGTAAAATAATAGAGATGCTGTGGTAGGCCAAAAAGTGTTCTCCCAAAAGATACCCTGTCAAATCCCAGGAACCAATGAATGTTAGCTTATTTGGAACAAGTGTCTTTGTAGATGTGATTATGTTAAGGCTCTTGAGATAATCCTGGATTGTCCATGTGGACTCTAAATCCAATTACAAGTGTCCTCTCAAGAGACACAAAGGAAAACAGAGACATAGGGAGGGGGTGATGTGACCATGAGGGCAGAGAGGCAGCCACAAGCCAAGGACCACCTGAAGCCACCAGGAGCTGGAAGAGGCAGGAAGGAACACCTTGACTACACCTTGACTTTGGACTTCTGGCCTCCAGAACTCTGAGAGAATACATTTCTGTTGTTTTCTTAGCCACACGGTTTGTCGTAATTTGTTACAGCAGCAAAAGGGATCTAATACAGAGACCGATGTTAGTTTGCAAACAAACAAAGGAAGTTAGGAGCAATGGGATACGTGAAAAGGGGTGGGATCTATGAAGTTTCTGAGAGAGGAGAAAGAAGAGTGGTGTCAGTCCCACCCCTCCAGCCCATGACCCCTTCTGCTTGAAATGGTTCAACTGTTCCACTTTGCCACAAAGATCCAGTTCCTGACAAGGCCTCCCTCCCCAGCAGACCCCACCTGTGAGCTCCTGGGGTGCCTCACACTTCTTTTTTTTTTTTCCCTTAACATCTTTATTGGAGTATAATTGCTTTACAATGGTGTGTTAGTTTCTGCTTTATAACAAAGTGAATCAGCTATACATATACATATATCCCCATATCTCCTACCTCTTGCGTCTCCCTCCCACCCCTCTAGGTGGACACAAAGCACTGAGCTAATCTCCCTGTGCTATGCGGCTGCTTCCCAGTAGCTATCTGTTTTACATTTGGTAGTGTATATAAGTCCATGCCACTCTCTCACTTCGTCCCAGCTTACCCTTCCCCCTCCCCATGTCCTCAAGGCCGTTCTCTATGTCTGCGTCTTTATTCCTGTCCTGCCCCTAGGTTCTTCATAACCTTTTTTTTTTTTTTTTAGATTCTATATATATGCTTTAGGATACAGTATTTGATTTTCTCTTTCTGACTTCCTTCACTCTGTATGACAGACTTTAGGTCCATCCACCTCACTACAAATAACTCAATTTCATTTCTTTTTATGGCTGTGTAATATTCCATTGTATATATGTGCCACATCTTCTTTATCCTTTCATCTGTTGATGGACACTTAGGTTGCTTCTGTGTCCTGGCTATTGTAAATAGAGCTGCAATGAACATTGTGGTACATGACTCTTTTTGAATTATGGTTCTCTCAGGGTATACGCCCAGTAGTGGGATTGCTGGGTGGTATGGTAGTTCTATTTTTAGTTTTTTAAGGAACCTCCATACTGTTCGCCATAGTGGCTGTATCAATTTACATTCCCACCAACAGTGCAAGAGGGTTCCCTTTTCTCCACACCCTCTCCAGCATTTATTGTTGGTAGATTTTTTTGATGATGGCCATCCTGACTGGTGTGAGGTGATACCTCATTGTAGTTTTGATTTGCTTTTCTCTAATGATTAGTGATGTTGAGCATTCTTTCATGTGTTTGTTGGCAATTTGTATGTCTTCTTTGGAGAAATGTCTGTTTTGGTCTTCTGCCCATTTTTGGATTAGGTTGTTTGTTTTTTTGATATTGAGCTGCATGAGCTGCTTGTAAATTTTGGAGATTAATCCTTTGTCAGTTGCTTCATTTGCAAATATTTTCTCCCATTCTGAGGGTTGTCTTTTCGTCTTCTTTATGGTTTCCTTTGCTGTGCAAAAGCTTTTAAGTTTCATTAGGTCCCATTTGTTTATTCTTGTTTTTATTTCCATTTCTCTAGGAGGTGAGTCAAAAAGGATCTTGATGTGATTTATGTCATAGAGTGTTCTGCCTATGTTTTCCTCTAAGAGTTTGATAGTGTCTGGCCTTACATTTAGGTCTTTAATCCATTTTGAGTTTATTTTTGTGTATGGTGTTAGGGAGTATTCTAATTTCATTCTTTTACATGTAGCTGTCCAGTTTTCCCAGCACCACTTATTGAAGGGCTCTCTTTTCTCCATTGTATATTCTTGCCTCCTTCATCAAAATTAGGTGACCATATGTACTTGGGTTTATCTCTGGGCTTTCTATCCTGTTCCATGGACCTATATTTCTGTTTTTGGGCCAGTACCATACTGTCTTGATTACTGTAGCTTTGTAGTATAGTCTGAAGTCAGGGAGCCTGATTCCTCCAGCCCTGTTTTTCTTTCTCAAGATTGCTTTGGCTATTCGGGGAATTTTGTGTTTCCATACAAATTGTGCAATTTTTTGTTCTAGTTCTGTAAAAAATGCCAGTGGTAGTTTGATAGGGATTGCATTGAGTCTGTAGATTGCTTTGGGTAGTATAGTCATTTTCACAATGTTGTTTCTTCCAATCCAAGAACATGGTATATCTCTCCATCTGTTTGTATCATCTTTAATTTCTTTCATCAGTCTCTTATAGTTTTCTGCATACAGGTCTTTTGTCTCCTTAGATAGGTTTATTCCTAGGTATTTTATTCTTTTTGTTGCAGTGGTAAATGGGAATGTTTCCTTAATTTCTCTTTCAGAGTTTTCATCATTAGTGTATAGGAATGCAAGAGATTTCTGTGCATTAATTTTGTATCCTGAAACTTTACCAAATTCATTGATTAGCTCTAGTAGTTTTCTGGTGGCATCTTTAGGATTCTCTATGTATAGTATCATGTCACATGCAAACAGTGACAGCTTTACTTCTTCTTTTCTGATTTGGATTCCTTTTATTTCTTTTTCTTCTCTGATTGCTGTGGCTAAAACTTCCAATACTATGTTGAAAGAAGTGGTGAGAGTGGGCAACCTTGTCTTGTTGCTGATCTTAGTGGAAATGGTTTCAGTTTTTCACCATTGAGAACGATGTTGGCTGTGGGTTTGTCATATATGGCCTTTATTATGTTGAGGTAAGTTCCCTCTGTGCCTACTTTCTGGAGAGTTTTTATCATAAATGGGTGTTGAATTTTGTCAAAAGCTTTTTCTGCATCTATTGAGATGATCATATGGTTTTTCTCCTTCAGTTTGTTAATATGGTGTATCACATTGATTGATTTGTGTATATTGAAGAATCCTTGCATTCCTGGGATAAACACCACTTGATCATGGTGTATGATCCTTTTAATGTGCTGTTGGATTCTGTTTGCTAGTATTTTGTTGAGGATTTTTGCATCTATGTTCATCAGCGATATTGCCTGTAGTTTTCTTTCTTTGTGACATCTTTGTCTGGTTTTGGTATCAGGGTGATGGTGGCCTCGTAGAGTGAGTTTGGGAGTGTTCCTCCCTCTGCTATATTTTGGAAGAGTTTGAGAAGGATAGGTGTTAGCTCTTCTCTAAATGTTTGGTAGAGTTCGCCTGTGAGGCCATCTGGTCCTGGGCTTTTGTTTGTTGGAAGATTATTAATCACAGTCTCAATTTCAGTGCTTGTGATTGGCCTGTTTATATTTTCTATTTCTTCCTGTTCAGTCTTGGAAGGTTGTGCTTTTCTAAGAATTTGTCCATTTCTTGCAGGTTGTCCATTTTATTGGCATGTAGTTTCTTGTAGTAATCTCTCATGATTCTTTGTATTTCTGCAGTGTCACTTGTTACTTCTCCTTTTTCATTTCTAATTCTGTTGACTTGAGTCTTCTCCCTTTTCTATAGATGAGTCTGGGTAATGGTTTATCAATTTTGTTTATCTTCTCAAAGAACCAGCTTTTAGTTTCATTGTTCTTTGCTATTGTTTCCTTCATTTCTTTTTCATTTATTTCTGATCTGATCTTTATGATTTCTTTCCTTCTGCTGACTTTGGGGTTTTTTTGTTCTTCTTTCTCTAATTGCTTTAGGTGTAAGGGTAGGTTGTTTATTTGAGATGTTTCTTATTTCTTGAGGTAGGATTGTATTGCTATAAACTTCCCTCTTAGAACTGCTTTTGCTGCATCCCATAGGTTTTGGGCCATCGTGTTTTCATTGTCATTTGTTTCCAGGTATTTTTTGATTTCCTCTTTGATTTCTTCAGTGATCTCTTGGTTATTAAGTAGTGTATTGTTTAGCCTCCATGCATTTGTATTTTTTGCAGATTTTTTCCTATAACTGATATCTAGTCTCATAGTGTTGTGGTCGGAAAAGATACTTGATATGATTTCAATTGTCTTAAATTTACCAAGGCTTGATTTGTGACCCAAGATATGATCTATCCTGGAGAATGTTCCATGAGCACTTGAGAAGAAAGTGTATTCTGTTGTTTTTGGATGGAATGTCCTATAAATATCAATTAAGTCCATCTTGTTTAATGCATCATTTAAAGCTTGTGTTTCCTTATTTATTTTCATTTTGAATGATCTGTCCATTGGTGAAAGTGGGGCATTAAAGTCCCCCACTATGATTGTGTTACTGTCGATTTCTCATTTTATGGCTGTTAGCATTTGCCTTATGTATTGAGGTGATCCTATGTTGTATGCATAAATATTTATAATTGTTATATCTTCTTCTTGGATTGATCCCTTGATCATTTTGTAGTGTCCTTCTTTGTCTCTTCTAATAGTCTTTATTTTAAAGTCTATTTGTCTGATATGAGAATTGCTACTCCAGCTTTCTTTTGATTTCCATTTGCATGGAATATCTTTTTCCAACCCCTCACTTTCAGTCTGTATCTGTCCCTAGGTCTGAAGTGGGTCTCTTGTAGACAGCATATATATGGGTCTTGTTTTTGTATCCATTCAGCCAGTCTATGTCTTTTGATTGGAGCATTAAATCCATTTACATTTAAGGTAATTATCAATATGTATGTTCCTATTACCATTTTTTAATTGTTTTGGGTTTGTTATTGTAGGTCTTTTCCTTCTCTTGTATTTCCTGCCTAGAGAAGTTCCTTTAGCATTTGTTGTAAAGCTAGTTTGGTGGTGCTGAATTCTCCTAGGTTTTGCCTGCCTGTAAAGATTTTAATTTCTCTGTCGAATCTGAATGAGATCCTTGCTGGGTAGAGTAATCTTGGTTGTAGCTTTTTCCCTTTTATCACTTTAAATATGTCCTGCCACTCTTTTCTGGCTTGCAGAGTTTCTGCTGAAAGATCAGCTGTTAACTTTATGGGGATTCCCTTGTATGTTATTTGTTGTTTTTCCCTTGCAGCTTTTAGTATTTTTTCTTTGTGTTTAATTTTTGATAGTTTGATTAATATGTGTCTTGGTGTGTTTCTTCTTGGATTTATCCTATGTGGGACTCTCTGTGCTTCCTGGACTTGATTAACTATTTCCTTTCCCATATGAGGGAAGTTTTCAACTATAATCTCTTCAAATATTTTCTCAATCCCTTTCTTTTTCTCTTCTTCTTCTGGGACCCCTATAATTCAAATGTTGGTGTGTTTAATGTTGTCGCAGAGGTCTCTGAGACTGTCCTCAATTCTTTTCATTCTTTTTTCTTTATTCTGCTCTGCAGTAGTTATTTCCACTATTTTATCTTCCAGGCCACTTATCCGTTCTTCTGCCTCTGTTATTCTGCTATTGATTCCTTCTAGAGAATTTTTAATTTCATGTATTGTGTTGTTCATCACTGTTTGTTTGCTCTTTAGTTCTTCTAGGTCCTTGTTAAACGTTCCTTGTTTTTTCTCCATTCTATTTCCAAGATTTTGGATCATCTTTACTATCATTACTCTGAATTGTTTTTCAGGTAGACTGCCTATTTCCTCTTCATTTGTTTGGTCTGGTGGGATTTTACCTTGCTCCTTCATCTGCTGTGTGTTTCTCTGTCTTCTCATTTTGGTTAACTTACTGTGTTTGGGGTTTACAAACACAGTAAGTTTGCAGGCTGCAGGTTTGTAGTTCCTGTTGTTTTTGGTGTCTGCCCCCAGTGGCTAAGGTTGGTTCAGTGGGTTGTGTAGGCTTCCTGGTGGAGGGGACTGGTGCCTGTGTTCCGGTAAATGAGGCTGGATCTTGTCTTTCTGGTGGGAAGGACCGTGTCCAGTGGTGTGTTTTGGGGTGTCTGTGACCTTATTATGATTTGAGGCAGCCTCTCTGCTAATGGGTGGGGTTGTGTTCCTGTCTTGCTAGTTGTTTGGCATAGGGTGTCTAGCACCGTAGCTTGCTGGTCATTGAGTGGAGCTGGGTCTTAGCATTGAGATGGACATCTCTGGGAGAGCTTTTGCCATTTAATATTACATGGAGCCAGGAGGTCTCTGGTGGACCAATGTCCTGAACTCTGCTCTCCCCCCTCAGAGGCACAGGCCTGACACCCGGCCGGAGTATCAAGACCACACTAATAAAAAGAGAAAAAGGAAAAATATATATATATCTTTGCTCCCAAAGTCTACTGCCTCAATTTGGGATGATTCCTTGTCTATTCAGGTATTCCACAGATGCAGGTACATCAAGTTGATTGTGGAGATTTAATCCGCTGCTCCTGAGGCTGCTGGGAGAGATTTCCCTTTCTCTTCTTTGTTCGCACAGCTCCTGGGGTTCAGCTTTGGATCCGACCCCACATCTGCATGTAGGTCGCCTGAGAGTGTCTGTTCTTCGCTCATACAGGACGGGGTTAAAGTAGCAGCTGATTCAGGGGCTCTGGCTCACTCAGGCCCGGGGGAGGGAGGGGTACGGATGTGGGGTGAGCCTGCGGCGGCAAAGGCCAGCATGACGTTGCACCAGCCTGAGGTGCGCCGTGCGTTCTCCCGGGGAAGTTGTCCCTGGTTCACGGGACCCTGGCAGTGGCAGGCTGCACAGGCTCCCGGGAGGGGAGGTGTGGATAGTGACCTGTGCTTGCACACAGGCTTCTTGGTGGCGGCAGCAGCAGCCTTAGCGTCTCATGCCCGTCTCTGGAGTCTGCGCTGATAGCCGCGGCTCGCTCCCGTCTCTGGAGCTCGTTTAGGCGGTGCTCTGAATCCCCTCTCATCACGCACCCCGAAACAATGGTCTCTTGCCTCTTAGGCAGCTGCAGACTTTTTCCCGGACTCCCTCCCGGCTAGCTGTGGTGCTCTATCCCCCTTCAGGCTGTGTTCATGCCGCCAAACCCGGTCCTCTCCCTGCGATCTGACCTCCGAAGCCCGAGCCTCAGCTCCCAGCCCCGCCCGCCCCGGCAGCTGCACAGACAAGCCTCTTGGGCTGGTGAGTGCTACTCAGCACCGATCCTCTGTGCGGGAGTCTCTCCGCTTTGCCCTCTGCACCCCTGTGGCTGCGCTCTCCTCTGTGGCTCCGAAGCTTCCCCCCGTGCCACCCGCAGTCTCCGCCCGTGAAGGGGCTCCTAGTGTGTGGAAACCTTTCCTCCCTCACGGCTCCCTCCCACTGGTGCAGGTCCCATCCCTATTCTTTTGTCTCTGTTTTTTTCTTTTTTCTTTTGCCCTACCCAGGTACGTGGGAAGTTTCTTGCCTTTTGGGAGGTCTGAGGTCTTCTGCCAGCGTTCAGTTGGTGTTCTATAGGAGCAGTTCCACGTGTAGATGTATTTCTGATGTATTTGTGGGGAGGAAGGTGATCTCCGCGTCTTACTCTTCTGCCATCTTGAAGTTCTTTCCCACACTTCTCCTCTTGACGCCTCTGTTCCCTCTGTCCACTCTGCAGGGAACTTCTGTCTCAGCCTCTCTACACAACCCCTGCCCCTCCTGTGCTTTCACCCCTTCACAGTCTCAGAACTCACCTGTAACTACACGTTAGGTGACTCTGTTCCTTCTTATGTTCTCTCGGAGTCTATCTTCCCTTGTGTTTGTAATTACAGCTATAATTACTTAATAAATTCGTTGAGAATTGATTTAAGCCCCAGCTTCCTCACTGGAATGTAAGCTCCTCGGGGACAGAGCCTATAACTGATTGGCATTTGCCCACCCAGCCCTCGGCACCTAGAACAATCCCTGGGGCATGGTAAGCGGCCTACAAACTAGCTGAATACTCTGTACATATTGGCGAAATGCGTGAAGTACCCATTTTCCCTTGAGGTGAGGAACCCATGGGAGCAGCCTTTCCCTGCCTTGCTTTGGAAGCCCTTGCAGTCCTTCTCCTATGGGAGTGATAGCGAGCGCACAGGAAAGCCACGTGGGGGAACAGAGACAGCCTGCTTGTTCTCACAGTTGGACACAGCAATGTGACATCCTTTGTGGGAGCTCACACAGGGAGCAACCGGCGCCCGGTGGAGCTGTGGGCTTTTGAGACCTCCTGAGTCGCTTTGTGTACTCTGTCTCTCACTTTGTACAATGTAGTACTCAAAACGCTGGAAAGGAAACACATGCCAGAGAGAAAAAGGAATGGAGATGGCTGAGATCTAATAAATCCATAGTGGGCCTGCTCTGTACTTATAAAACAATCTGGGTGGTAGCGCACCAGGAAAAAAGATGCATAGACTAATGTAATTTTCTTGAAGTCCCCTATAAAGGGTTTTATTCTGTAATACAGCTAAATTTATGAAACGGCTTTATCTTGAAAGATCCCGACGGGCTTACTAAGCTGAAAAAACATCAAGTATACGGCAGTCTTAAAACACCAGCGGTGCCCTCTTGTGATAAGGGTGGGGCTCTGTGACAGTAGGTAGCCGTCTTATAAGGCAGGTAGAGGCTTATCCCCTCAGCCTTCGGGGAAAGGTAAAGAGCCAGGGAGAGAAGGTAATTGCCCACGATGGGTAAGCGTCCCATGGGTGTTCTGTATTACTAAGGGCTACAGCTTTTTTCCTTTCTCCGTGTGAATTTGAGTGAGGGACTTTTGTCAGCATCTCTTTCCTTGCTTGGAGTAGGAGGTGGGTATTGACTCACAGCACTTCTTCACAGAAAGGAAACTTCTGTAAAACTTCCAGCGGTTGATGGAGGTCAGGGGCTGCCAGGCTAATTTGAAAGCCAAGCATTTAAAGAAGTAAAACATAACAACCTACAGTTTATCCAATAGTTAAAATATCATTTCCCTCCCAAAATTTACCTAACCCAATCCTGCCAAGTTGCCTGTGCTAGATTGTTCTTTGTTACTGTCCTGGTTTGGAGATGGTGGCACCAACTTTCAGTGCATTAAAGGAGAGGGTTTTTGTGGGTGGGAGGGGTGGGTAGCTGGCAGAGAAGGAAAGTCCTTCTTGATCACCTTCCAAGAATATCACCTTGCCAGGAGCTAAGAAAGGAAAATGGACCCCGCAGGTGAGGTAACTTCAGTTACACCATGTGTTGTCAAAGAACAGAGTCCAATCATTAAAAGTAGGTAAGATGTAACTCCCTTCTCTTCAAGAATGTTAAAAGTGATCCACCTCTAACCCAGAGCAAGACTTCCTCACATCTTCTCCTCTGCAGTCTCCCCCAGCCTACTTCTACTCCCAGCCAAACCACCCCTTCTGTTTTTACTTTTCACTTTCTTTCTTCCCTGTATTCTCTCTCAAAGTTCTAGGAACTGGGTTAGCAAAATGGTCTTCTCAGCTGGAGGAGAGCCAGAGCCACATTGGAAAAGATAAGGGTGTTAAACTTTGTTTGAACTCTCTATTTTAAAGAGAAAGTTGGAACCTATAGCATGGCACCCTAATGGAGCCAAGTGCATAGGTAAAGCCTGAAATTTGCAGGGCACATAGAAGCCCTGTCAACCAATCAGGCAACAAGTTGACAGAGCTACTTGGCCACCCCCTGAGGTACCTTGTGAGTCAGGATCAGGAGCTGTCCAGCACTGTGTAAAGTGCTTTACACACAGTGACTGCATCATCCTTACATCAACCTGAGAAGTAGGTACTAGTCTTTCTGTTCTATTCATGAGAAAATTGAGGCTTAGATAGTCTAAACAACTTTCTCAAGGTCACACAGCTAATCAAAATGAGCTCAAACATTCCAATCCAGATTGGTCTGACTCAGAGCCTTTGTCTTGGAAGTCTGCCTTCCAAAACATATGAAATTTTATTTTTAACTTTTTATTTTGAAATGAATTCAGGCCAACAGGAAAGCTGCAAAAAGAATACCGATAATTCCATTAGACCCTTATCCCAATTGTCCCAAATGTTAACATTTTATCACACCTACTTAATTATTCCTTCCTTCCCCCAACCATTTGAGACTAAATTGCAGACCTGGTGCCCCTTTACCTTTAATGCGCAGAGTGGTATTTCCTAAAAACAAAGATCTTTTTCTTTTCTGTTATAGAACCATGGAATAATTATCAAATTAGGAAATTTACACTATTGAAAGAATATTATCTAATCTACAAACCTGACTCAAATTTAGCCAGTTATGGTACTGATGTTCTTTATAGCATAAGGAAAATAATATTCTGATCCAGGATCCAACTCAGGGTCTTACACTGTGTTTAGACCTCATCTCTTTAGCCTCCTTTAATCTGGAAAACCTCCTCAACCTTGTTCTGTCTTTTATGATCTTTACATATTCTAAAATTGTAGGCCACTTATTTTGTAGACTGTTCCACAATTTGGGTTCCTATGATTAGATCCAGGTTATGCATTTATGGCAAAAACACCACAAAAGCATCACAGAATCCTAGTACATCATAAAGGGAGGCACTTAGTCTCTACTTGTGTCATTACTGTGAGTTAACATTGTCACTTAATTAGGGTGGTATCTGCCAAGTTTCTCCTTTATAAACTTTATATTTTTCCTTTTTACGTAATCTTGTAAGGAGGTATTTCCAGTCTCACAAATATCTTGTTTCTTTCCATACTTTCATCCACTAGTTCTAGCCTTCATTGATGATCCTTGCCCCAAACTGTTGTTAAGGTCATGGTTGCCAAATGGTGATTTTCTAATTGCATGAGTCCTTCTGCATTTACGAAGTTGGCATTTTATTTAAAGGAAGAATTTTCCCTTCTTCCCCATTTGTTAACTTTCATTTTTAAAAGTTGTATCAGCATGGGTTTATGGATTCTTACTTTATGGGATTACAATCTATTATTATCATCATTTCTTCTCATGCTGCAGTTGTCTACAGTTTGGCCAGTGGGAGGTCAAATATGCCGTTTTTATACCCAAGGATCCTAACATTTCAACTCTTACTGCTTCACCTAAAATCTGCCACCTTCCAGTTGCCTGTCTTGAATCCTTTATGTAGAGAATTTATTTTCCAAGAAGTCCTCAGACCCAGTGATCCAGTTTCTGTCTGTTCTTGCTGACTAATTCTTGAAATAAATTTTTTTTAAAAAGCTGGTTGTAGAGGTGAAGGGTGTTAAGTGGCAATTCTCCCAGGAGGCCATACTCATGGCCCTGCCACCTGCTTGGAGGCACGAGGGAGGTAACCTGTAGTCTTTCCTGAACATTTTTTGCTTTCTCATTTCTCTATCCTTTTGAACACATTCTACCCTCTGCCTGGATTAATTTGAACTCTCTACATTAACCCAGAGATGGACTCAAACTTCAAGACCCACATCTTCCTCTGCGAAGCCATCTCCATTTCCTAGGAAGAACTAATTATTCTCTGCTTGGCAGCTCAATAAACCTTTGGTATAGCCTTTTATTACAGAATCAATCACATGGCATTGTAGTTATTTATTTTGCCATTTTGTTCCTCTCAATAGGCTATGAGCTTTTCACAAGTGGATTCTTATACATTATCTGTGTAGAGCAATAATAAGCATTTTTAATGGTTTAAAATGCATTAGAATCTACTTTCAGGTCATTATATAAACCAGAGGACAGCAAACTTTTTTCGGCAGAGGGCCAGGTAGGCATCGTGGGTGATAGAATTTCTCTTGTAGCTGCTCAGCTCTGCCGCTGTGTGGAGAAAGCCCCCACTGCACGGTGTGGCTGTGTTGCAGTGAAATCCTATTTGCATAAGTAGGAATTGGGCTGGATTTTGCACTAGGGCCATTAGTTTGTTGGCTCTTGGTCTCTCCCACCTCAAGATGTTCTCAATGTTTGAATCAACTCACCTTCCCTTAGAGATCCCTAATTTCCACTGGCTAATGCCTGCATATCCTTACAGACTCAAACCTTACCTGTCTGGGGAGAGGGAGGAGCTCCCTGAGCCATATAACAGATGAAGTTCCAGTGCTGTATTTTCCGTAGCTCCCTCGTTAGTTCCCTATCCCAGCACCCTTCACTGTTAACTATAAATATTTTCATGACTGTCTTTCACCTTGAGTGAAATTATCATAAGAGCAGGTCACTCACTTCCTGTGCCCAGGGTCTATCACAGGGTTCGCTCTGCTCATAACACTCTGTAAATGAAGACTACATGCATGAGTAACTTGGGGCTGTCACACAGAGGAGCTGCATAGTCTGCCGCAGACACTGCCGGCGTCCCACCCATATCCCTGCTTCTTATCGCTTCAGGGCTTCAGGCCTAATTGACTTGCTGGGGAACACACACGCCCTGGGAGCAGCTCTCAACCGAAGACCAGAGGGGCAAGTGTATAAGGACCCCAGCTCCCTCACCCCTCAGGTGAGATAACCGTGAGGCTTCCAGAATTCCCCACCAAGATTTGCCTCTTGCTTCCCGCACTGACCGTTGATTGATAACAAACCTTTTGTGGCTACGTTGCCTACCTTATCTTATTTCCTGTTCCTACAGGTGCTCCCTTTACCTCCCAAATAAACCGCTTGCACTTGTTTCGTGGTCAGCTTCTGGAGAGAACAGACATAATCTTCACAACAGCCCTGTGGGGTGTGTATCATCACCTGTATTTAAAAAATTAAGGAGTGCAGGGCAGAGGGATTAAGGCCATTCAGTACATGCATGGAAGAGTTGGAACTTAAGCCCCAGCCCCCTGACTCCAGGCCCTGGACACCATCCACTTGACCTCATTATTCCTGACAGGTATTCAACCAGTGTGCATCAAATGCCTGGACAGCTGAATATACTTGTGACATAAACTCACCTGCCCAAATTCAATCCTGAATTCAAATGGTTTCTTCTTAGTCATAATATAGTGCAAAATAGATTGCCCTGTTTAGGTAAGAATGAAATCTAAAAAGCATGAACATTTAAGTCAGTTGGATTATTTCCCCCTAACCGTCTGTGCCCTTAGGAGCCAGCTCTTCCAGATCCTATTGAACAGGGAATATCTGCTGAATCCCAGTCTTGTGGCAGTTGATTTCACATGACCATTAACTTTGTTTGCAGTAACTGCTCTGCTCCGTGGAGGATTACTTGAGAGTGAAGCCTCTGTAGGTGTTTAAAGCATTAACCCTCTCGTCCAGGAAGTCTCATACTGTTGGACCCGGCTGTAAGCTGATTTGTATTTTACAGCACCTTGCATAGATGGATTTCGAACAGAAGAAGGTCTATTTAGGTGAGGGGCAGCATGGGGTGAAGTTGAATCCCAAAGCCAAAACGCAGAGGGCACCGATTAAGTACAGGTTAAAAGAATGTGGGAAATAGACCAATAGAAGGGAGGAAGACAGTCCCTGAACAGGCTACATCACAGGGAGCTGCTCTCGAGAAATGGATTGGGCAAAAAAATTCCGAGTGTGAGATCTGTGTTTGGATGAGAAACAGGGAGTGTTTGCAGAATAAGACAAGGGAAATGTTTATTCCATTTCTGCAGAGGCTCTTGGATTTCTGAGTTCCATTTCTACAATTCTGGTACACAGCTACTAATGTAAAAGCTCATTAGCAGAATTACACGCTGGGCTAGCTCAGTCTCTGGAGCCATGGCACCTGGGGAAGATATTTCTCCTGTGTTACCTCACACCCCTCACATGCAAAGTGGGATAAAATAGCTCCTTCCCCATGGAGTTGATGGGGGGAGAAAATGACTAACTCTGTGTGAATTGCCAAGGATAGTGCCTGTCACATGGAAATCATCCAACTCATGGCTGCCATTTTTATTATTATGGGTGGTGGCATTATTTCAGAAATATCCATCAGGATTGGCACCTTCCATGAATCAGTGCCATTTGGGTGTGTCCACTGAAGTGGTTACTACGGCAGACATCTACCTTGTCCTTAAAACCACTGAGAAAGAGCTTATCAAATTTTTTTGCTGAAATTTATATAAAAGATCTACCACAAGTCTGTCTTTTGCCATTTAATGTCCATGAAGGAAATCAGGTCACTCAGGCACAACTCAATTTTAATGAACCCTTGCAGGCTTCTAAAGATCACCCCTTTATTTTATTTTTAAGTGTTCAGAACCATTGCTTTAATGATCAGCTCTGGAGTCTTGACCCAGCACAATGTCAGTCTCATTATAGAATTGCAGAATCCACTGCCGCTTTTGAAATATTTGAAATATTTGGAAATATTTGGCATACTCTTTCTATGCCCTGTCTCAGTGCCCTCCTTGTTCTTCTGGATTGAATTATTTAGAGCAACTAGTTACAGCCTTACACACCCTTGACTCAACTTAAGGTGTCTTTTATCTTCTGTGAGTTCTGTGTTTTTATTCTGATGCTCATTTTTCTTGGCATTTTGTCTTGAGGAGTTAGCGGCGAAGCAGATACTGAGGAGGTCTACATTCTCTTTGCCATCCCTCTCCTCTGCCCACCTGAAGAAGCAGGCTTTATGATTCAACTTTCTGTTCCAGACTCAGCTTGAAAGCCCATTTGGGTGTCCTTAGAATTCTTTCTGTGTGTCAGCTTATATGAGACACCCCACTCCAGATGTCTTGTTTTCCCACTGTTCACTGTTCAACTTAACAAAACACATATTAGGTACCCACTGTGAGGCAGACATTGTGTTATGCTTCAGAGATACAAAGGAAAACAAGATGTAGTCCCTGTTTCCAAGAGGCTCAGGGTAAAGTGAGAGATGCAAAAAGACAAATGCAAGACAGCATACAAGAACTCTGCTAAAGAGCAACGCTGCCAAGCTGGGCACCTCCACCTGGGAGCTGGAGGAGGTGGGGGGGCTTCATGGAGGAGGTGGTGTTTGAACAAGTTTTTTACTTTATTCCCTTTATTTGTCTACCCCACCCCATTCCCTTCTCTAGTCCTACTGGCCACCATTGACAATGTGTACAAATGTGTCTTTTTGCTTGTCTAGTATTCATGCAAAATACATATTGCCATTTTATGTCCATGAATTTAGTTTTTAAATGGATGTAAATGAGCCTGTGTCACTTACCTTATTCTGTTTTTTACTTTCCTTCATTAAGCATTCTTTGTGTGAACATCTAGGCTGTTACTCACCACCTGTTCCTATGGGCTGTGCACCCTTCACACTTCACTTTTCCACTGTCTCGGTGTGGAACATCCATTGTAGTTCCCAACACCCCAAATCACTCTGCTGTAACGCGCTTTATGACTCACTTGTGGATCAGTGTGAGAAGTTTCTTGGGTCACATACACCCAGGAATATGGTTGCTGGGTCATAGGTATGACAGGAAGAATTGTGGCCTCAAAAATGTCCACTTTCTAATTCTCGGAATGGGTGAATGTGTCACCTGATATGGCAAGAGGGATTCTGCAGGTGTGATTAAGTTAAAGATCTTAAGAGATGGGGAGAGAAGCGTGGATTTTCCAGGTGGGTCCAGTGTTATCACAGGGGTTCGTATAAGAAAGAAGGGAGAGGCAGAAGGGTCAGAGTCAGAGATTTAAAGATACTATATTGCTGGCTTTGAAGATGGAGGAAGCGGCCATGAGTCAAGGAATCAGGTGACCTCTCTAAATTAGAAAAGGCAAGAAAACATTTCCCCTAGAACCTCCAGAAGGAACGTGACCCTGCCAACATCTTGATTTTAGCCAGACTTCTAACCTCCAGAATTGTACAGTAATACCTTTTTGCTGTTTTAACCCACTAGGTTTGTGGTAATTTATTATAGCAGCAGGAGGAAACTGAGAAATAAGGTATGACTAGACTTATTTTGAGATGGTGCTAGATTACTCTGCACAGTGGCCACCCTGGTCTACATCCACTATGGTTATACATGAGGTACCTTGTCTCTGTACCCCCAGGATCATTTGGCCTGATCCAGCTTTCTGATTTCTGTTAGTCTTATGGTTGTAAAGCACAGATAAGTATTAAAGAGAGAACTGGAATTGCCCAAATCAAAGTAAAGTGGGTAAAGCGGGGTAGGGATGGCCTTGAGCCCCTGGTTGCTGTGGCTGGATTGGCTGGTTGGAGCAGTGGTGGTGGGGGTGGGGGCAGGCGCTCAGAGCGGGGCTTCCAGGGGTCTGCATGGGAAGTGGAGACAAAACCAGTACCCCCCCACCGCCATGAGGGCACAGGGCTTGGGGACTCCGTGGAAAAGAGCCTCAAACAGTGGGAAGGGAGTGTAGGGTAGTGGTCAGAGGCAGGGCTGGGCATCATTCCCAGTTCCGCAGCTGCTGGGTGACTTTGGGCAACTTCCTAGCCTCTCTGACCCTTGTTGTTCTCCTCTGTGTGACAGGGATAATAATACTGCCTGCCTCATAGGACTGCTGTGAGGCTTCTATGAGATCAAGAATGCAAAGCCCTAACAGAGTCAATGGTAAAGAGTGGGCACCCAATAAATAATGATGATAACAACATTCTCGTCATCACAATTATTAATTAAAATAATAATTACAGTTTCTTACATTCCTCAAATCAGTCCTTCTTAGTTTATAGTATCCATCGCGGACCTTGCTCTCCCTCTTGGAGAATAATATATTGTGACAAATTTTTGCATATTTAAATGCAAATAATTTTATACATTATTTTCAAGTTACTCTCCCCCTCCTCAGTGGCTCCCTTAACACACACACCTCGGTTTCTGAAAGCCTCCTTTCAAGGTTGTTCATGGCATAACGCATTTAGATGCAACGTATTTTTTTGACATCTATCCTGCAAGCTCTCTCCTCCCTCAGTTTTCGGTGCTAAATAATGCAGGAGAGGAGAGTATATCAGGATTGTATAAATGGCAGAAAACAGCGCTGTAAGGATTCTGTGTTGTGAAGAGATGAAAGCGCCTGGTCAATGACCAATAACAAAGTGAAAGAGAAATGCAAAGGCATTGACGAGGGAGGAAAGGAAGGCGTTTTTCAAGATAAGATTTGCGGAGAGCTGAAAAGTAGATGGCTCAGGAGACAGTCGAAGAGTCTTCATTAGGCAGGAGCTTGGGATGAGTTAGACCAGCGGGGACCAGCTTTTGAAGGGCCTGGGCTCTGAAGAAGTTAGCAAACAGGAGCTTTATTTACTTGCTATCCTCTGAAGCCTTCTGTCACTTGCCCGCGTGCAGGCGGTTTCTTCTTCCTCGGGGTCCCTGACTCTCTCTTCTTCCCTCCATTAATGAGTGGATTACCTTCCCCTGTAATTGTGGAGTTGTACGTCTCTTCCCTTCGCTTTACTGGAGCTCCGGGAAAAACTGTACTTTAGACATTTTTCTAGTCATTCTCACCGTAGATTAAAATGATAATTATTGGCCGTTTAGCCTGTCCCTGTGCTCAGTGCTTTGTGCATTATAGAAAATACATCACATGACAACCACGAATGCCTGTTTTCCAACTGGGGCAACTGAGGCAGGTGGAGATTGAGATTTGTTTACAGACATACAAGTGGTAGACGTTGAAGGTGGGGTTTGCGCTCACTCAGTCATTTCGACTCCTGAGTAGGGCTGTTGAGGGGGTGGTGTTACCAAAACCACGTATGGCACGGGGCACGGGGAGTGGACTCAGCAAGTGTTTGAACTCAGCTGGCTAGTCGTGTGGTGCCAAGGCTCAGGATTTCCTTCCCCCAGGCCTGGCCACGAATGGGCGACGGCAGGGTGGCCAAGGCAATGTCAGTGGCCTGTTCTAAGAAGGGGGCATGAAACTCTTGGTCCATCAGTGTGGCTTTGCCATGTCTATTCTGGGCAGTCTGATCCCCCCATGAGGCAGTGACAAGAAGGGAGGGAAGGTTATATCTTTCCTCTTAAAAGATTTTTAAAACAGATAAATAAACCACTGGAATAAATTTTAAAAACCTACCCTTCAAATGTTCTTAAAGACATCTGCGCCAATCAGGTCGGTAAGTTTCCACAATTGAGTTCCACTTTGAATTGTGTGGCCCTGTGGCCTGCCCTCCCTTGGATCGCTAAATAGAGAGTTTCAGCCATGAGCCCAATGTCTTTTGGGGGCTGCAGGGTTGGCTGGAACGTGGGTGAGTAAGGGGAGCCAAGCCCCAGCCCTGGGAGGCACAGAGAGGGCCAGGCTCTAAGCCGGAGCTTAATAGTCATTTTACTGTCAGCATCAAGTCACCCAGACCAACAAGGAGAATGTGGTAAGCCTTTTCCTGCAGGCTTTTCTGAAAGAAAAAAACAAGATCAGACCAAGCCATGCTGAAAGTAGCAGGGAGAAGTGTGGCATAACAGAGGCACCATCCATAAGTGTGTGGTTGGAACATAGGGGAACCACAAGGGCCGTGCGGCACTAGGGCTAAATGCAGGGAGCAGTTACCAGCCCATCCCTGGCCTGACAGGGCAAGAGGGGGAGCCCTCCTGGGACTCCTGGAGAGACAAGGAGGCTACTGTGGGATCACCTGATAGGATCTGAGGCCTTCAGTTCAGAGACACAGCCACCCTCAGTGTCCCAGCAGCGAGGGAGCAGAGGAATGAATACCTGCATTTTCCTCCCTCTCTTCCCTCTCCAGTGTGTTTTGCCCGTTGGTCAAAGTCAGAGGGCCAGGGAGCAGGTTGACTGAGTCCATAAAGGCCATTCTCCAAGATGCAGAAGGTCAGGATGAGGCAGAGTCATTTGAAGTGCTGGACACAAGATGGTGCATTGAAGATGACTCAGTAAAACATGGATTATACACTTCCGATGACTGGACACTATATTTTAAAATGACTACAAATGTGATTCTTGAGGGCTCATTCCACAAAAACACTGTCCTGACCCCTGAAGTAAGAACATCTCTCTTAATCCTCCCCAACAATCTAGTGAGGTAGGCAGTGGTTTCCATGTTCTGAAATAGAAGCAGCTGAGGCTTCAGTTTCAGTGATTTGCTCAGGCGAAGTCCCAGAGCCCCCAAACTTCATGAAATGTATCCATGAACCTTCTTGTCTTTTCTGGTCCTCCTGTTTCATGTTCTTGACTTCCTAATAGTCAAGAAAATGTTTGTTTGCTTATTTGTTTGTTTGTTTTATGGCCAGGCATTCATGAACACTAAAAGGCAACAACAGTTTGTGTTCAAGTCTCTGTCACGAAGTTCCTGTTGGCTGCTCCCCTCCTTAATTGAAACCCTCTGGTGCTTTGTAGTTAGTGATTCAGGACAATACGCGGCTGTTGGTTTTTTTTTTTTTTCCTGCCCCAAGTTCTGTCATTTCAGCACAAAGGAGGCTAGGAACCTCAGAAGCACCATCATCAGAGAGCTCAGCCTCCTGTGACTGGCCTACATACATACAGTATCAGCCGAAGGCAGTTTTCAAAAGGGACTCCATTTCTGCAGAGATATTTTCCTTTGAGCTGGTTGCTGACTTGCACTTAGTCACTTCAAAATAATTCAAAGGGACAAAAATAATAAGACACTTCCGTTTTGCCTTTCACTGGCATATCGCAAAACTAAATTAATCCTCAACGTTTGTGAATAAAGTTTGTGTCCTGATCCATTTTTTCCCTGAAGAATGCTTTATTCATCTTTTCTCCGTTCCCCAGCTCACATACCACAATTCCAGTTCCAAATCTCCCATCTGAGGCTTTCTCCCAGACCCCCATCCCTGGAGGGTGAGGTGGTGGATCCAGTCAGGTCTGGATGAATGCCTTCAGCCTCCTCTCCACCCCCCATCATGTCCCTTCCTCCTCTCCTCTCAGAGGAAAGAATGTCTTTTCTTGCAGAGGCTTAACTGTGGTTCATGGGGAAGCCTGTGCTGTATTTGGTTCCTTTCTCTCCATCCCCTTCAAGCGTTTTCCTTTCTTCTTTTTGTCAGAAAGAAGGAAAAAATACACATAACACCCATCCATAAAACAACAAAAAATATATATATATTTTTTTTACTTGATCCCACTTTCTGCATTTCTTGAAAAACTGTCATATTTCTCGCAAAACTGTCATATTTCTCGATATACCTCCCCACATACAACGCTCACAGTCAGCCTTTGCTTCAATGTTGTACCTACTTTTCTGAATGTTCTGCCCAATTACAATAAGGCTGTCAAAGGCTACTACTGGTTTCCTAGTCTAGACCATTCCACAGCCCATGCTCCTCGATTTCTGCAGCTTCTAATACTGTTTTCTTCTTTTCCTACCCCAGCCTTGAAATTGGTCCTCCCATGGCTTCTATAGCTTAACACTCAGTCCCTCCTCCTACCTTGCTGTCTGAAGGCTGTTCCTTGCTATCCTCCCATTCTGAAAAAGGAAGTATAGCATTGTTTTTAGGGACATGAACTATGAAGCTACGTGTCCTTGATTCAACTTCCAGCATTTGCGCTTATTAGCTATGTGATCTTAGGCAAGTTATTTGAAACTTTTAGTCTTGGTTTATTTACCTGTAAAATGGGGATAATACTACCTACACTGTAGGGTTGTAAATGAGAATTGATTTAAAACATTTAGAAAAGTCCCAAGAAAATAAGAATTTATGCCATTAATATCTACAAGTTTTTGGCATCAGAACTGTGTTAATTTCCTGTTGTGTAAACTTGTGTAACAAATTACCACAAGCTTAGTGGCTTAAAATAAAAACAACAAAAATATCTTAAGTTCTGGAGATCAGAAGTCCTAAAAAGATTTCACTGGGCTAAAATCAAGGTGTCATCCAGTTCCTCTAGAGGCTGTAAAGGAGCATCCATTTTTTTGCCTTTTCCAACTTTTAGAGTTACCGTCATTCCTTGGCTCATGGTGCCTTCCTCCATCTTCAAAGCCAGCAGCAACTTTAAATCTTTCTTTGACCCTGGCTCTATCTCTGTCTTTCACAAGGACCTTTGCTGTTACATTGGGCCTATACAGATAATCCATTAATCCAAGGTAATCTTCCCATTTCAAGGTCAAGTGATTAGCAACCTCAATTCTATCTGTATTCTTAATTTTTTTTTTTTTTTTTTTTTTTTTTTTGCCATGTAACCTAACACTGTCACAGGTTTCAGGGATTAGAATAGACACTGTTTGGGGAGACCTCTATTCTGCTACTACTAGCTTGCTGCTACAGGAATTAATTTGTCTTTACGTAGTTTCTTTGGACAACCATCTGAATTTCTATGGTTTCAACTATGAATTCTATGAAGAAGATTTTCCTTTCTGATTTCAGCTCAGTCCCAGTCTTTACTCAGGTCTTTTATCCCAGCTTGTTGCAGGACATCTTCTCCTGGCTGCATTCCACACTAATAAACTCTTCATAATCCCATAACCTATTCAGCTCCTTCTCCTAATGAAGCTCCTTCTACAAATGGCCCAGATTTCTCAATATTTATTGAAGAATGAGGAATCTTTCTGTCTGCTTTGAGCAGAAATAAGTAAAAAAAGGTTTGGTGGAGATCACCATCAACCTGAGCGGGAGAGATGCTCCTTTAAATAGTAACTATTAACATTTGCTAAGTGTGGCAACCGTGACAATATGCATCCCAGACCTCTAACCACTGGGAGCATAAGCAACCAATGGTTTCAGCTGCTGAGCTCTCAAGTCTGTGGCAGCATTTGGGCTGAGGTCGTACTTCTTATTAGTTGTTCTCACAAATGACTCAGCAAGGCAGGGGTGCTAAGGCAGACCTGTTCCTGGGAGTCTTGGAGCTCATCTGACAGCTGACCTTTGCTCTGGGTCTCCCCCAGGGCCTTGAAGTGCCTCCTTTAGACTCTAGGATACCTCTACTAGCCTTCCCTCACTCCAAGTCAGACTTGCCATTCAGTCTGATGGCTTTCCCAGGTGCTCCCAGCTTCCTGCGCACATTCTCACCAGGTGCTTCCCTAATAAAATCATTGGTCTTTAGTTCTACCTTGCATCTGCTTCTCATGGATCTGGGCTAAAATGCTCTGTGTCTGAGCTGGAGGGTTAAAGGGCCAAGACCTGATGGCGAAGTCCATCTCCTTGGATTCCTTGGGTTCCAGGCAGACACAGAGAATTTGCAACCGCCAGTAAGGGAGTATTCACACAATGCAAACTCCCTGGCACCAGGAGGAGAAAGTGGGAGGAAAATGAGATGTTTTAGAAACAACAGAGGGATCCATGAGACAGGACTGCTGTGAGCTGATGTCACGCTTGACATAAATTGACAACGAATTGACTAGAGATTTTGGAACAGTTCAGCAGGAGTGTGTGTATGAGAGAGGGACTCTGCATACCCTGAACGATGGGGACAAATACGTGCGCTCACTTCAGAGCATGTCTCTCTGAACGAATCTGCCCTCGTCCACTCTTGTACACCATCACACCCCCCACACACACACCCTGGGGACTAACTGTGGGGGGGAATGGATTTGTTCACTGAGCTTCCAACGGGAGGAACAGTGGGTGAAAGTAGACCTGGGTTCACATAAGGAGTGCTTTTCCTGTAGGCGTCTCATAGCTGGAGTCCCATCTGCCAAAGACATGGGCTTCCAGTCATGGGTGGGAAGTTGGATTGGGCAGCCAGTAAGACTTTCCATGCCAGAGATCTGAATGGATTCAACAATCATGACAGTGCCCTGTTCCAGTAGATTTCCAGACGTGGTGGATTGTCTGAATCACCTGGGAAGCCATTAAAAAAAATCCCAAATGTTCTAAATCAGGATCTCAGGGAAGGGGAGTAGGAAACTGGATTAAACTATAACAAATTATTTCCCTTGTAATCCTATTGGCCAGCCCAGTTTGGAAACCACACCTTCGTATTCAGCGACAATGCCCCAGATTTTAGATAGAGTTTACCAGTGTCTTCACATTGGAAATATTTTATGCTATCAGAAGTTTGTTTGTTTTAATGTGCTTAAGAACATATACATCAGAATCTAATAGGAATGTATTTAAATTCTGGCTCTGCCACTTATCTCCTGAGTGATCTTGAGTAAGATATTTAACTTCTCAGAACCTCAGATTTTTTGTTTGTTTTGTTTTTTGTTTTTAGCTGTAAAATAAGGATGATAATGGCACCTCTTTCCTAGATTTATTGAAGTGATTAAATGGGGTAATGATGATAGCTAACACTAATATATTCAACTTGTTATGTGACAGTCACTGTTTCAAGCACGTTATTAGTTCATTTATTCCTAACAACTCTGAATTAGGTTCAACTGTGATTCCCATTTTACAGATGAAAAAACTGAGGTTAAATAACTTGCTAAAGGTTGCACAGCTAGTAAGAGGTATGAGATTTAAACCTAGGCAGTTTACCAAGAATATTTTTGTGAGGACTCTGCTATAACGCATGTGTATAAAGCACTTTGCTCAGAGCTTAGAACGTACTATGTACTTGATAACTATTAGCTAATGTTATGATCACTGATTTCACCCTGGAGCTTAGAATGCAATTGTCACAACTCTCCAGCATCTGCAGTATTCCCAGTAGTTAACTTGTGAAGCCAGAACATCTGTCTTTATGTCCCCTCCTTTGTGTGCTCACCCCTGTATGGGTGATAGAAAGGCAGCATGCATGGAGGTGTTGACTCACTGAGACCCGGAACAACAAATTCAAAATCTATTCCTATTGAACAAGGTCAGTAAGTCATATTATTTTCTCTGTTTCTCCTAAGTGTTGGAAAGGAGTCCTTACAGAAGTAAAGTATGAGCCCTTTGATCCCAATGTTCCTTGACTTCTGTAGGACCCACAGGTGTCCAGGGAGCTCTAGCATCAGTATCTCTCAGACCTTAGGAGAACTTGTTTTGGAATATAAAGGAGGGGGAGTTAAAATGCATCTCTGTTATAGCAAAGAGAAATTAGGGGATGATTCATCCTATTCTGCAGGGAAAGCAGAACTCAGAGATCTTGAAATAATTAAGAGTTGGTATTTAGTTTTGGAGGAAAAAGTAAAGTACTATCAATTTTATAATCAGATGGCTCCAATGAGGATAATAAATGGTGCTTGGGTGACCACTGTATTCATTAGACGTTTCCCCAGTTTTCCACTTCATTTCCCTTCCAGAAGAATTCTCACACAGGCCCTCCAGGGATAAGTGTACAGATTTTGTAGAGTCAGCTCTGGGGTTCAGAATGGTTTGCCGCATCCTATGTGTGAGGTCTTGGGCAAGACCCTCATCGTCTCTGAACCTGTCTCCTCCTTTCTGACGTGTTGACGTTACTCTTAGATACATTATAGAGTTGCTGTGGGACAAAATGTGACAACGTATAAATACATTTAGTGCCTGGGTTAGAGTTCAGCCACACATTCTGTAGATTTTAGTGATGTTCACAGGATGATGTGAATTTTCATGTTGGTACATCTGAGCCTCTACAACACTGGGGGACCAGTGTGAATCCCAGAACTGACTTCCATTGTGTTTGATGACAAGCCTTTGACATTTGATGCGATGAGAACAAGAGTGCTTTCTTGAGAACACCCATTCTTGCTTTCATTTTCATTTTCAAATATCTACCATCTCCATCATAAATATATGAAGTCCATGGTCACAAAATCCCCTTATCAGACTCTTTAGCTTGCCAGTTCTCTCAGATTTTCACTGCCCTCCTGCTCAAAAATACGTCAAAATGTTAGTGCTTTATCACAGCAAGCATTTATTTCCTGCTCCTGTGTCTGAGGGTCATCTGGAATGTGGTTGATCTAAACTGCTGGGTTTAGCTCTGGACCATGGGTGGGACTTAGTTCTGTTCCCTGTGTCTCTCATTCTTCTGCTTAGAGAAGAAATGCAAGAGGCAAGCCCAACTTTGGGAACACATCTCAAGCCTCTGCTTTCATCATATCCAATTGCACCTATTGGTCAAAGCAAGTCACAAGGCTGAGCCCAACTATAAGAATTCGGACTGTATGTCATTCTACCACACCTGGAACTCCAAATCCCCTAGTTCTTTTACACTTTTATTAATTCGTACTTTCCATTTGTGTAGGGCAGACCGAGGTGGTTCAGGTGACTTAAGTCTATCAGAAGATCACACAGACCATGTAAGGAAATACTAGACACCATCTTAGCTTGACAGAATTAGGACTCAGTAACTTGCTTTTCGTGAATCAACAGGACCCAGCAAAGTGCCTGGTACAAAGTGGCTGTTCGGTAAATGTTTATTGAAAGAACAAACAAACGAATCACCCAGAAGCATTCCAGTGACTGGTCGGTCACCCTGCCATTCCCCAGATGCTGCCTCCCTTGGTCCCTCCATAGTGGTCATCACCATACTCATGATTCAGCTTCTTTGTTTTTGTTCATTCTTGGCCTCTTTTTTCCTTTGCCTTTCCCCCTTAAGTTCCCCCCAAAGAAGAGTTCTATTGAATTAATTTGCTATCTTTCAATCTATGGAGCAGAGATCTTAGGGAATGCTGCCTGTTTTGGGCACAAATTAGTCAAGAGATAAGGACTTCTTTTTTTTTTTTTAAACATCTTTATTGGAGTATAATTGCTTTACAATGGTGTGTTAGTTTCTGCTTTATAACAAAGTGAATCAGTTATACATATACATATGTTCCCACATCTCCTCCCTCCTGCATCTCCCTCCCTCCCTCCCACCCTCCCCATCCCACCCCCCCAGGCGGTCACAAAGCACAGAGCTGATCTCCCTGCCCTATGCAGTTGCTTCCCACTAGCTATTTTACGTTTGCTAGTGTATATATGACTTCTTTTTATGTTGCTCTTCGCTGTTTCAATCACAAAGAATGGTAAGGAGCGTGGTGCAAGGAATTCCCTGTGGCTGCATTTCTCAGCAGGGGTCTGTGGGATTCCACTGTCACATACAGACTCAGGACTTTGTGTTGCTTTGCCCCATCCCTCTCTGTGATGATGCCTGGTCTTGAGATTTGAAAAGATAACCTCTCTCCAGCACAGAGAGGTCTTCCTGCCTCTGAAGTGTTAATCACAATCTGATGAGCCAACAGCCCTTCATCTCATCATTTCCTACCACTAGCTGCTGGAACTCCATCCTTGCCAGCAAAGCATTCCTGCCAGAACATGGCACTGCCCCGCCCACTGAAGCAGAGCTATTTTTTGATTTTTGTTTTTAATATCTTGTAGTGACAACCCTCTTCCTTAAATCGTTGAAGATTGATGGGCACCCAAGGCAGCTGGCCCAAAAGTGTAGCAATAGAAGTGTTCTGTGTGTGTTTGTATGTGTGTCTGTGTGTTTTCTTTTAAAGGTAAAAAACTACTTTTATAGAAGGAAGCATGTTAGAGGCCTCCAAAGTGAGAAGAGTAGAAGGAATGGAGTTTTTCTTGGCAAGTCACTGGAGAATGGGAGGATAGGGGTGGTGACCCCTGATGTAAGGTAGAGAAGTGGGAGGCTGGAGCTATGCAGACAGAGCTTGATGAACATGGAAGCTTCTAGCAAAGCTGGAAAGGTCTAGAAAGAGAGCAAATAAGAGCAAATTCAGGATTACAATTGGATGCTTGCTCAGTAAATTTCTGTGTCTCACAAGACAGAAGGTTCTCTGAGGTGAGAGGTGAAGACAGAAATGACATCAGATGGGGACATTACCAGATGGACTGTCAGCTACTTCAGGCCTCCACTGTCTCATTCCTCCTTATGTCTCTAGCGCTGAAGACTCTGGGCAGCACCTAAGTGAGCCCTATGGATGTCAGACAACAAACTGACTTATGGAGGAATTAAGTAGTGAAGCAGCTAAGTTATTTTGAAATTGAAATCCAGGACGAGCTTTGCACTTACACAGAAAAGTTGGACTTTCAAAAATCTATGAAGATGAGAGAGAAGAGAGGGGGAAAGAGAATGAAGAATCAATGAATGAGTGAATATTCAACCTGTACCTGGAACATGGCAATGAAAGGAGTTGGACAAGGAAAAAGGCCCCAAGAAAAACTAGGGTCCATCAGACAGTAATGTGACAGACTTTTTTTTTTTCTATTATGCAGAGTGAAGATTTCTCAGCATTCATGTTATGTTCAGGGTACAGGGTCCTTTTTGTACTTAGGCTAGCTCTCCTAGCTTAACCCATCTATTTAGAATTGATTGACTTTCATCCCCCTCCTGGCCACTTTTCTCTTTAACCAAGCATTGTGATTTACATTGAGAATTTAGTTTAAAGTCTTAGTGTCCAAATAAAACTGCCCTTGTTAAAATCCCTGGGATCCTATTATAGAAATCCTCTCCAGGCCCTGCTCTCCATCCAACAACTGTTTAGTAAATTTCTCTTCTTCAGTCCCCATCTTCCTTGACCAGCTCTTTTCAAGGGCCATTTCCTGTCTCCAAAGTTTTGAAGCCAAGCTCCTTTCTTATCAGCCAGTGGCCTCATTTCAGCCCGTCTAGGGGAGTATCATTACTGCCGTCTTTCCCAGTGAATGTACACTGGATCACATCATGATTTTTTTTTTTTCTTTCTCTGCATCCACTTTCCTATCCTCCTAAACAACTTCCCTTTCTCTCCTTCCCAGCCCTAGTCCCTTGTGGCTGGTAGTCAAGAAGCCAGATGTAGCATTTCCAAAGTTCAGCTTTGGAATGGATAGCCTTTTGTTCTGTAGAAAAGCAAGGGTTCTAGAAAAAAAATATACAAACTTCATTTCCAGGAAGATGGCATATTCATTGTGCTTCCCTTGGAATGAGTCAGCAGTGAGGAAGCGGGAATATATTTTTGTAGTTTTCACTCTCCTCTGCCCTTCACAGGAGAGGATTCACCTGGGTTCCTCCTGTACTTTTTCAGGATTTCAAGTCACTTGCATGATGATAACAAAGGAAGCCAAGAAGTTCTCATGTCTTTTTAACACTGAGTCTCTTACCAGATTCCAGCCCCAGGGCCCATACATCTGTTGGCTCTAGAATAGAAGAAAACCTTTATTTCATTTGCCAGCACTAATCAGTGGCCCTGCTTTGAGAACAATTCTGAAGCCATACTGATCTCATTGGGAAAGAGGGCAGTAATACTGACTACCATAGATAGGGCTTGAGGAAGCAGTGGTGGCGTTTCTGCCATGTTCATGCCATCCTTGGCTTGATAAAGTCCTGAAGTGGGCGTGCCTGTCCTCTCACCTGGGGGAGTCGCCTCATCTTGCGTCCTGGCCTTCTGGAGGTCTCCAGGGTGGTAACTGGCGTACCATTTCAAAACACGTCTCTTAAATATTTTCATCACGTATTTAAACATTGGTCATAGATTTTTTTTTTTTTTTTCCAGTTGTGGGGGGATTTTGATTGTACTGGGTAGCTCCATTGTTCTTTCCTTCCCAATTTCCCATTCTCTAAGCAACGTTGATGGCCCGGAAAACCTTCTCAAAGGAATAGCAGCACATTTATCAGTAGCTCACTATAGCCACACATTCATTTGAGAAACTGATCGCACACTCTTGTCAGGTATCACGTGGATCTTATTTACGTGGATCATATTTACCATAATTTTGGTTTTTACTAAGAGACAAATTTAAGGCAAAAATCAAATATTTTAAAAAGTCTGTATTGTAATACACCTTCCTCTTCATGCACCCCTTGTTAGGGGAAGATGCAGTTTTGCTCTAGATTGGTCAACATGATGTTGATGCATCTTCAGCTCAGATTCCGTCTGCTTACTTCAGACACCACCTCCTGCACGACTGTGCTCCAGTCTGGCTGTTGTCTCCTTCCCGCCCCCCTCAAGTCCAGTTCAGTGCCTATGGAACTCCCAGTCCACTCCAGTTCCTCGTCCCACGGCCGCCTCCAGGGCATAATCTATAAAGATTTTCCTGTGGTATGTGGGTAGCTGAAATGAGCTATCGAGGGCCAAAGCATAATCTAGGAGCACGGGCATCTCAGTCAACTTCTGAGGCGGATGTTGTACGTGGCGCAAGGCTACTTAAAGGACTGCTGATTTCGGCAATAAAAATGATTGTGTCTCTCAGTGAGGACAATTAGATGTTTGAACACAGCCAACCTCAGCCTTGATCAGGGTAGAGGAAGAGGGAAGGAGAAATTTAAAATTTTAGTTCTGCCAATTTAACAAACCCACTTTATATCATTATCTAGGACGCAAGTGGAGGGCTGTACAAACTTATTAGAGAATTTTATGTTGATCAAGAAGAGTAGAGTGTGCGAGCTATACAAAAATATCAGAAAGGGATGAGGAAACCATTTCTAGCAGAAACTTTTCATCTAATAAAAGTACATTTTCACGGAGAGGGGCAGGAGGAGAGGGGCACTGGAGGATGGGAGAGTGTTATGAAAGTGGAACTCCAGTGATGAGCTTCCTTAAGGTCATGATTGCTGCAGTAGGAAGTGGTAAACTTCAGAATAACATCAGGCAGAGTGTTCATGCAGCGTAGAAGTGTGTTCTTGAGCAGACTTTGGCACAGACTAAATGTGGATGCATCACCTATCTAAATCTCAGCATCTTTCTTTGTGAAATGAGGAGCTTGGCTTGAAATCAGTAGTTCTCAAACTTTACTGTGCATGAAAAGCACCTGGGATGCCTGTTTTTTTAAAAAAAAAAAAAAAGTGAATTCTCTAGACTACATTCCCTGGAGATTGTGGTACACACCATCAGGGCTAAGTACATGCATGTGGAAAAAAAAATCTTCAGGTTAGACTCAGATGTAAGTGGAACTTCATTTTGTACTTGGAGAAAGACTGTCATAGAATTAGTTGTGGGACACTTTTGGGGTGGGATGTGGAACCTTAGAGATGGTCTAACATTCTAGGAGACTGCAGTTCTGCAGTATTCCAGAACTATTGATACACCCCCTGTGTCAAAAAGTTGTAACTAAATGATTGCATAATCAGTAGTTTGGTCTTATTTAACTAATTAACCCATAAGTATATTTTTTTAAAGCAACTGCTTAACTCAGTGTCAGGTGCCATGGGAGTTATATACAGAAAAAAAAAAAAGTTGCCGTGTGGTTCTTGTTAAACAGGAGTTTAACAGAAGTTCAGAGGAGGAGTTCAGAGGGATAGAAAATTAGTTTAGGCTGAAGCAATAATCAAGTTATTAATAGAAGTGAAGACACTGGTTAGACATGACCTTGTACAAAGAAGAACTTGGACGCTGAGGTTCAGTGGCCTCTGGCTGAGATCACCTCATGTGTCCATCTCCCCCAGGATCCCCAAAGTCTAGTGGTCTGAAGAGGTGTCTTCTTTGGACAGAACTTAGATTGGCCAGGCCAATTTTTCCTCTTTCTTCAGGTCTTATCTGGCCCTGTCTTCTGATTCACACATTGGTTCTTAAGTAAGTTAATACAGTTGATCCAATAACTGTCTACACTCCCGATCTTAGAATCTCTTTCCTTCTGTTCACATTGCAGGACTCTTCTTTGTGGGCTAATTTTACATTTTATTTCGCAAGGGCAGTTTGTTTCCTCCTTTCCAAGTGCCTTGGGATCTCTCACTGTAGCGCACTGGCACTGCTTACACCATTGTTCCTTGGATCAGGAGAGCATTTTACATCTTACAAATACTTACACTCATTACCCTGTCACTACTGATTTAAATTGTTGCAGGTCTAAGTCAGGGCTGGACTGACTTTTTTTTTTTTTGACTCAGCTGGAAAAAAAAAAAAAAAAGGGCCAGGGAGAGAGAGGCATGTAAACTGACTCTGTGCAGACTCTAGAAATTGATCTTAGACTTCCTTGCCAGCCTTGTTGTCAAGCCAGAATCCATCATCATTGCAAAGTAGTGTTTTGGGTGATGTTGGAGGACTTTTCCCACAAGAACTTATTTTAGATTAATAGCAAACAATTGCAGCTGAATCATCGTCAAAGGCATGTTGTATTAGACTGTGGCTCGTAGTTCAGAGGAAGCTGCTTCTCAGCTAGGATTTAGTTAAGCGCTTCTTTTCACATCAGGGGAAACGTCTGTATCATTGCACTGTAAAACACAGAAAACAGGCCCTTGAAACAAACACCAGCAGAAACAAAAATCAGCAGGCACTTACAAGCCAGTTTTCCTGAAATGTCCCTAGACAGGGTTCTGGTCAGGGGGGATTGCCTAAGAACAGCACTCACCTAGCCCAGAGAGGGGGCTGGCAAAGGATAAACACTGTTACCCCTCCCTCCAAGAAACCCTGAAGCCACGATTCTTTTTCCAACATGATGTCCCTTTTCAGGAGCAGAAGTGCCTTCTGCAGAGCCAGCCATTGCCTCTGGTGCTGGTCTCAGGGGAAGCACAGCATCTGGCTCCCACTCTTTGCCTAATTACCCATCTGTTTGTGGGGAGGGAAGGAATGCTCTAGTCCCTTTCCCTTCCCCAGCATTTCAATGTGCTGATGCATGAGGAAGACAGCAGCTGCGCCTCAGAGCCCAGCCTGCGTGCCTCGCACTAACTGGCTTAGCTGTTCTGTTCAGTTCTTGGTCAGGGTTGCCTGACCCTTGAGACCACATCTCTAAGTCCCTTACCATGGCTCTGTACACAGTGCGTGCATTTGACTGACGCGGTGCCCTGAGCTTAATCAGTGTGCCTGAGGCCCCCTCCCTTAGGGATGTTCAGAGATCTGCTTGCTCCGCTCTGGCTTACCCTTTCTGTCAGCACCGGCAAAGGGGCCCTGCAGTGGGCAGTCTTTAAATCCTCATTTCCCAGCTTTTACTGAACTAAGGACACCTTTGGTTATTTCCCCTCATCTGGAAGCCATGTTTAGAAAGAGTTTGTATGCCAAACAAATTGCATTTAGTAAGCATTCATTCATTTTCCTACTTTTTGAAGGTTAATCAAGGTCTATGTCAGGGCCAAAAACTCTTATTAGTCTTTGACAAATGGAAGGACCAATGTAGATCAATTATATTCAAGCCCCAAACAAACACCTTTTAGCTAATTGAGATGATCTGGTTATGGAAGAGTTTGCAGTTTAGTTCAGCTTTTTGAAATATTGAACCATTTCAGGCCACCATTAGCATCTAAGCAAAGTGGAAGCAAAGTGGTTAAGAGAATACTTTGGAAGTAGAAACACATGGGTTTAGGTTCCACTTGCCTACATACTAGTTGCATGACCTTGGGCAAATTTCTGAACTTAATGCACCTCAGTTTCTTTGTGAGTAAGATTGGGATAATTATACTATTGATTCAATAGGATTATCATGAAGATAAAATCACATAATGTTTACAGAGCACTTTAGAGAGGTGTAAGGCAAGAAATCAGGAAATATTAGCTGCTACTGTCTTTATTTTCATCATTTTTATCAATACCATCAATTATCACCACAACCCAAGATGCTTGGGAATGGAGACCCCAGATCAGGAATCCCTCTCTCCATTTTTGGGCAAATATTGATTCAATTCAACTGTAGCTGGGACTCCTAGTGATTCCTACTATATCCATCCTCCCTTCTTCAACAGCAGTAGCAATTTTAGCTGGGCACATGATCACCCAGCTAACGAGTAATTTTTCCAGCCACCTCTGCCAGGTGTGGCTATACAACTGGGTGATGGCCAATGAGACATGAGTAGACATGAAGTATGCATTTCAAGTAATGCCCTTGAAAGGAAAGAAACATGTTCTCCCTTCCTTTTTTCCCCCTCCCCTCCAGCTGGAATGCAGACATTGGTAGTAAGTTATCTTCAGTTAAGCCAACAAGGGCACATGCTGGAGATGGCATGGTAACAAGATGGATCCCCAACACCATCAAGCCACCATTCCAATTCTGGACCACTAACCCAGACTGTGACATAAGGGAGAAAGAAACTTCTCTGTTGCTTTAAACCACTGAATCTTCTGGTCTCTTATTACAATACCACAGTGTGTCCTGAAAACACACCAACTATTTTCAGAGTAGAAGTGATACTCTTCCCCCGTTATACAACTTCCTGAAGTACAAAGACACATCAGCCTATTATGGCTTCCTTCTGATTGGAGGTAACCAGATGACAACAGGGATCATGCTGCATCCATTGAGAAGAAAGATTACCCAGCCCCGCTGTAGGCTGCTAGGGGATCAATATATTTTAATTATGAGAAAGCACAGTGTTTACATTTCACACAGTGGCAAGAAGAAGGTCAAATCACAATCCTCGCAGCCTTTATCAAAACCATGTACTGCTGTGTTTGTCAAGTGGGATTCAAAATTGGATGAACCTGAAGAGTTTTCATCTTTCAGTTTTCTCCCTTGTTTGTTTATATGGCTGTACCTTACAGGATTAAAAGGCTTACAGAGCAAAGCCTAGTAAAGGAAAATGGAACCTTTGGGCAGATGAAATAACTCTTCCATTTTAGAAAAAAAGGCAATTAATGACTTGAGGTTTTCTGGGTGGGGCAGTGGCTAGGAGGTTACTATATTCCTTTCCTATTGTATATCTAAAAACATATGAGCAATAAAACTGTAGCACAAGCACACACGCAAAGCAGAGTAAACCCCTTCCTCTTCCCAGCACCTCTACCCAGTGACTCATCAGTTTCCTGAACTGGAACAGGACTAAGCTTTATGAGTATGGAAATGTCAGCTCGGAGAACAGTGTGTGTTTCTTTGTGGGAAAATTTTAGGCAGCCTTATAAAAGCCAATCCAGGACAAAGAGTGTCCCTGCCTTGTTGTTCCGCCTGACTGGTCTCCATGTTCATTAGAGTCATCTGATTTCTTAGCAAACACTTGCTGGCTTTTTTATGGAGGCAGGTCATACTTTGGAATCAGCAGTAACACTAATGATAGCAACAACAAAAACAACCTTGCTTAACTTTTACACCTTATGAGGAGGTAGTGTTAGCCTTATAAAAATTAGAGAACTACAGCTCAGAAATATTATGGAATTTCCTTAAGGTGACTTAGAAAATCATAATAAATGATTATAATGATGATGGCAATGATTACAATGACAGTAATGATGATGATGGTGGTGATGGTCATGACAATAGTGATGGTGATGATGATGGTGATGCCTCACTCTAGATTAGGTACCATGCTGAACATTTACTCACAGGCAAATGTAGACAAAGTGCTCAGTGCAGTGTTTGACTCACTGTACACATTCAGTAACTGTCGGCTTTGGGGGCCAGGACTAAGATGAGGCAAGTGAGGTATTCTCTTAGGGCACAACATTTATGAAGGGGTGCCAAAAAGCTCAGTAATCAAAACACATAATATTTAATGCAATATTCTATAAAAAAAAAATAAAAATTCATGCAAAAATCCGTGGTAAACAAAACATCAGCGTGTTAAATGACGTTCAGACTTTACATACGTGCAACTTGCCCCACTCACCTCCCCCAATCCTGTTGCAGTCTCTCATTTGATGTTAATCTCAATTCATCCTCATAACAAGCCTGAGCCCAAGTTGTTATCCCCATTTTATAGATGATGATACTAAAGCTCAAGAGGTTTGTCCACAATTAACACAGCTGATGTGCAGAAGAACTGGGATCTAAGCTCCAATCTGTCCAACACAGAAGTCCAGGTTTTTCGCATTCGTCTACCTGGCTTCTAAAATAACTTTCTGCGTATCGTTAAAATAGCCACTGTCACTTTCTAGGTCATTTTTAAAAGGTGGAGTGTAGAAAGCGAGTGATTACCAGCTACAGCTCTTATCAGGGCAACTATGTCAGCTAAGGGGACGCTGATAACTTAGAGAACCCCAAGAATGTGCATTTATTAAATATCCACTCATATAAGTAATCCATCTAACCTGCTTAGAAATTCTATGTAGAAGGCATCAGTGTTCCATTTCACAGATGGGGAAACAGTCTCAGAATGGGGTGTTATGAACCAAAGTCAATCCATGGTAGACCTAGTGACCAGCTCATCTTCCAGGCTGATGTAATCCTGTCCTTTCTACTGCTCCAGAATTGTCTACATTTGTCTCTTGAGCCCCAATGCTCTTTATATTTCAGCATAGCGATCTTCCTTGGAGAAATCCATTTTGCTTGTATCATGCATGGTTTTTCCTAGAATTATTTTTAATTGCATTAATCTATTGATTTTAATAACATTTTGTGTTTTATGTGATTTCAAAATTGGTATGTATTAACTGAAGACAGTTTGGAAAATAGTGAAAAACAGAATAAAGAAAACAGTATTTCCATCATTCAGAAATAAGCAGGGATGTAATTTTGGTGATGTTCTTTCCTAATTTTTTGTTTTGTTTCCATTTAGAGTGATTTGCCTTTTTTCTGGACAACCCATCCTCTTAGTGATAATAGAAAATGATGATAGAAGAACAAGTAATATCTCAGGACTAGACTTTTCTGCCAGGGGCATACCTTTGACTCCATCTACTCTTACCTCTGCTCGGACATTGTTCAATCAAATATCTGCTACCACTTTCAACTTCCCAATCTAGGCCGTTTTATTGGGTCGTCATCCTCTGCTATAAATTAACAGAAGTTGCCCCTATCCTATGACAAAGTTAATTCTCAGCACTTATTGATAATTGGGTAAAAAGTGTTCCACATCCTCAGAATAACATACATAAACACAAAATTTTAATTTAATTTAAAGGATTTTACAGAGTCCCTTAAATCCTATTCATGCACCCCCTAAATGCTGGTGGAGCCTAAGGTTGGAAGCCCTGATATGTAGTTTTCCCTTGATACTTGTTTTCTGAGGATATTGTCTCTTCTCATTCCTAACCTTCACCAGAACTTTTCTTGATAAAGAAGCTTTTACTCTGTGCCTCTAGAATTTGTCTTATTCACATGACTATTTATCTTACTCTTTTTGCACACTGATAACTCTTCATTCTCCCAGAAACATCTCTTCAGACACCAAACGCACATCCTTTCATGTTCCATCAGCAGTAACTTTACTGCTGCGTTTAATGCTTGAAGAGTGTCACTATCATGAAAACATCTCTTTTCTTGGTTTCCATTATGTTATATTCTTTTGACTCGCCTCCTTATCTAACTGTACACTTTCTAACTCCTTTTTTATCCCCCTTCTCTCTTTCTGCTTCCTCATTGTGAATATCCCCCAAAGTTGCTTGTATTTGGCTATTTTCTTTCCTCCCTTGTCAGTCCCCAAACTCCTATGGCTCAACTCTTGGTACATGTACCTACATAGAGGTGATTTGAAGAATGTTTAGCAAAATGTGTGCAGCTATCTCCAAGTAATAAGATTTAGAATAATACCAATCTTTCTTACCCTTTTCTTTTTGGCATTTTAAACAAAAAACAAATACTGTATATAGACATATAATACACGTTTATGTGTATATACATATTCTCACATCAAAATGAATTCTGATGGTCCCAAGATAAGTGTTCAAGGAAACCATAAAAAACTGGAAGAAATCCATCAGAGGTGATTTTTTTTTACAATCTTGTGGTTAGGCAGACTTTAAACATGTCACCCAAAAGTCAAAACTATAAGCTGAAAAATTGATATAGTTGACTACATAAAACTTTAATGTTTCTGGACAGTAAAGAAAAACTCTATAAGTATGAAGGCAAATGACATACTGAGAAAAAATGTATTTGTACCACATATCTCAACGGACAAGGATCCTTTTCCAATAGAGTGTCGTCGAGCACATACTATAACCTTTACATGGCTTTCTTTCCTCATCAATAAAATGAGGCTTGTGATGCTGCCTCACAGAGTTCTCCTAAGAAGCAGATGGGGTAAAACAGTATTTATCAGTGGCTCTAACCTGGGGGGAGTTTGCTCCCCATGGGGGAATATGGCAATGTCTGGTCACATTTTTGGTTGTCATAACTGGGGATTGCTACAGGTGTCTAGTGGGTAGAGGTCAGAGATGTTAAACATACTACAACGCACAGGACATCCACCCAGAACAAAGAATTATCCAGCTCCAAGTGTCAATAGTTACTGTGGTAGAAAAACTCTGGTCTATATGGAGGATGTTGCAGAGTACCTGTCACATAGTAAGTGCTTAGTGAATGTTACCGTTACACATCTCTCCCTATCAGTCACCTCTGTGTGCATGTCCTGTCCTAGGTACATTCACTTGTCACCAGTTACCTCTTAAGGACAAAACATAAGTTGAGGTACATCTTACTCATTGTGCACCCATTTTCTTTTCTCGGTTAACTCATCACTTTTCATTTCCAGCTTCCCCTTAAAAAAACTTCATGAATTTTATTACCATCCAGATGAATCATGTATTCCTTTCAAAATGTAGAGCACTTCCTTTGTGAATTCTACTACTCTAACTTTCTACTTTTTAAAAAAAATTTATTTTATATTGGAGTATCATTGATTAATAATATTGTGTTAGTTTCAGGTGTACAGCAAAGTGATTCAGTTATACATATACATGTGTCTATTCTTTTTCAAATTCTTTTCCCATTTAGGTTATTACAGAATATTGAGCAGAGTTCCCTATGCTATACAGTAGGTCCTTGTTGGTTATCTATTTTAAATATAGCAGTGTGTGTGTGTCAATCCAACTTTCTGCTTTTAATCTGGTTATGAAAAACTGTTCTCCTGATCTCTTATGAGGAAAGATGGCTTTATATTCATTCTTAAAAACCCTCACCGTGCCTACTCAGCATAGAAACCTGCACAGAGCAGGCAAGCAACTTATGTTTGTCCATGTGAACCACTTAACAATTCCATTTTTTGATCATTCTTGCAATTGAGAATGCATTTATAGCCCTCTGTTTGGACCACTTAGCACAAGTTAATCGTGCACTGGTTTAAATTCCTATAACCCATTTAAGTGAGTTTATTGTCCGTGTAAGTGAGGGTTATTCTGTATGTTCAAGGAGATAGTGACCAGTGCTGATAATGGATATTTTTCATCTCTTCCTGCTCCATTGATCCAGTATTCAAACCGTCATTGCTCACATGAATGTGGAGCCGGCAGACCATGGCCAGGGCCTCAGCCACAGAGCTGCCACTTTCATTTTAATTTAAGGAAAAAAAAAAGAAATTGGCTGGGAGGTATTTATGCAAATCAGGAAGGTTCTGAGGAATTATCTGGCAACTGGGTTAATGGATGTGCCGTTCTTAGAAATGAATCTCATATTTTGCTTTTCTTGTCAGAAAGGGGTTCAGTGTGGTCCTTTATGCCTGTGGGTGACTGAGGATGCTTGGTGTACTTCATACATGGCAAGGAACCCAAATCCTGTCCAGTCAGGGGGCTCACTCAAGCCACACTGGGGACCACTTTTGATTGGGGAGTCATGGGAAGGCCTTCCAAGTGGCAGAATACAGCTGACCCTGCTATCCACAGATTCCACATCCAACCAAAGAGCAAAAATATTCGGAAAAAAAAATCCAGAACGTTTCATAAAGCAAAACTTAAATTTGCCGCATAGCAGCAACTACTCACGTATTACTTACATTGTATTTACAATTATTTACATAGTATTTACATTGTATTAGGTATTATAAGTAATCTATAGATGATTTAAAGTATACAGGAGGATGTGCATAAGTTATATACAGATACTGCGCCATTTTATATCAGATCTGAGTATCCTTGGATTTTGGTGTCTGTGGGGACAGGGGTCCTGGAACCAAGCCGCTGTGGACACCTCAGACACCAAGGGACAACTGTGTTCTCCTTTGCTGTCTCACTGAATTCCTCTCAGGAGAGCTGCACATTTCAGATACACCTGAAACTGTGCTTCTTCAGGTGAGAAAAATAATCTACTTAAGTCCCAACCATGTCCCAAGGACTGTTGGCATTTATTCAACAAATATGAACTGAGCTCCTCAATGTGCCTCTCTTATCGATACTGAAGATATAAAAGTGTATGTAGTCTGTTGATTGGTGGCCCCCCAAAGATACATTCACATATATCATAGCCCCTAGAACCTAGAAAATGATCTTATTTGGATAAAGGTCCTTTGCAATTGTAACTGAGTTAAGTATCTTGAGATGAGATGGTTCTGGGTTATCTAGATGGGCCCTAAATCCAATGTCAAGTGTGCTTATAAGAGACACACAAAGAAGCAACACAGAGAGGAGGAGAAGCTCCTGTGAGGATGGAGGGGGGGATGAGGGTGATGCATCCCCAAGCCAAATAACGCCTGGAGCCACCAGAAGCTGGAACAAGGAGTGGAATCTGCCCCAGAGCCTTTGGAGAGAGTGGGGCTCTGTTAATTCCTTGATTTTGAAGCCTCCAGAATGTGAGAGACTGTATATATTTCTGTTGTTGTAAGCAACAAAGTTTGTAGTAGTTTATTATAGCAGCCCTAGAAAACTGATACAGTGAACTAAAAAGACAAGAATCCCTGCCCTTGTGATGTACTCATTTTAGCTGGGTGCAGACAGACAACAGAGAAGTAAAATGTATTGGATGTTGGATTGTGACCAGTGTGGTAGAGAATCAGCAGAACAAGGGGACTGGGATTAGGGGAAGAGCTGTGGTTGTGAATTAAGTGATCATCAGGTAAGGGCTTACCGAGAAGGGGACACTGATGCAGGACTTGGAGGAGATGAGGGAACGCATCACATAGGTGTCCAGAGGAAGAAGCCCTGTAGATAGAGGGAAATGCAATGGCAAAGGCCCTGAGACTAGAGGTGTCTGGTGTATTGAAGGAATGATAAGGAAGCAAAGGTGAGAAGAGCAGATCATGTAGAGCTTTTACTTGTGGTATCCATTTACTCAGCACATGTTTATTGAGCATACACTATATGTATTACTTCATGACATTCTTACAACAGCCTAGAGGGGTAGGTATAAAATTCCCACTTCAGAGATGAAAACACTGATGCTCTGCTCAAGATTACTCAGCTCTTATTTGGCAGCACTGGAATAGGAATCCAAATTCAAAGCCCTTTCCCCAACGAGGAAATGATTTAGATAAATAGCTGTTACCTCATTTAAAATTCTTCTATAAGTGTTTAGTCCCATATGACTGTCTTGAAAAGCCCAGCTTGCCTCGAGGCTAATGCAAATGTGGTTTGAGTTGAAAATTGCTGTTGGGAGGCGAGAGGGGTCTGCTACTTTGGCAAAGGTCAGGGGCGGTGAATTGCTATCTCTCATGATATCTTCAGAATCTTGCAGTAGCTTTGTGACTCCAGGTAGCATTGACTGATATGACTGATACTTTATCTCTTTAAATGGATTGTGGGGTTTTTTTTTCATTTAATATCTCAAAAAGCCAGATTCATAAACAGGGACAAAATAAGGAATTCTGTGTAGGGAGAATAAATACATGTAAAATCAGGATAGTCACATATGATCACAGATGCAGCCGCTGAACATGGAAAAGAGAACAGAGAAGGTACCTTATTTCTTATGCAAACAAGTGCAACCCAGTTGCAAACCTCTCAGACTTGATCACATTGGCCTCTCATGTTGATCATTTTATGTTCTGTTCTGGGATGTTACAGGAAGAAGCCAGGCAAAGACAGGTGAAGGAACCAAAAGTGAGCTCTAGCTACTGCTCCAACATAATGTTACAGCACAGAGGGGCTTACTAAGCCTCATGGGCAATTCCTACTGTTCCATTCAAAGGAGCCTCTGAATGTTTGATGGAAGTAGTTAAAGATCTATGAACAGTGCTTAATCAGCATACTGTGTCTCCTAAATAATTCTGTATAAGCAGGAACTTACATATTTATGATGCTTCTCTGCCACTTCTTTTATATTCTCATTTGGTTTGTTTTTGAGGAAATTCCAAGTGGGTTTGCTTGATGTAAATACTGTACTTCATCACATTAATAAGGGGGAGGATGTGGAAGAATCAAGACAATTGAATGAGTCAGCCTAAAGCAGACACTCACTAAATGCTCACTGGAAAAAATAATGATCTCTATTAATGAGAGGGAAATTCTGATTCAGTGAGGATGTATTCATGGGTTAATTAATGCAATAGTGGAACACTGAGTCTGGCAGCAGAAACATACTCAGGTGAGCTGGACCCAATTCCTGACCCAGTGGATATTGGCTTTCTCTTGCAGCCATTATGGTAGATGGCAGGGACTCAGATGGGGAAGGAGAAAGAGAGGGACAGGGAAGGCTGCAAAAGGCTTTGCAGGCTCAAGAAGATGTGTGTTGGCCAGTCAAAATGGCCTTCATCAAAAAGTCTACAAAAAATAAATGCTGGAGAGGGTGTGGAGAAAAGGGAACCCTGCTACACTGTTGGTGGGAATGTAAATTGGTGCACCCACTATGGAAAACAGTATGGAGGTTCCTTAGAAAACTAAAAATAGAGTTGCCATATGATCCAGCAATCCTACTCCTGGACATATATCTGGAAAAGATGAAAACTCTTGTTTGAAAAGATACGTGCACCCCAATGTTCATTGCAGTCCTATTTACAATAGCCAAGACATGGAAGCAACCTAAATGTCCATCAACAGATGAATGGATAAAGAAGATGTGGTACATATATACAATGGAATATTACTCAGCCATAAAAAAGAATGAAATAATGCCATTTGCAACAACATGGGTGGGCATAGAGATTAATCATACTAAGTGAAATGAGTCAGACAGAGGAAGACAAATGTTATATGCTATCACTTATATGTGTAATCCAAAAAAAAAATAGTACAAATGAATTTACTTACAAAGCAGAAACAGACTCACAGATATAGAAAGCAAACTTATCGTTACTAAAGGGGAAGCAGGGGAGGGATATATTAAGAGTATAGGATGAACAGATGCCCACTGTATAAAATAGATAAACCACAAGGACCTACTGTATGACTCAGGGAACTATATTCAATATCTTGTAATATATATATGTATGACCAAATCACTTTGCTGTATACCTGAAACTAACACAATATTGTAATTCAACTATACTTTAATAAAAAGAAAAAAAAAAAAGGATGTGAGTTGGAAGAACTCTGAATTAACAGCAATCATGTCAACTCAGACCTGGGCACCCACATTAATTAAGTTATTGGCTAATAACTGTAATAAAGATGCTCCAGCCTTCAGGAAGGGGGCAGGGAGGAAGAGGAGAAGATAGCATCTTTTTTTAAAGGACATTGGCTGCAAGTCTTCCTCTCATTTCACTTTGTTCTCCATGGGCCAGAGCTGAGTCACATGACCACACTCAGCTGCAAGGGATGCTGGGAAGTATAGTTTCTAGCCAAGTAGCTATGTGCGGAGGTAAAACCCAGAGAGTGCAGATGAGATTCCATTACCACAGGAAGACACACAGTTTCTTCCAGAGCCAAATGAATGAAATAATGCCATTTGCAGCAACGTGGGTGGACCTAGAGATTATCATTCTAAGCGAAGTATGTCAGACAGAGAAAGGCTCTACCCTTCATTGCTGGATGAATATTTTGCTTTGCTGTCTCCACTTAAAAATTAGGTCAGTTAAAAAAAAAAAAAAATTAGGTCAGAAGAAGAGAGATGTTCTCTACTAAAGCCTGTAAACTCTAGGGCCCAGCCCCTTCTCACTCTTTCTCCCTTTTCAAATCTCTTTTCTTTCTAGTTCCCTACATTCTGCTACACATAGACATACTAAAGCACTGTTCTGAAGTCCCTTGGCTGCAGGCAAGAGACACCCCCCCCCCCACCCGCCATAGCTCAGTGTGTCTCACAAGTTGAGCTGACTACTCTGACCAACAGCCTCAGGCCTTCACCTGTCCGATTTCTAGGGAGAGTGTTGAACAGTGTTTTCCCGATGTGAAGGACAAAGACAAAGGAGAATCTCCAGTTGTGTGTGTTCATCTCCTCTTCCTCCCAGATACACAGAACTTGTCTCACAATGTAGTTTGTTTCAGAAGCAATGTTGAATTCTCATCACAGCTTACGCTCACATTCTCACCAGGAGCATCTTAATTGGTTCTCTATCTCGGACAGGAGGGCTTGGCTTCTCTGGATTTTGCTTTGTTTTGATTTGACTTGTTTCTTTTTAAATATTTGCAGTGGGTTCAGCATCTTTAAAATAATTCCTGCCAGGGCATTTATGAGGCCTGACTAAAATTATAGCAAGTTGTAGGGTCAGCCTCATCCATAGTGGATCAAAATGAATAGCAGACATTGAAAGACTTCAATTAAAATATGACTGCTGTTATATTATTCAGATCATCCTCTTCCTAGCATTGGTGTTTGTTTGTTTGTTCATTTTTAATGAGGCAAAAGTCCTTAATTTGCAATTCACAGTATAATTTAAAATCATTTTGAAATGTACTCAGTCCAGGGTCAGCATTGCATTTTATGTCCTTGAGGTCAGTAGCTTAAGACGGCTGGTGTTTTAGGTGCACAGTGCTGAACTCAAGTGTCCTTTAACATGAAACTCTATAGTAATTGTCATCTTCTGGATGCTCAGTGGAGGTACTTTCAAGTCTGAATCACATCTTTAATTCACAAAAGGCTCAATGTAATAGTTAATTACCATGAAGGAGTTTATTGCCATGTTAGGTGTATGTTTTTAGATGCAAGTGATAATATAACTTTTCATTAATACAGAGAGAGAAAAAAACGTGATCTGAGATGCCTTCTCCCTGATGCATAAGAAAACAAAACTCAGACACATCTCATAAACAGTTTGGACTGACACAACTTACTTTCCCCCAAGGCAGCTCCTTTGTGAAAAATGCCAAAGCCTGCCTTTCTGGGCAAATCAAAGGCTAAGCCTGGGAAAGATGGGGTGGGTTGGGGAAGTCTGGCCTAGTGTTTCGCTGCTTGGTGAGGCTTTAATGACACCACTCTCTGCCATGTCATTTGCTCAGTCTTTGTTGACGGGCCAAAACCGAACAAGGATTATTCACTTTTGTAATCACTGGTTTGCTTCTGATAGTGTCTAATCAAGAAACTAAGTGAAGTGAGCCGTAACTCCAGCAAGAGTTTGAGGGGAGTCAGGAGCCATTACTAATGTTTAAAAAGCGGGTCTTTTCAAAATGATGGCAATTGGATTTTCAGAAACTGGTTTTACCCCAATATGATGTTTGGGTGAGTTAGAGTAGAAACTCCAGTTCCTGAAATTCACTCAGATAGGAATGATCTGATCTGCCATTAAAATGCTGCGCCTGTTCCATTTTCTCCTGATTTGAGTGACTTAAATTCCAGTGATAGCCAGCAGTGTTTATTGACCCTTTACGCTAGACACTATGGGAACGGATCTGTGAAATCTCTCTCACTTAATTTTCATTCTAGTCCTGTGAGTTATATGTATCAACCTGCAACCCATTTCACAGACGAGGAAACTACAGTTCAAAAATGTGGCTTAGCTTGTCTAAGATTCCATGACTTGTCAGGTTCTGAGCTCTGATTCTATAAACTATATTGCTGCCCTGAGAAACTTCCCTAAGAGCAAAAAAAATATCTGGTGAGGAAATGCTTTAAAATTATTATGCATCTAACTTTTTCTTTTTTCCATATCCATACCTGGCCAAACAACAATGACAGAAGGTCACATTGTATTTGTCCTTTTCTCCAGTTGGTTACCTGCCTACTTACTTTGTTACTTTTATTCATCATCAAGTGATTGGTAGATGATAATAGCTAAGTAAAGGAATGCAAATGAAGGGAATTAATCCATTCATTGATTGAATCACCATGTACTGATTCATCATGTGCCAGGCACTGTTGCTGGCTCTTGAGATACCCTGAGTTTGCATTCTTGAGAAAGAGGAAAACAGTAAGTAGTATAAATAACAAAAACGTACAGTGTGTACATTTTGATAATGGGAAGTGCTAAGGACAAAAAAGCAAAGAAATGCCAAGGTGGGGAAGTATTGAAATGTTAGATGGCAAAGCCCTGTGACAAAGGTGATATTTGAGTAGATACCTAAAAGAAGTTAGGACATGTGGAAGGGAGCCTTGGATATGTAGGGGAAGAGCGTCACAGGCAGAGGGTATAACAAATGCAAGGGTCCTGAGGCAGGAGCATGCCTGGGAGTTTGAGAAAGAGCCAGTGAGGCTCTTTTGGAAGGCCAGTGAGGCTGGAGTGACTGAGGGCAGGAATAGCAGGGCATGATGCATAACATGGACTAAGTTACATAAGGTATTGTAGACTAGAGTAAGAACTTGGCTTTGACTCCACATTTTGAGTGGAGTGGTGACATAAACCTAAAGCTGTATCTGGACCTTTCTTTGCTGTGTTGAGACCATTGCAGGTGGGAGTGGATGGAGGGGGAAACTGGGGGACCAGTGCAGGACCTGCTGCAATAGCCCAGGAAGGAAGAGGCCTTCCTCCCTCCTTTCTTTAGACTTCATAGATTTGTGTTTCATGTCTATCTCATTCAAAAGGATGAGTCACTGAATGACACTTAATTAGGCCTTTTGATATTAGCATCCATTATATTACATTTTCTGAGACGTATCTCCTTTAGGAGACGGAGTTGCAGAAAAACAACCCTCTCAATTTAAGCAGAGTGGATCAGTAAGAGCTGTTTTTCATTTGCTTCAATTATGATGTTTATTAAAAAAGGAGGGCTGTGAACCAACTGTAGTTAAGTCTGTTATTTTAATAAAATTACACATGCAAGTATTTTAGGTGCTTTCCTATGTAGTAACAGATACTTCCCATTTTCGTTTCTCAAGATAATTCTAGATAATAGACATCATTATTCCCATTTTAAAGATCAGGAAATTGAGTGTCAGAGATTCTGTGCAAAAGCTCGTAGAGCTGGGAGGGAGGACTCTTCACATCTGTGCATTCTGGCTCCAAAACTGATATTCTTTAATGGACATTTGTATTTTTAAATTAAGTATCAAACAGTGCATAGTTAATACTGGATAATGTGTTTTTAATCAAATCACTGAGTCATGTAGCTGTTCAATCATCTGGAAGATTATCTATGTCAGGGATTGTCACCCTTGAGCATGAACCAGAGTCTTCTGGAGGACATGTTGACCTGCACATCACTGGGCTCTGTCCGCAGAGATTCCGACTTAGTCTCAGATGGAGCCCCAGAACCTGCATTTCTCACAGGCTCCTAAATGGTGCTGCTGCTGCTGGTCCTGGGACCGCACTTTGAGAATCCCTAGTCTACACCAGTCCTATCATTTATGCAGTGAACAAATTGAAGATCAGGGAGGGTAATACTATTTTTAATGATCAGGAAAACCCCCTCCCGCCTGAATTAACTCTGTAAGGAAAATTGAACTACAGACATAGATAACTAACTCTCAAAAGTAGACATTTAGAGTTTGTTGGCTTCTTTGCTTATTTTAATTCAAGAGTATAAACCATAGGATGTCTTTGTTCTCACATTTTCTCTTCATTTATTATCTCCTTTTGAAAATTTAATCAAGAGGAGCTCTGTCCCTCACACACTTTTCACTTCTGCTGCCCTTTCTTTCCCCTTTTCACTTTGAAATTTGTGTTGTGCTTTGTAGTTGCTCAGAATATTTTAAAAAACATCATCACGTGGATGGATCTGTTACAAACATGGCTGGTGAAGGCTCTAGATAGCTACCCAGACCCCTACTGAATCAGCGTTGCTTTTCTTTCTTTATTTTTTCTTTTTTAAAGGAATTAGAGATAATTTGTGCATTTGAGGCTAGAAACATCCGGTGAAATCTATCAGTCCATTTTTGATGTCAGTCACAGTAGTGGTGTTTACTTGCAGTCAGTTGTAGAAAACAGCTATTCTGGTACTGCTCATCCTTCAAGGTGAAGTGCAAAGGCCATTTCTTCCATGAAACCTTCTAGGACTCAGGCTCAAACCAGACCGCTTGTTCTTTTTTCCTTCCCAGAGAACTTAGTTCACACTTCAACTGTATTCCCAGTTATGCGACATTGTCACCTGATTTCAAATGGCTGGCTGACTCACTGACTGCCTCGTCAGTAAAGGTAGGATCTGATCTTTCTTCTGTTTTGTGCGTATGGGACCCACAGAATCCTTGAGACTAGTTTGCTGAGTAGGTGAGAGACAGCAAAGCCAAGTAGTAAGAGGTGTGAGCTTTGCAGCTGTGCAGATTTGTTTGGACACTAGGTTCTCCTACACCTGTCACACAGGTGTAGCTTTACAGATATACCTGTCACACAGTCTCCATTTGGAGTCAGTTTCTTTATTTGTAAAGTGAGGAGATAATACCAACATGACACACAGTTGTGAAAACTTAATAAGATACTGAGATAACGCATGCAAAGTCTTAACACACTGCCTGACTCATAGAAAGAGCTGAATAATATTAGATGTAAATGCAATGTTCACGGACCCACTCTAACCTCTGGAGGGTTAGTTAAATGGGAATTGAGTTACTAACTTCAATACGTTGTGGAAAACCAAAACCGTCCCCCTAATTTATACTGATTTCTGGGGGCTTGTGTCTTCATAACCTGCCTTGCCTCTGGGTCCTGTGCCTTAAAGGCTGCCTCTTTCTTGACCTACGCCAAGCAGACAGTAAAACATGGCTCCTGAACCAGTTTGCACAAGAAACACACATACACATCATTTATGAACGGGGTAAATTTTACCAAGGATTTGAGGATCAGGGAAGTCATTCATGATCTTCCACCACCTCTCCAGCTTTCCCCTTTCTTCCCCCCCGCCCCAACCCCAATTCTGCTCCTTACATCTTCTTGCCCGATTTCCTGTTTTCTCCCAATTAACCTTTCATTATTTATGCAGAGCTCTTTAGCAACCACTGTGCTTTTCCCACCCAAACCCAGTAGGAGCCTCAGTAGAACCAAGGGTCTTGCCCTTGCCCGTCTTCCTCAGAGTGCATTGGGGTTGAGCTTAGCAACCGTTTTATTCATTACAGCTATTATGAATGTTTCCGAAGTTGTTACTGGTGAAAGAGTGAGAGAATGACTTTACCTCATTCTCCCATCATTCCTCATGCACTCTTGTTAATTATCACCAGATTTCACTTTTATTCCCATTCCTCAGCCTAGAACTGTGTCCTCCTTACTCAGTTCCCTTTGAATGAACAACAATATGAACAAAAATTTGTATCCATGATACCCAGGCTTAAAAGGCATTAAGAACTCAGGAAACCATCCAACTCAAACTTACAAAATTATAGAGGAAATACATGCTGTAGTTCAAATGTGGTACTTTTCTGAGTTCGTTGGTATTTACTTAAAATACACAGTAACCATCCGTTTGCATTGCTTCAATATAGCTACTAACCTCATGGAGATGTTAAAACAATTTGAGGGATTTTGGTTTCTTTCTTTTTTGCCTTTTTGCTCAAAGAAATGGTGATTTGCTTCTTGCTAATGAACCAAGCCCTCATCAGAGGAAAAAAAATAAAATCACTATTTCCTTACCACCTTTGGGCTGGATAATTCCCATCTCATTTTCCAGGAAGCTAAATCTTCAAATGGCTTCACTTACAGAGTGAAGAAAATCAGACATCTTAGTCATTTTGGGGAAAATAATGACAGACCCTCTACAAGAAAAGAAACAAAAATTAATGACAAATCACATGAGAAAATGACAGATCATTTTATGTGCGTGAAACAGACCTTGAAGACAAACAGTTTTGTGTGTGAGCTTGATCAAAATCATGATTCTCAGCTAATTTCTTGGCTCTAAATTAAATTATTGCTTTAGAGACATAAAAAATATAGATATATACAATTCCCCTCTGCTCTTCTGGGTATATTCATCTTCTCTATGAGTGCTTGTCCATATATTTAATGACTGCAGATAATGGATTTTAAAAGTGTATTTAAAAAGTTAAACCTCTTGGGATTCTATTTTGAATGGAAAATATCTCCCAGCAGATTTTATTTTTGAAAATTAAAAGTAATACACGGGCATTGAGATAACATTTAATTGAGTGTTTGTGAGTCATTTTTCCCACTCTGCTGATAGTCTCTGTGGCTAATCATGCAACTGAGAGTGCAAAATACATTGGGAGAGTTTACTTGCCTTAGCACTCGGGTGGCTTAGAGTAGGTCTTTTGAAAAATGGGGGAGAAAAATGGTTTGCTGACCCCCCTACAGCAGGGGTCAGCAAACTTTTTCTGCGAAGGGCCAGAGAGTAATTACTTAAGGTTTGTGAGCCAGACAGGCTAAAGTAGCCATGGACAACATGTAAACAAATAGTGTGGTTGTGTTCCAATAAAACTTTATTTATAAAAGAGGAAGTTGGCTGGAATTGGCCTTCAGGCCATAAATCCCTAACTCCTGGTTTAGAGGGACATGTGGTCGTAAGATGACCTACAAACTCTTCCTTTCTGTCAGCTGATTTTAGATTTTTATGTCAGTATATGAGTGTGAATTCAGCTCATGTGTACAGCATCTCAACTGGGCATCTCAACTCTGGAAAGTTTGCAGTGCAGCTTTCTCTACACAGCTGCCATAAAAAACAAAAACAAACCAAGGCAATGAGGCCCATTTGCTAGTGTCATAATAGTATTTCCCTTTCACAGTTTCTATACACACCCCAAACCCTGGTTTGCAAGGTGGGATTAAGAGTCTCACTAAGAGCCTTGAGGCTCCCTCTATCCATTGGCACAGGAGATGAACAGAAAAGCAGAAATAACATCAAAACCTCCAGTGCACATTTCAGAGTTGGGTACCAGCATGGTATCTGATATAGGAACAGTCTGACAGGTCATACATCAAAGACTGATTCATTTAGAAAATAGTTACTGAGTGCCTACTATTTGTCAGGCTCTGTGCTAGATACAAGGGTTACTAGGCTGACAAAGCCCCTGCGAGTGTGAAGGTTTTATCCTGGTAAGGGAAGGGGGACCAAGGGAGGGGTTGGACTGAGTTTCCTCTTTGAAAGTGGGACTCTGGTAAGCAGCTGTGTGGTAGCAAACAGAAATATCAGCCTCATCCATACAAACCTGTATTCATTCCACAAAGCATATGCCTAGTCTCTGCGGACTAAAGAGAGAATGAAGACAGAATGAAGATAGAATGGCAAGCAAGACACAGTTCCTTCAGGAAGCTCACAGACTAGTAAGGAGAAAAGCAAAAGAGCAAGCGATGATGATTTGAATTCCTAAGTACTCTGGTACACCATGAAATTCACAGAAAAGGAAATTTAAATGGCCAATACTATGAGACCACACCTAACCTCCCTATTCATCAAAAATATGCAGATTAACACCATACTTTTTTCCATCTATCAAATTGGCAAAAAGTATTATCCACTGTTAGTGTGAGGAAAGAGAACTCTATTCCACTTTGCATTAGGGTCCAAGGCCATAAAATCTTTCTGGTGGACGATTTGTCAGTGTCTAACTAAATTTTAAATGGGCATTTAATTTCAATCAGCAGTTTATAAGATGGGTCTCAACTGTAGAAAAATACTTGCACATATGCACAAAAAGGCAGGTCTAAATGTATTTATTACTAACCAGTTAGTAATTATGAAACAGGAAATACCCGTGTCCAGCAATAGGAGACTGCTTTAATGATAGCATATTCATATTAAGAGGAATTATCCAGTCATGAAAAAGAAGTATTTCTATATGAGCTGACATAAAAAGCTTGTAATAGGTATAAGAACAAAACTACTGTACCATATCCGTGTGTATACAGTTTGTTAATGTGGTAGAATATACACCAAACCGTGTGGTTAATGGGATAAGTGAGGGATGGATGGGGGGTAAATGGGTGCATTTCCCATTTCACTCCAGTGAAATTAAAAACATTTTGTTGTATTTGGAAATGGCCATTAAAATAATACATGTTGTAGGATGGGTGCATAGTAAAAGATTATCCACTGTATAAGTTCACCCTTAATTATAGAAGGGGCTGCAATTCAGTTATCTATAAAATAACCAGTCTACACCCCTGGAGTGCCTTACTTACTTTGAACACCATACTTCTTCAGAGTGGAAAGAAGTCATTCCCTTCTGCCTGATATTATCCCAGGATATGTCAAGTCATATTCCTAGTGATGTATCTGAAAATCAACATAATCCAAAGGTCCTCTCTTCACAGTGTTTGCAGTAAGATTTCAGCATCTTAACATTTAAGTGTTTTCAGATTATATCCTTTTAAACATCTGTGATTCATTATCATAAATATCACAGTTGTGTGGGACCATATGCTTCAGCTTGCAGCACATATACATAAAGAAAAAGCACGAGTAATAAATTTCAGGAACCTTAGACTTGCCGTGGGTATGTGCAAAAAGAACATTTCCAGACACGTGGGGCCTTCTGTAATCACAGTAATATGCTTGAGATCCCCTATAAGAATCCTTCAATTGCAAAAGTTGCCACTTTTGATGGAAAGCTGTGATTTACATTTGGCTCATGCACTTCCCATGATAATTCAGGTAGGGTGGAAAACAGCACAAAAGCCTTCAGCTGCACTGGCTTTTACTTCTTAAGGAAATGAATGTGGGCTATTGTTGTCAAGTGAAGAAATCACAGGAAAATGGGATACATTTAACAAGTGATGAGATACTCTTGGCAGGCATCCTCTTGCATTCCCATGAGGCTAAAGCTAGATACAATGCCATACAGCATAAGGGATGCAATAAAAAATCTCTTGGCAACTGGAGGATAAATAGGCATGACCTAGAGGGCTGATCATTTTCTTGCTTACATCAGAAACCCGTATATGCATACAAGAATTAATTGTGCTTCATGTATTGTAAGCCAGATCATTTTATTTTAATTTCCAGATGAGGTCTTGTCAACTAGACAGAACCAATTTGTCTGAGCATCTCACCCACTGCAATTAGGGAGGAGGTGAATGAATTAATTGGTTACAACCAAAAAGAGTCCACTTATATGTTTGATTGCCAACTTTTACCAGGGCTAGTGCAGAGTGTAGCCAGAGAGATGGAGATGAAGCTATAGGAGGCTCCCGGGTTACCAAAGGATAGGTCAGGAAAAAATTGTGAAGGTATAGAAGTTGGTGCTCTGCCCTGTGTTGCAGTTTGATTGGCATCCCTGCTGGTTATTGACAAGCCACCAACCTCGTCAATACCTCAGGCATACCTTTTAGGAAGGACACTCATTGTTGCCACAGACAGTGTACTTGAGCCCCCAAACACAACTCTGCAGGTAGCACAAGGACATCTCTGCATAGAAACACTCTAGGTATCCACAGGGAGTGCAGGGTGGGATGTTCAAAATGCCTCAGGATTTTTAATACACAAGATGCCCATCCACACACTGGCTACAGGTTATTTATGAGTCTTCATGAAAATCAAACCACTCTGAAGATCATGGATCAAACTTCCATGCTGTTTTTTCCCCTCCCCCATGTGCTGTCTCCTGTAATCTGGGGATTTGTGATGAATTTGTAGTAGAACAGCAGAGCGTTGGTCTGCAGAAAGTCCAAATCTCTAGAGTGCTTCAATAAAAGTTATAGATAGATCAATGGTAGCAAATTTCACACTTATCTTTTCTTTCACCCTTTAAAGAAACCATGCTAATAAAAGCTCTTGAATACTTTTGGATGATTTGGATCTTCATAAAGATCTGGCTGGGTCCCATTCATGTATTTTCCTAAACCTTTTTCGGAGCCTAATTATTCCCTGAGCTTTGATCTACAGGGTCTTCAGGCTTCTGCTCTATGAGCTTTCCTTCTGATGGATTTAATCATTTACTTCAAGATTCTATGCATCTCTATCTTTGACACCTCTTTCACCTCTAGACAGACAATTTAACTTCCTGTTAATCCAAGTGTTCCTTAACTGTAGAATGACTTCTAACATTTACTTTGAATTTCACCATCCTGGAATAACCCTGCCTCTTTCCCCACGACCTGGGACAGGACTCTAGAATAGAAGTAAAAAGCAGAGTTCCAGCTTTGCTACTTAATGCTGTGTGGCCTTGAGAAATTTTTTTAATCTCTCTGGGCCTCAGTTTCCTCATCTATAAAATACTACCTTCATGGGACTGTTGGAGAATTAAAAGAAATGTTTATTAAGTATTTAGCTGTAAATGGTAACTATTACAGAAGGTTGACATCAACCATGAAAAATCAGCATTATGGTTTAGCAGGGTGTCTTAAAGATCTAGGGAAATGCTTTGGATAATTCCCAAAGCATGTTCATATGAATCAAAACTCTTTAACCCTTGATGCCGCAGCCATTTATGTTCACTGAACTAGTATGAACTGGAGGGAATGATCATATTCACATGGCATTCACAACTAGGTCATAAACCAAAGTTTGACATTTTACAAATTCTTGTTACCCCATCAGTTTGTCCATTTTGTGCATCAAGTAGGTTGGTAGGCTAACCCAGTAAATATTGGTTTGTTAAATTTTATGTGAAAAAATTCCTGTCTTTAATCACTAGCTTTCAGAGACTTTTTCAAATATAGCAATTAAAGGACACGGAGTGGTGCAGTGAAAAGCCTGGAGCGTGGTGGAACTGGGTTTGAACTCAGTTTGAACTCTATCACTAACCTCTGCATGATAGGCAACTCAGCCTCTCCAAGTGGCCCTCATTTCCCCTTCTGTAAAACAGCTGAAATATCGTGTAAGGATTGGGGTGGGGAGCATCACTGACTCAATATCTATTATGTTCCCAGTACTCCGCTAATAGCTGGGTGGTTAGCTTCTCCTCTCCTCCAGGTTCGGAACACTTACAGATCACTGTTTACTGAGTACCGTTTCGGATTATAGATTATAAACTCTTTATAGACCGTCCTCTATTCACGGTAGCATTTTAAAATCTGTTTCAGTCTTTTAAATCAGAAGCTGATTCAATACACATTCCCTGAAGACTCATACTTTGTTTAGTCAGCTTGGATATTTTAACTTATTCCTAAAATTGGGTTACCCCTGCCACACTCTCACCTGCCTTCATCTCCAAATCATCCTCATTTCTTCTAAAACCCAACAGCTTCTGTGGGAGCCCAGAAAGAGAAGAGTTGATCATCCTGCTGACAATTCTAGGGAAGAGACTGAGTCAAAACTAAAGGACCTTTAGGTCTGTGCTGCTCAGTTTTGCTGACTTGATGGTGGTCATCATTATAATTAGATCTTCAGACTTTCATAGCCAATTAAAAAGTTTGCCCACAGGATTTGCATACTTTTACCATTTGGTTTATGGCTTAGTATCAATATTTACCTTAAAAGTTATAATTCATCCCTTCAGATGTTCCTAATGTGTAGCTGCATTCTTAAATATAATTTTATTGTGACTTAAGGCCAAACCATTGTCTAGAAGAACATATCCAATTTTATAATAAAATGTAGAAAAATTATAGAGAAATTTGCTTTCTAAGCAATTTTTAGAGAGTATAACTCTTCAGTAAGGTGAGCTATACTTGTTGATAACCCCTCACCTTGGATATTTCTGGTAACTATAAACCCGTTCATTGGCTGACTTTTTCTTGCTGCTAGAAATAGTTTATTACCTGGAATTATGATCTGCTTGCTTCTAAGATCTACCCTATGGTGGTGTTTGGCCTTTTGACACAATGAAGAAATGGAACACCCGTGCTTCAACAGGACAGCCCTCCAAATGATTGTGTGCTCCAACCTTCTGGACTCTGAATATCGTGAAGGCAGATAATCCACGTTATTTGTCTTTATGTTGGCATTTATCCCTTACTGCCTACTGTCTTTCATACTATAAGTGGACAAATGATACTTTTATGGATTAATGTATGAATATGTTGAGATTTAGAATAATAGAATTTCCCAACTGTAAGAGACACCATCCAATGCTGGAATCTCTTCTACAACATTACTGCTCAACGGTCATTTAAGTTCTACTTGAAAGTATCCAATGACCAGCAAATTATTTCACTCAGAAATAACCAGACCTTCCAAATGGTACCCTGAATTTCGCCAGGCTTTTCTAATATTTGGACAATGACAAGATCATGCAAATAGTAATATTTCTACTGCAGCAGCTTATAGCTCCCACAAGCACAATTGTAGGACACCAACCCACCTTCCTCCCTTGGCTTTTATTCTGGTTATTTCTGGAAGGCCCCAGAGCAATGTATGTGGCCCACCTTCTTTTTTGTTGTTGTTGTTATTATTCTTTTTTTTCATTGGAGTATAATTGCTTTACAATGTTGTGTTAGTTTCTGCCGCACAGGGAAGTGAATCAGCCATACACATACACGCATCCCCTCCCTCTTGGACCTCCCACCCCCCACCCATTCCCACCCAACTAGGCCATCACAGAGCACCGAGCTGAGCTCCCTGTGCTATACAGCAGGTTCCCACTAGCTATCTATTTTACACATGGTAGTGTATTTATGTCAAACCTAATCTCCCAATTCATCCCACCCTCCCCTTCCCCCGCTGTGTCCACACGTCCATTCTCTACATCTGCCTTTCTATTACTGCCCTGCAATAGGTTCATCTGTACCATTTTTCTAGATTCCACTTACATGCGTTGATATATGATATTTGTTTTTCTCTTTATAACTTACTTCACTCTGTATGACAGACTCTAGGTCCATCCACATCATTACAAATGACCCAATTTCATTTCTTTTTATGGCTGAGTAATATTCCATTATATATATGTACCACATCTTCTTTATCCATTCATCTGTTGGTGGACATTTAGGTTGCTTCCATGTCCTGGCTATTGTAAATAGTGCTGCAGTGAACATTGGGGTACATGTGTCTTTTTGAATTATGGTTTTCTCAGGGTATATGCCCAGTAGTGGGATTGCTGGGTCATATGGTAGCTCTATTTTTAGTTTTGTAAGGAACCTCCATACTGTTCTCCACAGTGGCTGTATCAGTTTACATTCCCACCAACAGTGCAAGAGGGTTCCCTTTTCTCCACACCCTCTCCAGCATTTGTTGTTTGTAGATTTTCTGATGATGCCCATTCTGACCAGCATGAGGTGATACCTCATTGTCGTTTTGATTTGCATTTCTCTAATAATTAGTGATGTTGAGCAGCTTTTCATGTGCTTCTTGGCCATCTGTATGTGTTCTTTGCTGAAATGTCTATTTAGGTCTTCTGCCCATTTTTTGATTGGGTTGTTTGTTTTTTGATATTGAGCTGCATGAGCTGTTTGATATTTTGGAGATTAATCCCTTGTCTGTTGCTTCGTTTGCAAATATTTTCTCCCATTCTGTGATTGTCTTTTTGTCTTGTTTATGGTTTCCTTTTCTGTGTAAAAGCTTTTAAGTTTAATTAGGTCCCATTCACTTATTTTTGTTTTTATTTTCATTACTCTAGGAGGTGGGTCATAAAAGATCTTGCTGTGATTTATGTCAAAGAGTGTTTTTCCTACGTTTTCATCCAAGAGTTTATAGTGTCCAGTCTTACATTTAGGTCTTTAATCCATTTTGAGTTTATTTTTGTGTATGGTGTTAGGTAGTGTTCTAATTTCATTCTTCTACATGTAATTGTCCAGTTTTCCCAGCACCATTTATTGAAGAGGCTGTCTTGTCTCCATTGTATATTCTTGCCTCCTTTGTCATAGATTAGGTGACCATATGTGCATGGCTGTATCTCTGGGCTTTCTATCCTGTACCATTGAACTATATTTCTGTTTTTGTGCCAGGACCATACTGTCTTGATTACTGTAGCTTTGTAGTATAGTCTGAAGTCAGGGAGCCTGATTCCTCCAGCTCCGTTTTTCTTTCTCAAGATTGCTTTGGCTATTCAGGGACTTTTGGGTCTCCACACAAATTTTAAGATATTTTGTTCTAGTTCTGTAAAGAATGCCCTTGGTAATTTGATAGGGATTGCATTGAACCTGTAGATGGCTTTGAGTAGTATAGTCATTTTCACAATATTGATTCTTCCGTTCCAGGAACATGGTATATCTCTCCATCTGTTTGTGGCATCTTTGATTTCTTTCATCAGTGTTTTATAGTTTTCTGAGTACACGTCTTTTGCCTCCTTAGGTAGGTTTATTCCTAGGTGTTTCATTCTTTTTGTCATGATGGTAAATGGGATTGTTTCCTTAATTTCTCTTTCTGAGCTTTCGTTGTTAGTGTATAGGAATGCAAGTGACTTCTGTGCATTAATTTTGTATCCTGCAACCTTACCAAATTCAATGATTAGTTCTAGTAGTCTTCTGGTGGCATCTTTAGGATTTTCTATGTATAGTATCATGTCATCTGCAAACAGTGACAGTTTTACTTCTTCTTTTCCAATTTGTATTCCTTTTATTTCTTTTTCTTCTCTGATTGCCATGGCTAGGACTTCCAATGCTATGTTGAATAATAGTGGTGAAAGTGGACATCCTTGTCTTATTCCTGATCTTAGGGGAAATGCTTTCCGTTTTTCACCATTTAGGGTGATGTTTGCTGTGGGTTTGTCATATATGGCCTTTATTATGTTGAGATAGGTTCCCTCTATGCCCACTTTCTACAGAGTTTTTATCATAAATGGGTGTTGAATTTTGTCAAAAGCTTTTTCTGCACCTATTGAGATGATCATATGGTTTTGTTTCATTTTGTTTTATAGATCTTTATTGGAGTATAATTGCTTCACAGTACTGTGCTCTTTTCTGTTGTGCAACGAAGTGAATCAACCATATGCCTACATATATCACCATATCCCCTCCCTCTTGAGCCTCCCTCGCACCCACACTATCCCACCCCTCTAGGTATTTGCAAAGCATCGAGATGATCTCTCTGTGCTATGCTGCTGCTTCCCACTAGCTGACCATTTTACATTTGTTAGTATATATATTCCTTAATTTGTTAATATGGTGTATCACATTGGTTGTTTTCAGTATATTGAAGAATCCTTGTATCCCTGGGATAAATCCCACTTGATCATGGTATGATCTTTTTAATATGTTGTTGGATTCTGTTTGCTAGGATTTTCTTGAGGATTTTACATCTATGTTCATCAGTGATATTGATCTGTAATTTTCTTTTTTTGTGTGATATCTTTGTCTGGTTTTGGTATCATGGTGATGGTGGCCTCTTAGAATAAGTTTGGGAGTGTTCCTCCCTCTGCAGTTTTTTGGAAGAGTTTGAAAATGATTGATAGAATTTGCCTGTGAAGCCATCTGGTCCTGGACTTTTGTTTGTTGGAAGATTTTTAATTACAGTTTCAATTTCATTACCTGTGATTGTTCTGTTTATATTTTCTACTTCTTCCTGGTTCAGTTTTGGAAAGTTGTACCTTTCCAAGAATTTGTCCATTTCTTCCAGATTGTCCATTTTATTGGTATATAGTTACTTGTAGTAGTCTCTATGATCCTTTGTATTTCTGTGGTGTCAATTGTAATCTCTCTTTTTTCATTTCGAATTTTATTGATTTGAGTCTCCTCCCTTTTTTCCTTGATGAGTCTGGCTAAAGGTTTATCAATTTTGTTTATCTTCTCAAAGAACTAACTTTTAGTTTTATTGATCTTTGTTATTGTCTTCTTCATTTCTATTTCTCTATTTCATTTATTTCTGCTCTGATCTTTTTTTTGTTCTGTTTTGTTTTTGGCTGCATTGGGTCTTCGTTGCTGCACGTGGGCTTTCTCTAGTTGCGGCGAGTGGGGGCTACTCTTTGTTGCGGTGCGGTGGTTTCTCTTGCTGTGGAGCATGGGCTCTAGCCTTGTGGGCTTCAGTAGTTGTGGCACGTGGGGTCAGTAGTTGTGGCTCACGGACTCTAGTCTGCTCTGATCTTTATGATTTCTTTCCTTCTAGTAACTTTGGGTTTCTTTGCTCTTCTTTTTCTAGTTGCTTTAGGTGTAAGTTTAAATTGTTTATTTGAGATTTTTCTTGTTTCTTGAGGTGAGCTTGAATTGCTATAAACTTCCCGCTTAGAACTGCTTTTGCTGCATGCCATAGGTTTTGGATTGCCATGTTTTTGTTGTCATTTGTTTCTAGGTATTTTTTTATTTCTTATTTGATTTCTTCAGGGAGCTCTTGGTTATTTAGCAGTGCACTGTTTAGCCTGCATGTGTTTGTGTGTTTTTACAGTTTTTTCCCTGTAATTGATTTCTAATCTCATAGCATTGTGGTTGGAAAAGATGCTTGATATGATTTCAATTTTCTTAAATTTTCCAAGACTTGATTTGTGACCCAACATGTGATCTATTCTGGAGAATGTTCCATGTGTACTTCAGAGGAAAGTGTATTCTTCTGTTTTGGGGTGGAATGGCCTATAAATATCAATTAAGTCTATCTGTTCTGTTGTGTCATTTAAAACTTGTGTCTCCTTATTTATTTTCTGTCTGGATGATCTGTCCATTGGTATAAGTGGGGTGTTATTATTATTGTGTTACTATCGATTTCCCCTTTTATGGCTGTTAGTATTTGCCTTATATTTTGAGGTGCTCCTATGCTGGGTGCATAAATATTTATAATTATTATGTTTTCTTCTTGGATTGATCCCTTGATCATTATGTAGTGCCCTTCCTTATCTCTTGTAACAGTCTTTTACAGTCTGTTTTATCTGATATGAGTATTGCTACGCCAGCTTTCTTGTGATTTCCATTTGCATGGAATATCTTTTTCCATCTGCTCACTTTCAGTCTGTATGTGTCCCTAGGTCTGAGGTGGGTTTCTTGTAGACAGCATATATACGGGTCTTGTTTTTGTATCCGTTCAGCCAGTCTGAGTCTTTTGGTTGGAATATTTAATCCATTTACATTCAAGGTTATCATCGATATATACGTTCCTGTTACCATTTTCTTAATTGATTTGGGTTTGTTTTTGTGGGTCTTTTTCTTCTCTTGTGTTTGCCTCTTAGAAAAGTTCCTTTAGCATTTGTTGTAAAGCTGGTTTGGTGGTGCTGAATTCTCATAGCTTTTGCTTGTCTGTAAAGCTTTTGATTTCTCCATTGAATCTGAATGAGATCCTTGCTGGGTAGAGTAATCTTGGTTGTAGTTTTTCCCTTTCATCACTTTAAATATATCCTGCCACTCCCTTCTGGCCTGCAGAGTTCCTTCTGAGAAATCAGCTGATAACCTTATGGGGATTCCCTTCTATGTTATTTGTTGGTTTTCCCTTGCTGCTTTTAATATTTTTTCTTTGAATTTAATTTTTGTTAGTTTGATTAATGTGTGTCTTGGTGGGTTTCTCCTAGCATTTATCCTGTATGGGACTCTCTGCGCTTCCTGGACTTAGGTGGCTATTTCAGTTTCCATGTTAGGGAAGTTTTCAACTATAATCTCTTCAAATATTTTCTGAGACCTTTTCTCTTTCTCTTCTTCTTCTGGGACCCCTATAATTTGAATGTTGGTGTGTTTAGTGTTGTCCCAGAGGTCTCCGAGACTGTCCTCAATTCTTCTCATTCTTTTTTCTTCATTCTGCTCCATGGCAGTTATTTCCACCATTTTATCTTCCAGCTCACTTATCCATTCTTCTGCCTCAGTTATTCTGGTATTGATTCCTTCTAGAGTATTTTTAATTTCAGTTATTGTGTTGTTCATCACTGTTTGTTTGCTCTTTAGTTCTTCTAGGTCCTTGTTAAACGTTTCTTGTATTTTCTCCATTCTGTTTCTGAGATTTTGGATCATCTTTACTATCATTACTCTGAATTCTTTTTCAAGTGAGTTGCCTATTTCCTCTTCATTTATTTGGTCTTTTAGGTTTTTACATTGCTCCTTCATCTGTAACATATTTTTTTGTCGTCTGTGTTTTTTGATGGGTGGGGCTGTATTGCTGTCTTACTGGTTGTTTGGCCTGAGGCATCCAGCACTGTAGTGTGCAGGCAGTTGGGTACAGCCTGGTCTTGGTGCCGCGATGAGGACCTCCAGGAGGCCTCACTCCGATTACTATTCCCTGCAGTCTGAGGTTCTCTGTTAATCCAGTGGCTTGGACTCAGCTCTCCCACCACAGGAGCTCAGGCCTGACCCCTGGCCTGGGAATCAAGATCCCGCAAGCCATGCGGTGCTGCAAAAGGAAAGAAAAAAAAAGGAACAATACAATAACAAAGAATAAAAAATAAAATAAAATTAGAAAGATAAAAAATATATTAGGAAAAATAAAAATATAATTTTAACAACTACAGCAAGATAAAACAGAACCACAACAGAAAAAAGAAGGGTGGGGCGGGGGGGTGGAACTTAGGCAGGGGCGGGGTTTAGGGTGGGGCAGGGCCTAGGTTCAGGACACTCCTGGCCAGAAAAGGCCTTGGGGGCGTGGCCTAGGCTCAGGACCTGTCTGGTGGGCTGAAAGGCAGTATGGCCTGAGGTCTGAGGCAGGCCTCTGAGTGTGGAGTTGCAGGGTTTGGAGCTAAGGGCCTGGGTGAGGGTGTGTGGGTGGTTGGAGGGGGTCTCAGAGGGGTTCTCGGAGTGCAGAGGTAGGGCCCTGGGTGGGGGTGTAGGGGCGGGGCCTAGGCTCTGTGCTGCTGGAGGGAGCCTCGGAGGGCGTGGGTTTATGCCCGGGAGCCCAACAGGCTCCCCGGTGCCCAGGCAGGCGGGGAAAGTGCTGGCCGTGCTCCCTTCTGTTCCCCCGCCCTCCTGAGGGTCTCCCCAGTCACCACTGGACCCCCTAACCATGGGTGGGCCCCGCTGGGTGTGGGAACTCCTCCCCCCACAGCCGCTCCTCAGAGGTGCCGGTCCAGTCTGTCCGGCCTTTACATTTGCTCCGCCTTCCCTCCCTCCCACTCCCTCGGCACCTATGCGGCCGGAGGGGGCCTCGGTGGGCAGACGATCAGGCCTGGGATCTCAGCAAGCTCCCGGGGGCCCAGGTGGGCAGGGGAAATGCTGGCCGCGCTCCCTTCTGATCCTCTGCCCTCCCAGCGGTGCCCCCACTTCCCCCCTCTGAGCATTGTATCCCTTCCCCTCCCCTAGCCTCCCCTCAGGGGCGCCGGTCCCATCCCGCTTCCACTTCTCCTCCCCACTCGCTCCCTCCCAAGTCCTACCCAGTCACTGGGGGTTCCTCCCATCCCCTTAAGTGTCTGTGGTCCCCCACTGGTGCCTGGTAGGTGCTCTAGTTTTGCAGAGATGCGAACTCCATGTCCTCCTAGTCTGCCATCTTGACTCCGCCACCTCTGTGGTCCACCTTCTTAAAGGTCCCTTTCTCTATATGTATGTCTGCTCATGGGGTATAGGGGTATTTGGGAAATCATGGTACTGCCAGAGCATCACACACAGTCAGGATCTGAATCTCAATATAGGCTCAGCCAGGACACTCTGCTACATGTCTCCAGACAGCTCCAACAACAAGATCAAATATAAGTTATAGTGGAGCAAATTTCTTTTCTCATTAACTTACCCTATAGATACTCAGAGAGGGAGACATGTGTGCACGTAATTACTAGATAAATCAAAAACTAAGGACTAAGTAAGAGACATAGGCTAGTAATATGAAATCAGAGGGAATCTCTGTAAATCTGAGACTTGGTGATTCTCAAAGTTGCTGAATCAGTGATTCCTGTTTCAGTGATCAGGTGACTTTCAAGTCACCTGACTCAAATCTTCACATGAGTTTGGGCCATCCTTCTCAGTTTTGTTTGGGGAGTTTCAAATTTGCTTATCTACCAAATTACAGTTCTGCCATTTATTCGTTCAACAAACAGGATTGAGTATGTACCGTGTCAGGCACTGTGCCACATAAATCCCAACCTGAGATACAAATTCATAGTGATTATAACCACCATGGGATAGAAAATGCGTAGCATTCTTTCAGAAAACAACCTGCTGTGTTTTAAAAAAAAATCAGTAGCAAGAGGAAAATGTAAGACCCTGGCAGAAAAGACTAAATCCAGAGCTAGCAGCTCAGTTTTTAATGGTAGGTAGAGAAAATCCCCTGCAGGCAGATGTGGGCTCTTTTTCCAGGAGGAGCCCCTTAAGGGTTTACATGGCAAAAAATAGGTTTCTGCTGAAGATCACTTGATGGAATCATTCATTATGATGTCTTTGGCTGACATGATAGAATTGAAACTATTTTATCAAACTTGGGATTGACACATGAGATATATTAAGACTGTTTTATGTGCATTCTGCACCTATCAAATCTACAAAGACTTTGGAGGTGAAATCCACTGCTGGGATAATCAGTCGTGGTTAGGAGCATGCCGAGAACCTTACAGAAGCTCTGTGGATGTCAGTGCTGACTCCAGGCCAAACATGGAACACAGGATATGGTTCCGTGCATTCAGCAATCTGGAGGGTACACAGAATCAAGGCTGGAGGATGTATCATACAGGGATCTGGTCCACCGTGGGTGGGACTGAGCATATGTTAATGAAACCTTGATTGACTAGAAGGCTTGAGTAATGAGGGTGTTCTGAGAAACCGAAGGAAATGTTTTCTGTTTCTCTCACTTGGGCAAATCCAAAGAGCCTCTGGACAAAAGTCCTTTGAGTTCTTTCAGAGAAAGTTGGACCCTACTGAGGATGTGAAAAGCAATTAAGTGATGGTCTGTATCCTGGGCAGAGTCCATCTGATGTTTCTGAACTAAGTGCTATTTCAGTTGTTAGAAAGACATGGCTTTCCATGCCCCAGTGAAGACTCTGCAGATCAATGGATATGCAGGCCCTCCATGCTAAATGGAGCAATTGAATTCTGTTTGACTAACTGAGCTATGAGTACCAGGATATGTGGTACAGTCTTAAGAGGGAGTAAACGACATACATTCTGCATTTTTTTGTTTGTTTGTTTTCTTTTTTTTAACCAGCATACTGCTGAAACAGCCATTCTCTTCTGTATGCAAGTATAGTTTGCTAGAAGTAGATCCAAGTGCGTCTGACTGTGGGAGGAATACACCTCCCAGGTTGACTGGTTCCAACCCCACACTACTACTGATCGTCACATATCCCCACACACGGGTACAAGTGGAGTCTTGGCCACCAAGACTCCACCAGGCCACGAACTCTGAGAGGCCCTAAAGTTATGTGTAGACCAGTCTCTACAAATGTGAATAATGTATTTAGGACCATTTGCCCATGTAAGATACAAGTGCATGGATCACAGACTCACCCCAAAGCACTTATAAGAATAGCACAGATTCCATATTTAGTTCATACCTATCTACATGAGCAGGCCTGCTCTATATTTTGCAGGTAAATTTAAATCCATCTGCACTGTTACATTTTCTGGGATCATAATATGGCTTAATTTGCTTCCTCACACGTTTCTAGATGGTAAGGATTCTATGCCTTTTCCATTTCCATCCCTAAGAACCACATTCAAAAGAAAGAAATAGAAAAGCATAAAATCAAGGTCAGGAAGATTAAGCCCCTTAATTCACAAGCCAAACTTCCCAATTCAATTGTGGTTTTGTCTCCCAGCTAAAGTTTGTCTTTTGCTGACATTTGCATTAAGCCCCGAGGACATTTTGAGTGGAAACACGCTGAAAGCATAATTGAAACTCTGAGTGGCGCCATTCGCCTAATTTGCATTTTTCCCCAGGTGGGGATTGTTTACTTCCCCCCTTTCGTCTCCTGGGGTGTTCGAAGATTATCTCAAAGAATGATATTGTGCAATTGCTTCCAATAAATCCCCATGTACAGTATATTCTATGTATATTTTTTTTTCCAGAAGCTATTTTATTTTATTTTATTTTTTTTAAAGGATATTTATTTTACTTTTTTTTTTTTAAAGGAATTCCTTTATTTTTATTATTTATTTATTTATTTATTTATTTGTGGCTGTGTTGGGTCTTCGTTTCTGTGCGAGGGCTTTCTCTAGTTGTGGCAAGCGGGGGCCACTCTTCATCGCAGTGCGCGGGCCTCTCATTATCGCGGCCTCTCTTGTTGCAGAGCACAGGCTCCAGACGCGCAGGCTCAGTAGTTGTGGCTCACGGGCCTAGTTGCTCCGTGGCATGTGGGATCTTCCCAGACCAGGGCTCGAACCCGTGTCCCCTGCATTGGCAGGCAGATTCTCAACCGCTGCGCCACGAGGGAAGCCCCAGAAGCTATTTTAAATGCCAGTGATAAACTATGTAAGGAAGTCCTTTGTAGGTTCAGAATAGTACAGATAGCTCCTTTTCCCCCTCAGATAGAGGTTTTCAATATCTGTTCACAAGTTTAATTGTTTATTAGAATTTTTCCTTTCAATTATCTTCATGGTGTTATTCTGAGCTACTTAGGAGGTTGTCTCTATAGAAACATCTATTTTTTTAAAAAAAAATAGACATAGACTATTCAATTTCATCCTTCATATGTTCTTTGAACTCTGCACCCTGAAACATGCACTGGCTTGATCTCTATTTAAAAGTTTGAGAATCACTGATATTTTGATTGTGTCAACAAAGTTCATAATGTAAGACAATGCGGGCTGATCCTATCAATTGTGCCCTGTAATAGGAAATTGAAGGTGAGATTACAATCAGTGGGGAAGTAGAGTCTGTTTCCTTCAGGAGGAAGAAGAAACAAAGAGTGTTGTGACCTATTTCTGTTTTGATTAATATTAAAACACGATCGTTGATGTGGTCTAGATTTGTGCCTTTTCTAAGGTTTGTGTCTTTCTCATGACCTCATTACTCATGTTGTATATATTATTTCAAATATCAGAAGCTCTCCTAGATTATATCAGATAATCATATATAATTATATCAGAGCCCTCCTAGATTTTAAGCCTGAGTAGGGTAGAGCCAGGCATGCCTTTGTTCAAATGAGGGAGGAATATAGCCCAAGCCACCATTTCTGGAGAATGGAACACACATCATTGTGAGGGTTTTAGTGCATACATGGACAAACATATGTTTTTACTTGACTTCTTAAATTTATTTTAACATTTTTAGAAAAAACACATTTGGCACATTCATCATGTACTATAAAGATTATCTTCAAATAATTTTGTAAATGAAAATGTGAGTCAATTAAAAGAAAAATATTAAATGAATAATAGATCAGGTATGAAAGTATGGCTAGACTGTGAATCTGGAAGCTAGTTGGTTGAAGGAAGGAGCACATTTGCTTAGGCAGACCAGCCTAGACTAACTGACTTTAACCTCATTCGGCCACGCTAGGTCTCGGTTGCCAGAGGAAAAAAGTCCTCACCTCAAATGGGTAACGTGAGGATTCACCGCAATCATGAATAGAAGATTCTCAGCACAGCGTCGCTCTTTTAGAAAAAAGAATGACTTGGATTTTTGGCCTGTTATCTTTACAAACAATCCATTTGAAGAATATTTAACATCACTTTGTGGCGTCCACTATGGGCAGGCACTGTAATTTCACTACTTTGATGTCATTTTTCCTTCATGACTTCTCATGTGAGACAGATAGGGCTTTGCCAAGAAAAGTGGGAGGATCCAAAGATGGGCAAGTTTGGATCAGAATCATCTGCCTCACTCCTTTAGCCTCAGCAGAAATGTCTGTAGTAACCATCCCCATGGTAACCGCAGAGGCCAGAACATGGGTACCTGACTAGAAGGAGGTGGAAGGACCCAGGAGGCAGGCAGAAAACCAGCTAGAAGAAGGAAGCTGTGTAGAAAAGGAAAGTGAAGCTCCTTTAATGTCCAGAATTACAGGAATAACGATGAGAATAGTTCTTATTCATGGGGCACCAGGGTCTGTCCAAAGTGCTTTATGTACCTAGGTACATATCTTGTTTAATGCTCACCGTAAGAATTATAGTACCTATGAGGGGAGGTACTGTTGTTTGTTCCTTGGTTAAAGGGACAGGTGGTTTTCCCAAGGTCTCAGGGCCACTACACATGAGCCAGGATTGGAAAACGGCTTAGAAACCTACCATTAAAACTGCTTCTTCTTAGGGCACGAGAATAGCAGTTCCTGGCATGATAGGTCCCCACCCTCTTCTCTGTGCCAGGAATCGCTGGGAAATGTGGAAACCTGGCATCTTGACAAGGAATCCATTGTCCAAGGTCCTAGTTCTTGGCCCTGGCTGCATTAGATTCATCTGGGGAGTCTTAAAGAGATACTAGTGCCTGGACCCCAGCCTAGCTATGTCAGAATCTCGGTTCGGAGTTGGGACAGGTATTGCTACTTTTTAAAAATATTCTCTAGGTGATTCTCATAGGCTTGAAAAAGGCCCACAGTCTAAAGCACTCACTCCTGAACTGGTAAAAGGTGTCTAAAATATATAAGACCCAATTATGCAACCCTAGTTACTTGATAGCACAAGTTGGGAAGAGAGCTAGCATATATTGAGGGCCTACTGTGTGCCAGGTCCTGAATGCAGATGTGGTCTCTCATATGCCCTCACCTGGTACGTCTGACGACCTGGAGGGATCGGTGAGAGGCCTGAGGGGACAGGATGGGGGCAGCTGCCCTTTTTCCTCTCATTTATCATTTCTGGGAAATGGATGTGCTGAGAGCTTGAACTATAGATGCAGTCTGATCAGACTGGGACCAGGTGTCTGCCTTTTCCGGGTGTGTGGCCTAGAGCATGTTAGTCAGTGTCTCCAAGGCTCAGTCTTTTCTCCCATAATATGGAAAAGATGCTTATAGATTATGCATTCTCAGTGGGGCTATATGTCACCAAAGGGGTGACATGGGTTCTTGGGAGAGAGGCAAAAATTGTACTTTGTGTGTGTGTAGAGTACAGATATACATGCAGTAAATAAACTGGTATACAGTATGTCTATGACATTGACAATTCATGAGAATGGTGGCAATTAGACAAAAACATCTAAAAACGCTCCTGGGTCAGGGGAGATAATGAAAAAAATTTGGGAAATGCTGCTATAGATTAGAATTGCTATGAGGCTAAAAGGGGAGACTGAATGTACAGTCTTGGGCACAGAGCCTGGCACTCAGATGCCACTCAGTAAATAACAAGTTACTGTTCTTTGTCAAAACTTCATTCAACACTCACACACCGATCCCAACTATGCTTAGTGGCTATGCGAAGCTTTATTGGGATTATGAGGGAAGATAAGGCACCACCCCTGACTTCACCAGTGAGCTAAGTCAAAGCTAAGCACAGGAGGCTAAGTGCTGTCATGAATGGATGCACACAGAGCCTGGGGAACTAAGGGGAGACCATGGCTGAGTTCTTCATTTCCTACCTGGCTCCACTGCTGGGCTCAACCGAGACAAGAGGTGATGAGGGGCCTTCCTTCTCAGTTCCCAGCCTTGCCTTCAGTATCTTCCGCGCCCAGTATGGAAGAGGGACCCCTGCTCCACCACCACTAGGGCATCATTTAGCCCCGAGAGAGTAATTAAGTGGAATTGTTATTGATGGCCTCCTGTATGGAAAAGCTTTCTGTTCATTGCTGGAGATGAATAAAAGAATAAGATCCAATTTCTGCCCTTGGTTCTGATGGTGAAAACAGATACATAGAGTGGACCTGTTGATATGATATGATATAAAATTCACTATGTACAGGAAACACTGGCAACACAAAGAGGATATTTGGAGAAGTGGCCCAAGCCGACTCTCCAAGAATGATAGAGTTAATGATAGAGGTAATGATAGAGTTAACAGGGTGAAGAAGCTGGGAAGTATTTACCTTCTGCACAGAGGGAGCAATACAATCCACCGAAGGGGTAGGAGAGTAGCGTAGCTGTCGGGAGGTGCGGAAGTGGGTAATGTGGGAGACACAGAGTGAAGATGGATGCCAGTGGGGGGCCAGTGGACAGCTTGGACAGGGAGGGCCTTGAGTGTTGAGCTTTATTTTGCGTGGGGAGCCAGAACTGTATGAGACTCAAGAGGAGGGAAGTCGGTTCTACAGTTGTGATGGACGGGTCCAAATTTCCTTCAAGAAATACGTCTTTATGTGGCCTTCCAGACCCCACATTTCCTGGACCAGCTTATCTCTTCTTTGCTTTCTCCCTTGCTCTCTGTGCCCATCTCACTGGCTTATTTGCAGCTCCCTGAATGCCCCAGGGCCATTCCACATGTTGTGGTTCTGTCTGCCTGTAATAAGTCCCCTATTAATGTCCATCCCCACCCCTCCACCCTCACACTAGACTTCAAGCTAGGGACTGTGTCCATCTTTGTTCAACATTATAACCCCAACATCTGGCATAACCTGGGCTCAGGAAATATTTGTGGAAGGAAGGAAGGAAAGAGAAAAGACAGGAAGGAAGGGAAGAAGGAAGGAATTTACCTGTGAAACTAGAACCCCTACAGAGTCTTTCTATTCTGGGAAGATAATTATTGTGGTGATAATAACCATATTAGCCTTTGTATGCCTTCCCTAGCCTCCATCCCTTCCCAGCTGAGACTGTCTTCTTTGATCCTGCCCAGGGACTAAGGCCAGAACCAGCCTCCTGGCAAAATAGACAACAAGTTCCCAAGCGGGCCCTGTCATCTGAGCAGTGTGCCTTTAGTGGGTTGATACTAACTGATGGTGACAGTGAAAGCAACCGCCATGTCTCTCCTTCGTAGTTCACTTCCAAAACCTGGACCCAGACACGCCCAATCGCTCCTAGCTACGAAGATGGTCAGAGGAAGTGAACAAGTGTCTGAGAACTGCAGACTCCCAAGAGATCCCATGTGTGTACACTACAGAGAAGCCCCTAGAGCTGACTTGGCAGCCAGGAAAGGTGCTGGAGCCCTGACACAGAGGGACCTCGAGGTGGCACTGGCACCCTGTGAAGTGCTTCCAGGCTGGGCGGGAACGTGGGAGCAGGACTGAGCTGGGGACGCACGTCATTATATGCAGGTTCTGCTGGGATTTCAGGAGGGGAGTGTTTTACAACAGGGCTTTGTCTTTACTGAGATCAGGTAGTGGTGAAAAGCAGACAGACCAGAGTTCAAATCTTGGTTTTATGATTTACAGACTGCGTGCTGGGCACCTCCTTCGCCCTCTCAGAAGCCTCAGTTACTTTATCTACAGACTGGAGGGAGGGGGTCAAAACTGTTGTAAAGATTAAATAAGGTCATGTACGTAAAATGCTTAGCACTGAGTCTCATGTGTAGAAAGTGTTCAATTCACATTAGCCATTATAATGATCAGCTAAAATGGTTATTATCACCATAAGAATTATGGTCCCAGAATAGAAAGATCAGCTTAATTCAGCAGACAATTATATGGCTTTAACAGTGTACTTGGACCCAGGTAGATATTGTCACTAAAAGACACACAAGAAGGTTCCTGGTAGTAATATTTTAAGAACCCCAAACTGGAAATAGCCCATATGCCCATCAACAGTAGAGTACATAAATAGACGCAGTATGGCCACATAATGGAATTCTATACACTGACGAGGATAAACTGCGCTACTTGCAGCCACTTGGATGAATCTTACAAACATAATGTTGAGTGAAAGAGGCAGACACAAATGAGCACCCACTCTACGATTCCATTTGCATGAAGTGCAAGTACAAATGAAACTAATCTATGGTATTAGAAGTTAGGATAGTGTAGCCTTTGGGGAGGAGGGTAGGGATTTTACTCAGGGAGGGGGAGGAAGGGGGAGCTGGTAATATTTTGTGTCTAGGGCTGGGCACTGGGTACACGGATGTGCCCACTTTGTGAAAAATTCATTGAGCTGTACGTTCTGATTTATGTGCTCTTCTGTATCTGTGTTATGCTCCAATTAAAGGTTTAGTAAACGAACAAACGAGCCTGTTTAGCAGAGAGCTAAGAAAACAAAAGTGGGGGTGGGGAAGAAAGCAGGTAATACAATTCCACGCTTACCCCCAGGGTCCCCAGAGTTTACAGAGGAAGGCAGACGGGCACACACACGTACAGACAATAAGTGGTGATACCTGTAGTAACAGAATCGTGCACTAAGTAAAGATGCACTGCAGAGGGAAGCGTGATAGATCAGCTGTCACAGCTGCTGCTCATGGTAACGGCCCCGAGCTCCATGCGGTTCCGCCAGGACGGCTGCTTCTCGGACACAACCTAGCCATGCAGCTGTAGGAAGTGCCCTCACATCTATCCAGCCACTGTCCTAATCTGGGCCAGGCATCATGGGTATGACACCAAACTAACAGTTTTCTTGGCTTCTCTTCTTGCCCTTCTCCAAACCGCTCTCTAGAACCCAGAGCTACTAAATTAGAATCTTTGGACTGGGTGCTCAGTACTTAAAAAACAAATCTCCCATGTGATTCCGATACACCCCAGCCCCGTGGGAAGCACTGATCTACCCTGGAACCAGAACACACTCCTGACCTTGACCCTCTCCACACTAAAAATAGTTCAGGGCTATGGACCAGAACACACACCTGACCTTGACCCTGTCCACACTAAAAATAGTTCAGGGCTATGAGGCAGCCTCCTAACTTAGCGGCATTTCCTAATTTGTATCTAAAGGACATGTTCAGCTTCATTTCCAGCCTCTCCACCTCCCCATCCCTGCATCATTTCAAGTCCACCTCTGATCCCAGTGCACTGAGTTAGTTCTCTTTCTCTGAGTCTGTTTTGTTACTTCACCACCTCCATGCCTTTGAGTAACCTAGAACCCCAATACCCTCTTAGGGGCCTTCTAATTTCCCGTTCATCTTCAAGACCCAGCTCAAATATCGTGTCTATGAAGCTGTCCCTCAAGGCTCCTGAGCTCTCTGGTTCTGCCACAGCACCTCATACAGAAGGGAGGAGATTGTGTCCTCAAACATCACTCCACCATATCTGACTGTACGCTTAACTCACTACACTCCAGGGCAGGGAAGAGGTTCTCTTTGTGCATCAAAGGGCTTTGCACCTGCCTGGGCCATGGGAGGTGATTAAGGACAATTCTTGATTGAGTGAGGTCCTTCAGCACAGTCAAAGCCATATGGCTACAAGAGGGTGCTGTGGGATAAGGGGCAGCATTCGTGGATCTGGAATGCAGAGTGGTAATCCACATTTAATGGTCAAAGATAGCTCCAGGACCGAGCTGCCCAACCTACTCACACTCCTGTTTCTGTTCATGTGTTTTGTTTTTGCCAGTGACCTTCAGTGACTGTAAGGGAAATGACAAGCTACACTATGAGGTCTCAAGCCCATACTTCAAGGTGAACAATGATGGCAGCTTAGTCGCCCTGAGAAACATAACTGCAGTGGGCAAGACTCTATTCGTCCACGCCCGGACTCCCCATGCGGAAGACATGGCAGAACTCGTGATTGTCGGAGGGAAAGACATCCGGGGCTCCTTGCAGGTAATATAACTGCTTGGGATAAGTTGGGTCCAAGGAGGAACATTGCGGTCTGTATGTCTTTTGGGGAAAATGGGTCTTTGGTTTATTATTGGTCAAGATTCTTTTGTTGTTTACAAATGATAGAAACCTAACTCAAAAAACAGTGTGGCCGGGGGAATTTTTGGGGGCATGTGAAAAGTATTTCGGGGATAGCTTTGCCTGCTAGCATGGCTATGTATCCGTGCCCAGATGACGGCATCAGCTTTGGTCTTATCCATCTGTGGTTCCATTGTCCTTCTACTGTCGTTACTCTTAGACAGTCCCAACCATCCCTGCTTCCCTGTGTGGAGGTCTCAGCAGCTCCACTTCATTTTCTCAGTCTGATGTCACCTGAGAGAGCATCTCTTCCTGATACTGCCAACCCAAGCTTGAAACCGAATCTCATTGGCTCTCCTTAGAGCGTGTGTCCATCCCTGAGCCAGTTACTGTGTCCATTTGGTCCTGAGGCTCTGGTTGACTAAGTCTGGGTCACATGCCTTGCCCCCAAACGAGGGTAGACTCAGCCCCACCTAAAGTATATGGACTGAGAGTGAAAAAAAGGGTCGTTAGTTACTCAACGTAAGTTAGGATGCTGTCATCTAAGGAAGGGAAATGGATGTTGGGCAGGCAAGAACCAGTCGCCCACTGGAGTTGTATATGAGGCAACCATGGCATATGGCGCTGCCCCTTTGCCATGCACTGGTGCCCATTCCTTTCCACATGCACATGTATGCAGATCTCTGCCCCTGCACACATGTGACTTTAGGAATGCCACAAAGTGCCCTTCGGGCTTCCTGATTGTGTCATCCAGAAACATTTGGTACAATGGACTTACCTACTCCTGCTTCGCCAGGAGTTCAGAGACTCTGTGGCTTCTCGATTATAGAAAGGGAAGACACACAGCAAGACCCAGGCAAAATAATAACAATAATAATGGCATGTCCCCAGCTTGGTGTGGCTAGCCTTTTCCTACCTGCTGCTGGCCTGCTCTTACCCAGTTTTTTAAAGCCTGTGATTCCCACTGCCTTTCTCCATCTGCCACGCTCCCCATAACCCTGCTTTATCTGCTAATTTTGTTCAGTGGTGGAGTGAACACCGATTCCACAGCTGGGGAGCAGAGACAGTACAAATGACAATGTGAGTGTTGCTTTCCTGCCAATGCTGTCTGTGTGATCTTGAAAGAATCATATATTTGCAGACTAGAGGGGTTAAACAGTCTGCAATGGCAAATAAGTGGCATGTGCGCTGCCCCACTCTGTCACCATATACGTGGCAGATATTGCTAATCACCCCTGGCTTGACCTGAGTATCTCTCCCAATACAATGCTTCTGGAAGCTACTATCCATTGGTCATTTAGAGATGTTTCTAGGGCTGGAATGTATTTGCTGGACAAGCTCCATAATTCCCCTTCATATCTGTGAATCTGTGAGTTAAGGGTAGGTAGCAAGCTACAAATGAATCCACAGTGTGCCACTGATGTTTTCAAAAGAAAATAGGATCTTGGTGAATACATACCAGTGTGGAAATCCATTGGCACCACAAAAGCGAGCTTATCTCTCACTTAGCCGTGGTCATTTTCACAGCATCTCACTAACTTGTGATATAAATGACTTCCAAATATCTAAAGCAACAAAACTGCCAGAATGTGCAGCACGAAGTGCTTCTTGGGAACAAGTAAATGGCTCAGAGATTCGCAGAAGGGGGTTCACATGCAGGATGGGATGTATTTAGATGAATATTGTTCATCGTGATTGACAGCTCGTCTTTAAATCTGGAACAGACAGTGTCATAGTATTGAGCTCAAAGCAGAGCAGAGGAATTGGAGGCACTTCTTAGGACAAAACTTCGCTTTCATGGGCTTGGAGACCCAGAATCGTTACCAAGAGACTCCGTCTTGAAGAGCTGGTCTCTTGAGTTCCAGAAAGACACCCTTCTGGAGGCAAAGCTCCTTGGAGCCCCGGCTGTTTCTCATGTGTCTCTTTCTGAACCCACCGTCCACATAGCTTGGCTGCAATCGTTTGCTTCTTATAAAGCACAGTGGAGGCTGCTGTCCTGGTCAGTTGGCCAGGCTCCAGCTGAACGGGGCATTCATCTCCCGCCTCCAGTAATTCTGTGAGGTTTGAAAATCGGCCTTGTGAAGTTGCCCAGATGTGTCCATAATACAAAAAGTCCAAAAAAAGAAAAGGCTAGGAAAACAAAATAGCTAGCCAGAGAATCCCTCTAAGGAAAGCACAGTCCTTAACGGATGCCCAGTTGGTATTTTTGAAGCCCTACTCTGTGTGGCAAAGTGGGCCAGCTGCTAGAGAAGGAAAGCAATAAGTACACTAGTCAGCTCAGCTCCTGGTTGGGGAGAGAAAGTGAACGTATATGTTGATTAAGTACCAAGTAGGGAGGCAGTGGTGAAGGCTGCTCTGTGCCTTTAGGGAAGCGAGAGGGCAGGGGAGGTGGGGCTGGTAACGACAGCCAATGCGTGCATGGCGCTTGCTGTGTGCTGGGTGCTGCACTCACGGGCCACAGAGGCTGACTCATCTAATCTCCCCACCACCGATGAGGCACATGCTCCTGTCCCCATTTTATAAACTGGGGTAAACCGAGGCACAAAGAGGTGAGTGAGAGCCTGTATTGTTTAGCGGGACTCTAGTAAGTGTGTGCATCTCAGGGTATGCTTTAATGGGCGTTATTTCTAACCCTCACAACCCCCTGTGAGGCTGCTGATGGCAGCCCTTCCTACAGATGTGAGAACTTGGCCAAGATCTCCTAGCTTGAAACTGGCAGAAATGAGATTGAGATTCTGGCCTCTCCACCCGTTCTCCTTCCTGCCACCAGAAGACTGTGCCCCTTGGGTGGCTACCCATGGATCCAAAGGTGAGGGCATGAGTTAGAGCAATACAGTAGCGATGGAGGGGAACAACCAGTGGAAGGTGTGGTTTGAAGGAAGAAAGAGCCAAGATTCATCATCCTGATGATTCCAAATTGTCTAGCCTAGGAGGATGAAGATGGATTGGACCAGTCAGGGAATTGTGGTTGGGAAAGGTGAATAGTCCAGCTTCGATGCATTGAGTTGGCAGATCCCGGGGACATCTTGATAGAGACAGGGATGGATATCTGGGTAAACATCTGGGGGAAAAGCAGCATAGTGGTGGGGCTTTGGCTTTGGTGTCAAACTTAAGCGGGTTCAAATTTCTGCTCCACCACTTATGATTATGTGACCTTGGGCAAGCCACTCATCTCCCTGCACTTCAACATCCTCATCTACGAAGCAGGGATAAGAATAGAGCCTCTATCACAGAATCATTCCATTGGGCTCAGCACCAGACACCAGGTGACATGTCCCATCAATGGCATTATTTTAGAACCTCTCGAGAAAGGATAAGGAACCATGGGCTAAATGTCCTCTCTGAGGCCATGACACAGAAACCAGAGATTAGAGGTAGAAGAAGAAAGTGAGGCCAAAGAGAGAAACAAGGGCACTGGGGCACCCAGCACAATCAAAACAGGAGAGATGTCACAGTGGCTGGTTTCACGTCACTATGTTTGGGAAGGAAGAATTCTCTAAGACAAATGTAACCCCAGTGAAGCCCAGTTCAGCTGCAGTAACTGGAGCCCAGCAATTCTTTAATAGAAGGATGTGCCTCTCTTACCTTACCTGCTCCCTGCGACCCCACTTCACGGGAAAACCTGTAGCCCAAATCTGTGAAGTCTGATTGTTAATGGTTTAATTATAGACGCTCAAGCTATTGTTGCCTTTTCAGTGGGTTGCCCAGAAGCTAGTACCTGCCCGGTCCGTGTAAGATCATCTTAGATCTGCATGGGTGGAGGAGCAGTTGAATCCCTTGTCTTTGGACAGACGAGGGGGGATGGTTAAGGAGGGGGCCGAGGCTAACGATGCGTGCACAAAGGCGTTTTCTAGCCTGTGGAATGTGATCCTGAACTTGACTCACAGAAGTATGTCTGGACAGGACTGTGGCTTGTCCCCACCAGATCTGCTGTCCCTCACTGCCTGGCAATGGTGAACATGAAGACAGGAGAGCATTTGCTTTTATTTACTTACTTATTAATTGGCTAGTTATTTTTACCTTGAATATAGAACTCCAGAGGTTTACATGGAAAAGCTCTGTGTTTCATTCCTTTTGCATCTTGGATAGAGATGTCTTTACCTGCTGTGTAAATGGGACTCATCAACCTCATTTACACGTTTGAAGCCCGGGGAAAAAAATATGCCACTTATTTATTTATTTCTAACTTAAGAATCTGTAGCTTCCATAACTGTAGATTACGGCACCGAATTCTGACATCAAATAAGAACTCAGTAAAGTCAGGCTGGGAAGTAAGAACATCACGGAGCTTGCAGGAATTTATTTTGAATTGACGTTTGGGAGCTAAAGAGACTGTACCTACCAGCTACATTTTGAAATGTGGGAGTTCACGCTCTAAGCAACTCTAGAATTTAGACACCTGTGACCTGGGTCTCATGAGCAAAGCAGGAGACATGCATGTAGCAGAAGGGAGAGTTGTGGAGGCCCACAGGCTACAGGCTTGAATCAGGCTTCCCTGCCCCCAGACTGGGGTTATCAGTGCAAATCTGATCCCATCACTCCTCTGCCTAATGGGCCCTTACTTCCTCATCAGGCTGTTTGGCCCTTGGGATGAATTCTGAAGTCTTTATATATGTGTGAAAAGGTCCTTTGCAGTCTAGCCTGATTCCTTTTCACTTCTAAGTGGCTTGACCTGCTGAAATGTTACTTCCTCCAAGAGCCTTCCCTGGTACCCGTTCCAAAGGAAGGTCTCCCCTGCTAGTCTCACTTCTAGCACCTGTTGTATTCCTTCCTGGCCTTCTTCTCCGTGGGTAATTAAGCATTTACTTCCTTATTTAGATGTTTAAAGTGTGGCTCCCTGATGAGACTATAAGCTCCCTGAAGGCAGGAATATAGTCTGTTTGCTTTCTACTTCCCTCTCTCACTCCCTGCTTCCCTTCCTTTCTTCCTGGTGTGTCCACTGCTCTGTCTTCAGCACCTGGCACAGTGCTGGCATATAGTTGGTGTTCAGTAAATGTCTTTTGAATAAATGCATGAGTAGATTGAGTCCCTCCTTTCATACCACTCCCTGCATTGAACTCTGCCCCCACCCCCCAATACCAAACCACATGTGGTTTCTTGAACTGGCCGAGCTCTCCCTCCCGTTCATGCTGGCCATTCCTCTGTCTGGATTATGCCCTCTTCGCCATGGCCCCAGCTGCCCCATGGCCAGCACCAATTGACAGGGCTAACTCTTTTGAAACTTCTGGACCTGCCAAGATTTCCCTTCTTCAGGGACACCTCTCTGACTGTCCCCTGGCTGGTTAAGTGATTTTTCCTCCATGCTCCTCAGAGAGCCCTGCCTGGCTGGCTCGCATCATAGCCTTAAACTTTAACCATCTCATTTTTCTGTGTTTGTTTTCGTCTCGATTCTGAGCTCTGGAACTCAGGGCCCTGGCTTCCATGCAGGAAGGCTGAGAACACTGCCCTGGAGCTGGATGCCTCGGCATGATTCCCAGTGCCACGCTTGCCACCTCTGCTCCAGTTCCCTCAGACGTAGAATAGGCTCATGATAGTATCAGCTTCACAGAGATGTCACAAGGATTAAATGAGTAAATGTACGCGAAGTACTTAGAACAGTGCCGAGCACAAAGTAGGGGCCACGAAAAAGCCAGTTATTCCTCCTCCTCGTATCATTAGAGTCAGACTGTGATACATGCACAGTGAGTGAACTGGGCGAATTCAGACAACCCAATCCTTCCTCCCTTCCAATAAGACCAAATTCTGTCACTTATACAACCTAGAGAATTCAAGATTATACGTGAACTTAGGTGAAACACTGACTAAACTTCCAAGAGAGGATTCTTTATTCCTATGGGTTCACTTAACAAACATCAAAAGACTTGCAGTATGTAGAAGTTAATTACAAACAATTTACACTTCTTAACTGGAAGTCAGTGCATGGTATTCTCGGGAAAGGGAAACTGGTCTCTTAATCAAGTTGCTTAAATTAAATGCAAAAAAAAAAAAATTATTTTCCCCCTTTTTTGGCCATTTTAAAAATTCCTGAAAAAAAATAAGATGAACAGAGAAAGTTATGACAGAAATTGAAAAGGCAAAATTTAAGGCTTGTTTACCTTGTTTGATCATTATCACTATAAACATGCAATTTAAAAGACATAAATTTGGCTCCTAATCCAGTTCCAAGAATTGTGATGGAAATAGTTCCAAAAAAATAAAATAAAAGGAGCAATTAGAGGAAGGAACAACTTGGGAGAAACCATTGATTTTATTTTTAATATTTAAAATAAAATATGTCATCAACTGATCAGAAGCCAATATTAGTATTGCTGTTAATTATGCATCTTGATCCTCAGGGGGATTATACCTTTTAAATCCACTGCTTTGCAGAATCTTAAGGTTCCATTTGTTAAGTACCTCTTGGAACGGTAAATCTAGAAGCTCAAAATCAGCGGCTGAGTGCCCCTCTGTTCCTGCATATGTATGTGCTCTGGGACATTTAGCTGAATTGTTGTGGATGATATTAATTAACCGGGACCTGGAATGACTCCAAACTGGGATTTAATCAAACATTTAGTACTTATTAGTCATGTGGCACTGAAAAGTCACCTAACTCCTTTGAGGTTTGGTTTTCTCATCTGTACAGTGATACCCTGGCCTTGCTTATATACCATAATGGGGTACATGAAATTGGAAAAATATGTATTGTACCTAACCCAGTGCTAACAGAGGATTCTCAATCACGAATTGTTTATTCTTCACTGAAGTACCCAGTTGCTGTCACTTATGCATATTTTTTTCCCATTTTTCCTAATCTCACACATTCTAGACAAAAATATTTTTGCACTATCGTTACTGAGATAAACTCCAGTTTTTATCATCCCTGAGCCAACCATTTGAATCTTCTCTGTTCTGGCCACTATACCATCTAACTCCCAAAGTGCCTGTCACACCGCATCCATGTGACTTGACTTCATTTGTTTAAAGCATCTCTGAGAATGAGAGCAACCAGCTTATGGTAAAATTAATAGCCTTGTCTCCAGATCTTATCACATTGACTGGGAGCGGCTTGGAGTCTGTCAAGCTGGTCAATGGTATCGATCTTGCTCCCATGAAATGCGTTTTATAACCGCCATGGTGGAGAACCAATCTGTGCATTTACTGTGGCCATAAAGAAATGAAGAGTTAAAGCTGTAGATACGTAATATGCTCTGATTTAACAAGAGTGATAACTTCAAAAACCTGCGGAGGACCACTGTTCATGGCAAATGCCTCCCCAGTTACTATTAAGGAAAATTAGTATCCATTTAACTGTCACCCAAATTGGGGAAAATATATAGCTCCAAAATTATATTGGTACAGATCCAAGAATTGGGCCTGTAGAACACGGTATTAGGCTGTTACATTTTGACACACAACTAAATTGTTATGTTTATGATTCTTAGCTCCAGGATACTATTCAAATATAGATAAGAGACATCTTTCGACTCATTAATTTAAGTAGATAACAGATTGCTTTGTGGATCAGAATCTAAGAAAACTATATTCTGAAGATTAATTTTAATTGAAATGCTTGGGGGAGAAATAACTGATCTCATAGAAAGTCTAGATAACTAAAAGTAGCTTCTTTTTGGCTTGTGAAGACTCAAGATTTTATGCTGTACAGAAGTGTGGGCCAATAGAAAAGCAATGTGAGCCACATATGTAATTTTAGGTTTCCTTATCGTAACATTAGAAAAAGAAACAGATGAAATTAATTTTAATAGTATATATTAAACCAGGCACTCCCCTGGTGGTCCAGTGGGTAAGACTCCCTGCTCCCAATGCAGGGGACCTGGGTTCGATCCCTGGTCGGGGAACTAGATCCCACATGCATGCTGCAACTAAGAGTCTACATGCCTCAACTAAGAAGCCTGCATGCCACAACTAAGAAGCCCACATGCTGAAACGAAGATCCTGCATGCCACAGCTAAGACACGGTACAGCCAAAATAAATAAATAAATAAATAAAATAAATAAAGCTAATATAAAATAGTATATATTAAACCATATATAGTATATATTTAACATATATATTTAACCATAAATATACCCAATGTATATATTGTATATTTTATATATACACACACCCAATATATGCATATTAGGTTAAATTTCATAGATGTAGTTATAGATATTCTCTATATAGATATATCTCTATATCTATTTCTGTATATCTATATAGATACTCTCCATATCTATATAGATATATCTCTCTATATATATCTCTATCTCTCTACATATACATATATACATATAGAGATATATCTAAATAGATATGGAGAGTATCTTTGAAGTGTGTGTGTGTGTGTGTGTGTGTGTGTGTGTGTATATATAAATAAATTTATCCCAATATATATAAAACCTAAAACATAATTTATCTAAGATATATCAATAAGTAATCAGGTGAACATTATTAATAATTTTTTACATTCTTTTTATACTGAATCTTTGAAATGCAGTATGTATTTACACTTACAGCACATCTCAATGTAGATTAGCTGGATTTTAAGTGCTTAATAGCCACAAGTAGAAATTGGCTATCAGTTAGACAGGGCTGCCATGGAACTCTGCTGGAATATTCATAAATTTTGAAAGAGAAATGGAAAGAGTCATTCACTGGGGGCCTACTACATGTCAGGACATTGTCTTAGATGTTCTCACACATACGTCTGTTTTTCTAATCCTCATAGCCAGCCTGTGCCATTGGTAATCTGGTTCCTACTTTGCCGATGCAGAAGTAGCCCAGGTTCAGAGATGCTGAGTGACTTAGCCAATGTCATCATTCTGTCAGCAAGTGGCAGAATTGGGAATTGGGCCTGGGCCTTCTGATTCTATGCAGTCCCTGCTATTTTAGTAATACTGACATTTACAACAGAACTAGTGCTTTTCTATTCTACTATAAAGACTATGAAATGACATAGGAAAATTAAAACATGGTTAGAAAATAAAAAATGAATGCAGAGCTGAGCAAAAACTCCTAAAGAAATTTTAGGTAGGTGGACAAGTCCTGTGTTATCACAACACTTTTAAAAACTCTCATCATGAATAGAGTCTTCGGAGAAAGAACCTCATGGAAACAGCACAAGGTTTCTAAATACAAATGTCCCTTAGGCTCTGAGTTCCTTTATTTCAGACCTTATCTCATTCATCTTCATAGTCCTAGAGTCTAGTGAAAATGTATTACATTTATACTTTTTAAGTTATAATTTAAAATTTTATTTTAGTATTTATTATATGGATTTGATCCTCACAACAACACCTTGAAACAGATGGTGCTATTCTTGTTTTATGAGTCAAGAAACTGAGACTCAAAGAAGTCAAGAGGTTGGTCAGTCTCAGGTGGTAGAGCAGGTCAAGTGGCACCTCAGCATTCAAACTGACAGTGATTCCCTAGGCCCAGTGTTCTATCCACAGCTAGCTTTCCAACAGCTGCTTGGGGCTTTTCAAGTAAAAGGAATATAGAATCATCAGAGAGAAATTTTCACCTAGTATTTTTGATGGGATAAGATAATGTGATAGAATGCATATTTTTCTAGGCTCTCTGATATACTTCTAACCTCCTATCTTTTATTATTACCATAAATGAAATACAAGTGAATTCTAAGTGTAATGTATTGAGGTGGTAACCTGTTTTTTAAACTTGCCTCTTATCTGGCACATGGAAATTAGATACCTGATCACCATGGTCTTTGCCAGTTGGCTGCTCTTATTGGAGATGAAATGACGTAGGAAAATTTCAAACTGATTAGAAATTTTTAAAATCATATAAATCTGAGAGAGAATTCTAAGGAAATTTTTGGTAGTTGGAGCCCTGTGTTGTCATGACACTTTTTAAAAACTTTCCTCATGAATAAAACCTTTGGAAGTAGAACCACTTGGAAACAGCACAAGATTTTCAAATGTAAATGTCTCCTAGGCCACCCTGTAAAAGTCTGGTTCTCAATTCTGATTGAAAGAACAAACAAAAAAATTTCAATGATAAGAGGGCACAGTTGTTGATTACAGACCATGGACTGTCTCTATTTAGTTTTTTGGTCTCAATATTCGAAAACTCGGTAACAAAGGAACATTGAGAGGATGTACCACTTACTCAGTCTCCCTCCACCAAGCACATGGGTTAATTAAATTACATGTTCTTCACCCAGACTTTTAAGGAAGAAGCCTGAGCATCTGGAGAAAATAAAGCAAAGAAGAGCATTATGGCTCCAGCCAACCATATCCTCTATCTGCCCACGCAGGTTTCTGTGAGCCGGGCTTGATTTGTGGCAAATGACGGGGTGGCAGCTCCTCTTGGGCCACACTTTGATGCTGTTTGATCCTCAACTCAATTGCTTGTTCAGACAAAGCCAAGTCTAGTCTCAAGCTATCACACAGACAAACAGGAATGAGCCTCTGGCCAGGGCCCAACCTCATCAGGCTTATTTTGTCTTTTTTCTGCTCCTGTTAACAGAAGCAGAAACCCTCGAGTTCTACCTTCTAGGGATGCTACTTAAAAATAATAACAGTAATAATAATACAGTAAGTCCCCTATGTATGAACGAGTTCCATTCCAAAAGTGCATTCGTAAGTCCAATTTGTTCCTAAGTCCAACAAAGTTAGCCCAGGTACCCAACTAACACAATCGGCTATATAGTACTGTACTGTAATAGGTTTATAATACTTTTCACACAAATAATACTTAAAAAACAAACACAAAAAATAAAACATTTTTAATCTTACAGTGCAGTACCTTGAAAAGTACAATAGTACAGTACAACAGCTGGCATACAGGGGCTGGCATCAAGCGCACAGGCAAGAAGAGTTATTCACTGGAGGAGGGAAGGAGGTGGGAGATGGTAGAGCTGAAGGATCGTCAGCAAAAGGAGACAAAGGGCAAGCTGCAATTTCACTCATACCTGATGTTGATGACACAGGTTCTGGTTCCTTGCTGGATTCAATTCTATCTACCCTCTTGAAAAAACGATCCAGTGATGTCTGGGTAGTAGCTCTCATCCTCCATGTGCCTAGAGCCCGAGCTCTGCAACAAGAGAAGCCACCGTGATGAGAAGCCCGCGCATCACAACGAAGAGTAGCCCCCACTCACGACAACTAGAGAAAGCCCGTGCGCAGCAATGAAGACCCAACGCAGCCAAAAATAAATTTTAAAAAAAGATACTATACTACTGTACTCTATACAGTACTGTACAGTAAAGTACACAAAAGCACAACCACTTGTAGAGGATGCATACACGTGACAATGTATGCCAGACACGTGAACTAACTTACGTGACTGGACATGCGCAAGCGCGTTCACATCTTTGAAAGTTCGTAACTTGAAGGTTCATGTGTAGGGAACTTACTGTAACAACAACAACAAGAGTGCCTACATCCTAGTGGGGTCCACAACAGAACCACGCTTTGCTGAATTGCTTCTTTCTTATAAGGCCAGAAGTATCAACAATCAAAAAGCAAATACTGTGGGTACGTGGGCATCAAAATATGGTTTTTTTTAACAGAAAATAGATTTTGTTAACACTTGCTCTTCTTTATCATGCAAAGAGAGAGAAATTATCAAAAAAGTACTTTAAATAATATCCCATATACAATTTCAGAATATGACTTATCAATAGACTTAGACATAGGCAGAGAAATTTCAAATGCTAACAAAGATGGCCTCTACTGCTCTTGGCAATTCCCAATCTCCAAATACTGGTGAACATAGCCAGTTGGAGAGACCTTTAGGTGGAGAAAGAGTTTCCCTAAGGGATGGAGAAATACAAATATTCAAGGGCTACTCAAGGCCAATAGGGCTCAAAAAATGTGAGACTGCCTTCCAGGTAACAGTTCAAAAATATCCTTCTTGATTAGAGGCAGCCTTCAGTTGGCCTGAGTGTATTGCTCTAACTCCATTGACCCCAATGGTTTGCCACCATCCTTCTTACAATTCAGAAGGGGAGATTACAGAGTCTTCCTCACTGTTCTTTGTCTCTTACACCAATAAGAGAAAATTGGACCTGAGGTTCAAGAGGGGGCTTTCCCTTCCTTTGTTGTCTACATAGTTTCTCCTGCCTCCAAGCTATTTATGGAAATTAGATGGTTCCTTCAATTTTCTATCTTTGTGCAGCAAATCCTTTTGACAAAAGGTGTGCATTGTCAACCAACCCCTTCATCATATCAGGCAAATTGGGCTTCTGTTGACAACAACTTTTTACAACTCCTTTCCTTTGAAGTTAAAAAGCTGTAAACAATGGTAGTTTTCCAAGAGACCCCAGGAATGGTCTGAATAACTATAACTAGGCTTTTCCTGAAGACCACACCCTGTCCATCACTCTCATTCCAGATGCCCCTGTATGCTACTTATTTTTTTTAGCTTCTGCTGTGAGATTTAAGACAGCAAATCAGGATGCATTATCTTCTTCCTTTCATTGTCCATTCTCACAAACCCCAGTTAACACAGATAATTGAGGCTTGACTGCTTTTTTACTCCAAGTCTCTTATTCAGTTTGGACCTTGTTAGCAAAGCCTAGCTCCTAAGAGCGTGACCGTCAGTCTTATTTTCCTGGTTTTCCTGTGATTTCCTCTTTCACTCAGGCCTTTGGATAATACTTTTTCTACATAGAAAAAAAATGACCCAGAAACTGAATCAAAGAAAAATAAATGCAAAAAACCCAAGAACGTCCCCCTATATATATATTTTCAAATTCTAGATAAATCTTACAATTTTGGTGTTGGTTTATTAGGTAAAGTAAAATTATATGCTCCATAACGGTAGAGATTGTGACTGAACTGTTCATTGTTATAAATCTAGCACTTAATATAATACCAGGCACTGAATAAATACTTATTGAATGACTAAACAAATGCCAGAGATGGAATGAATATTCATGTTAATAATGCTGATCATAGCCAACATTTATTTAGCTCAAATTCTGTGCCAGGCACCTCTCTAAGTGCATTTCTTATGTTAGGTCATTTAATCATTACAGCAACTCTATGACATAGGTACTATTATCTTCATTTTACAGATGAACAGAGTAAGACATGGAAAAGATATGTGACTTGCCCACAGTTATACAACTGGAATATTTCAGAGCTATGCTTTGTACTCAGACTGTTCAAAAAGCATTTATCAAAACATTTTATCCTTTTTTGTCAAGATAGAGAAATATGAGCTGAATATTATCACTGAATATTAGTAAAGTAGATTCAGATTAGTTGAATAGCTGCATCTAAAAGATCTGAAAAATAATCTGTCAGCCTAAAGAATGGCTTCTGCATGCAGTCAATGGCCCTAACTGACTGAGTTCATCCCAGTGATGGAGATGAATATATGAAGACATGATTTTTAATTTGTAACTTTCACAGCTCTGGGGTCCTAACTGACTGTAAACCCGAGATTCGAAAAGATCTCAAGTACCTACAAGGATGCACTGAAATTAATAAGGCAACATCAGTGGGTATAGATGTGAAGCCCCGTCTATAGACAAAAGGAAAATTTTGGAAAGCAGGATAGGCGTGATGTGAAAAGACTTGGCTGATGAGGCATTCACACTCATGGGGCCACAGCGACTTCCTCTCTCCAGGCCCCTGCCATTGTTTTACTCTGTGATTATTCACGCTTAATTGATTGCTCATCACCTTGAGCACTACTCCAAGACTTTTCCATTTTCCTTAAGCAACACGCCCTACCCCACTGCCTGCAATTTTCTGCAGCTGGCCCTTCATTTCTCTCTGCTGAAAAGTTTATACCATCCAACCTGAGCTTTTCTGATTCCCTCTTCCATCTCTGCCCACCTCCAATCTTTCCCTCCCCTCTCAGAGGAAGACCAACTCTTCCTTCTCTTTTTGACCCTTCACTGTGCCCTTGAGCCCAGTCCTTTCTGCTTCAGTTTCATCATAGGCTCCCCTTCAGTTCTATACCTTCAGTGGTTTCCTCCTCTCTGAATCCTCCCCTCTGCCTTCAAACATGCTCCCATCTCCCCGGGTTGAAACAAATTTCCATAGGGCGATTTCACTTTCTCATCACCGCCCTTCCCTTCACCAGTCTACTGGAAAGCAAAGTCTTCACTCAAAATGTCTATTCCATCACAAACTCACACCTTAATACTCCAAAGTGGGCCTCCTGCCCTCAACATTTTGCTGAAATTTCTCTCTTTTGAAGATCATGGAAAGAAAAGAGCTGGTTTCCTTAAACTTTTTCTAAGTCCTGAGCCCACTTGAATTCTCTGAAGCATTTGGCAAATTATTTTAATTTTTTTAATTTTTATTTTATTGAAATGAAATTCATATAACATAAAATTAACCATTTTAAGTTGAACATATCAGTGGCATTTAATATATTCATGATGTTATGCAACCACCACCTCTAGTTCCAAAATATTTTTATTACTGCCCCCAAAAACCCCTCATATCTAGTAATCATTTGATCCCCCTAGTCCTTAGCAAACACTGATCTGCATTCTGTTTCTGAGCATTTACTCATTCTGGATATTTTATATAAATGGAATCATATAATAGGTGGACTTTTGCAACTGGCTTCTCCTACTTAGCATAATGCCTTCAAGGTTCATTCATGTTGTAGCATGTATAACTACTATATTTCTTTTTACGGCTGACTAATACTACTCTGTATAGATAGACCACCATTTGTTTATTCATTCATCCATCGATGGCCATTTGGGTTGTTTCCACCTTTTGACTTGTGAATAGTGCTGCTACAAACATGCATGTAGATGTATTTGTTTAAGTGTTAGTTTTCAATCCTTTTGTGTTTATACCTAGAAGTAGGAATGGGATTGCTAAGTCATATGCTTTATGTTTAACTTTTTGAGGAACGAGCAAACCATTTTCCATAGCAGCTGAACCATTTTACATTCCCACCAGAGCGTTTGACAGTTTTGAAATGCTCCTTGAAATGCTGTCTCATCTGCCTTCAAAGACGTCATACTCTCCTGGTTCTCCCACTCTTTATGTATATGGCAACCCCTTATATTTTTTCTCCTCTAATTCCTCTTCCTTCTCTTCCTGTCATTGGAGGTGTCCTTCAGATTTCTGTCTTGATTCTCCTCTGCCGGTTTCTACCATTCTCAACAATCTCATCCAACCAAGTGGCTTTAAACATCCCCTCTTTAGGATGTCTCTAAATTCACAGCTCCATTTCTGACTTTAGGTTGCTCATGTCTACTGCCTACAGGACATGTCCACTTGTATGTCTTGTCTCTCAAGGTTAGTGTGTGTGTATACAAACACTTACTCTTGTGAACCTCTACCCTCATCTTCTTGGATTCTCTATTTCTTACAGTGGCATCCTTGTCTTCTCAGGCATCCGAGCCTTAGATTTGTCTTTGATGCCTCATCACCTGAGAAGTCAGTGGCACTTCTCATTCTTTCTCTCTCCCATGAGGCTTTTACCTGTACACCTTCTCCATTATAGTAGCTACAACTAGTTAAGACATGACATCCTCTTACCTGGCCTGTGATGGTGCTTTGTGAATAGCATTTCTCTTAAGTCTGACTTCTTCTCTTCCCTTTTGATCCAATCCATATGCCTATTACTGCTGAATTGTTCTTCCCAAAGAATAGCCAGGATCGTATCATGCCCTATTCAAAGGCCACCAGGGACTTCTGATGCCTACTGAGCAACATTCAAATTGACCCCAAACTGGCTTTGTCATTTTCACCCTTCAATGCTCTTCATCACTCATGTGATTCTCCCACCAAAGTAAACTCTTATTCTCCACATTCACTTAAAATGATATGCTCTCTTATACATCTGTCTCTCGGGGTGGTATAAATCGATTGCAATAGGCTTACAGGAATAAAGACCAGATTAGGAGTTGTGATGTTAGCAGAACCATTGATTTATTTTTTAATGATGTATATTTTAGCCAAACGAATGCTAATGCCAATAGGTTAATCAGTTGCTATGAATTTCTCTTTTTTTGAGATTTGTAAGTAATCATGGTGAAAATAATGCTACAGTATTAATAATGAAACATGATATACTTGTAAATCGTACAAATTACATAATTTGCAATGACTGGGTGCCGGGAGCTCTATAATCTGGATCTCATTAAGATGCTCAGAATCCTTTACAAATGTGCTAGGGTTACCACTTATAGTGAGAGCTCTCAGGAAATCTCTGCTTATTGACCACAACAGCCAGATACGAACTTCATCCTACCTACCATCAAATGTAGCTGTAGGTAGAATTGACAATACCTATCATATTATTCATCATCTCATTAAGAATGAAGTATTCAAATTCCTGAGAGAAACTAAGACCCCAAATTGGATTGTTTCCTCTGAGGGATATAGCTCTCTTTTCTAGGACTTCACTCTTTGATTTATTTTGACTATGGCTTCTTTGGTCAACCATTTAATCTTTTTTTTTTTTTTTTTTTGGTTAACTTTGTCCTTGTTGATGCTAATGCACTCCTGTCATGTGGAAATGAGGAAAATTCAGATACTGTATGAGAGGGAAAATGGTTAGATAAATTAGAAGCATGAATAATTTATGGAGAAATAATTCAAGCAGCTAACTATATTGTGCATTCTCTGCTTACTTCATGAATGATCCATATGCCAAGTCCATACAAGTTAATGTTTATTTCTAGAAACCTTTACCAAAATGAGCAAGTAGTAGTAAATGCCTCATTATCCTTTCAGAGTGCCTAATGATACATTATTTTCTGTTATAAAACCTCAAGGTTTCTGAATGCATTGTTATAAATCCAAACTGTCAACATTTCTTTGGCAAGAAAAAGAACAGCATCCTGTAGAAATAAGATGTAAGCTTAACAATTCAGGTTCATATATTTTCATCTCTCCCTGAATTCTGCCACACATGGCAAAAAACTACAATCCATATTTTTTTTTATAGAAAATGTGCTATGAAGACTCATAAAACATTTAAGAATATTTAGAAAAGCAAAAATGGAAATTTCAGAAATAAAACTTTAAGTAAGAACAATGGAAGATAGACCATCAGCAATTATTAATAAAATAGACATTTTATAAAGTAGTATTTGGCAAAGTAAATAGGTTGTTTACATTGGACCAGAGTTTAAAGATATCCTGGTTTTTCTTTCCACATAACACAACCTACTGGGAAAGGCCAAAAAGTGAGTCATTTAATAGTTAAGCCATTGCAGTCAAATTTCCTGGGTTTAAATCTCAGCTCTAGAATTCATCGACCTTGAGATTTGTGATAAATTCTTTTTTACCATTTTAAAACTTAACTTTTAAAAAAATCTGTGAAATGGGAATAAAAATAGTACCTCCTAGGGTTAATATGAGAGTTGAATGAGATAATACATGTGAAGATCTTAGAACAGCGCCTGGCACACAGTAAATACTAAATACTATTATCTAGTACAGAGAGAATGACCATGTCCTAATATGGTACATACAGTAAATGCACAGGGTTGGGAGTTCTGGCTTTAACTATAACTTAGTATAGGAGCTAAATGGGTACCATAAACTTAATGTAGGGCCTCAGTATGTGTCAAAAGAACCCAGTTTTCCTTTGTTTTTTTGGCTTTTTATGTGTCCTCATTTTTAGACGTTCTCTCTCCTTGTATATCAGAAGATACTCATTTTAGGATAATGCAAACAGGACCTATTTACAATGAGATGATTTACCAAGGTAAGGTGGAATATAGAATAACATGAGGACCTGGAAATATAAGTTGATAAGTACTACAATTAAAAGCAAAGATTATTACACTGGATTTTAAAACAACAGCTGTATATTGCTTAAATTAGATATACCTTAAATGTAAGGATACAAAAAGATGAAAAGTGAACAAATTTAAATAAACATCATATAAATGTTAACCAAAACAAAGTTGGTGCAACTATGCTATTATCAGAGGAAATATAGATGTTAAAGAAGCATTACTACAGATAAAAAGGGTTATTTCAGAATTATAAAACTATACAGCTGGTAGATGTAACAATCCTAGATTTGGCTCCATTCAATAACAAATGTAAAATAAAACTAATATATAAAGCAGAACTAATAGTAAAAATAGAAAAACCCATAATCATAGCTAGAAATTTTAACTCGCTTCTCAGAAACTGATATATTAGTCTAAATGGAAATAAGGTTAATGGAAATTTCGATAGCATATATAGAACACGGCATCGAAAACTTCAGAATACACATTCTTTCCAAGAACACATGGAATAGTGTCCAATATATCATATGCTGGTCATAAAGTACATCTAAAAAATTTCAAAAGATAGAAATCATACAGAATATGTATTCTGACAATTGTGGATTTAAAACAGAAATCAATAGTAAAAAGAAAACTAGAAGATCCCCATATGTTTGAAAACTAAGCAGTATACTTTGAAATATTCCATGGGTAAAATAAGAGATAATAGTAGAAGGTAGAAAACATTTTGAGTGGAATATTTTGAAAATATAACAAAACTTGTGGGATGCAGATCAAGTAAAGGAAAATTTTATATCTTTGAATGCATAACTAGAAAGGCTGAAAGTAAATGATCTAAATCAAAGAAGAATGGCAAATTTAACCCTAGGAAAATAGAGGGAAGGAAATAATAAAGATAAAAATAAAAATAATAAAGATAAAAATAAAAACTAACATAGAAAGTAGATAAAAGTAGGAAAAAAAGTAAGAAAGTCACAAGTTGGCTCTTAGAAAAATTCGTAAGTTGGTAAGTCCCTAGGAAGGATGACCAAGAAAAAGAAAAAAGGCGTGATTACCAATCAAATGAATGTAAAAGGAGATATCACTAGGGATCCTCCACATATTTTTAAAAAAAAAACAAAAACAAAAACACAAGAAAAGGGCATTGTGAATACACTTCCGAAAATCAATTTGAAAATTAAATAAATTTGACAAATTCTCTCAAAAAATAAAAACAAACTTACCAAAACATAACAAGAAGAAATAGAAAATCTGAATAGTCCTATATCTATTATTTAAAAACTCTATAGCCTACAAAAACTCCAGGCCGGGTGACTTCATGGTGAATTCTACCAAACATTTAAGGAAGAAACTAAATCAATTTAAAAAAATCATCTATGAAATAGAAAAAGTGAAACCTTTTTAAACTTCTTTTATTAAGGCAAGTATAAACTTCATCAAAATAGCAGACATAAACATTAAAAGAAAAGAAAATTATAAGCCAATTTCTCCTATGTATACAAATGGAAGATAGATAAATTGGACTTCACTAAAGTTAAAAACAAAAAGAAAAAACGTGCTCATCCAAATACACCATTGAGGAAATAAAAAGGTAGGCTACAGAGTGGGAAGGATATTTGTAATATGTGTATCTATTATAGGACATTTATCCAGGATACATTAACAGTTCCTGCAAAATAATAACAAAAGGCAGATAAACCAATTAAAAATGGTTAATGGGTTTTAACAAGCCCTTTACAAAAGAGGATATCCAAATGACCACTAAACATATTAAAAGGGTTTCTAAAGTCATTAGCCATCAGGGAAACACACAGTAAAGCTATTAGGAGATTATACAGAGATATTATTACATACACACACCAAAATGGCTTAGACAGTACCAAGTGTTGGCAAGGATGTGCAGCAACTGGAACTCTAACACACTGCAAACTGAACATCTGTGACCTAGAAATTCCACCTCTAGATCTATACCTAGAAGAACTGTATACATATGTACACCAAAAGACATGTACAAGAATGTTCAGAATACTATTCATAATAGCTAAAAACTCGAAACACCTAAAAAGCCCATCAAGGTACAAATGGATAAATTTTAATATATACATAAGATGAGTATTATGTAGCAATAAAAAAATACTATTATGCTTAAGAACCTCATAGACATAACATCACATGAAGGAAGACAGATATGAAGGAGACGGGCCCAGGTAGGTGAAGTTCAACAATGGGCAGAACTATCTGACAGTGGTAGAAATCAGAACAGTGGTTACCTTTGGAAGCATGATGACTGCAGAGGGCATGAGGGATGTGTCTATGGTGATTGCAGTATGGTATATCTTGATCTCCATGGTGGTTATATAGGAGTATTCACTACATGCACACACAAATTCACGAAACTGTACACTTGCAGTTTAATATATGAATGATAAATATTACACTTTAATTAAAAAATTGAAAGTAAGTAAAAGGAAAGTGGCAGTTGGATGACTCTTCCTTTTGGTGAGTTAGCAAATATTTCTTACTCTCACCCCAGGTGTAAGAAGAATGCATACATACCACTGAAGCTGTAGCCTGAATCCTTAGTCTGACACACAAACCTGGCTAGAACCAGGTCCTAGCCTCCCTCCATTCCTTCTGGCCTGCACCATCTTGAATCTTCTTGACACCTGACAATGTGAAGTTTAAACCCCCTGAGATAAAATCACCTCCTACTCTAGAAGTGGGAGAGGAAAGGAGTTGAGACCAGCGTGTGAGTCAAGCATACCTGTATTTTAGGTACCACTAAGAAAGAAAAATGCTGACACTTAAATTTGGACACAGTCCTTCCTTAACATCAATTGCAAGATACATCTCTAATTTTTAGAGACATTGAAATGGGGTAGGGGAAATGGCTTAGAAATAAGAAAAAGGGGTATCTTAGATTATCATGACTCCCAAGCAACTTTACTTTTAAAAGTAAGAATACTTATTTAACTCCATGAAATCTTTTTTGTCTTAAACACACAAATCATTTAATAATATTTTTTAGCCCTAAATACAAATTTAGTTTCTTGTTCTTTGTCAATTAAATGCTCTGTCAGGTTTGGGGTGTGACTTTAGCCCCTCTCCTTTTTCAGAGCCCTCTGAAGATTTTTTTTCATCTTTACCATTTATTGGAGAAAAAGTAGGTTTCACTTCACTCATCAAATAAAAGGACCTGGGTAGCAGAGCCTCTATGTTTGATTTGAGTGGGCTTTCTCATATATGCCACTGGCCAAATTCTTCTAGAAAAATACTTGTCCTTCCCTGATGGTTTGCAATTTTTGTGTTTCAACATGTGGGTGTCAAATAATGTGTTTCTCTTTTTCCCAACATATGTGTTCTTGTGACCTCACAGATTACGGGGATACCTTTTGTTCTGACAGATGCTCTTTCAGACTTCCTGCCATGGTGCTGAGGGATGGCATGGACAGAGGGTTCTAACTGCCAGGAGGATAGGGCTGGGCCTCAGGAGCCAGTCTTCTCTGCCCAGCTCCCTTGAGCAGAGTGTGGAGAAGAGAATAATGATGTTTCCATGATAATGCTGTTTTTCTTGTGTGTCTTCCAGAAATGGAATTGGGCACGCAGGAAAGAACAAAAGAAGTCTTATATAGCACATTACAAACTAGAAAGCTTTTGAAGTCAGCATCTGGGATGGTCCTAGAAACAACATGCAGTCAGGGAAAAATAATTACTGCTGACACACTCTGACCTCAGAGAAACTGTCTGGTGATGAGATTACCGCTCTTCCAGGATCCAACAAAGCCTTGGAAGGGTATTTTCTTTGCTTCGCTTCCTCCCCACCCTGCTGCCAACCTGCAGTAGTGCCTCTTGCTCTGTGCTAATCCATTCTCATTCAAAGATGGATGTACTGGTTGGACTGCATCTGCTTTAGTTTGGGTTCCCCAGAAAGCCTGAGACAGGGACCTGGGTGCCGGAAATGTATCTGGGAGGTAGTCCAAGGGAGCAGAAGTGACGAAAGGGTAGAATGAGACAGGGAAGGAGAAAAAGCTAATCAAAAGGTAAACTATTGAGGTTGCTTCTGTGGGCATTAGGATTAATTTCTTCGGTTAAACAGGAACTGTGAGAGCCCTTTGGAACACCTCCCAGGATCATCCACCTGTAAGATGGGGATGCTGGAGCCTTTATCCACAGGCTGCCTACTCCCTTTGGATTGAGAGTTGTCCCAGGGGTGTCAACTGCCTTGTGTTTAGAACAAGTTCCTGCATGTGTCAGAACAAGTCCTGGGAAGAATGACTTGCAGTCACGTGAACTTGGGGTAGGACCCTGGGACACGGTAAGTCTGTGCCCACAGAGAACTCTGCAGCACAGCTGCCGCTGAAATCAGAGGTGGCTGAGAGGATGTGACCCGGGCAAAGGCACGAGGGCAGGAGATTGCCACAGCCTCAGGGAGCTCCAGCTCTCCGGTGATGTCACATTCAGAGTGGACACAGGATTGTTTCGCCACCGCTATGGTTTGAGCCAGGATGTTCCATGACAAGTCAGTCAGAGGACAGCCCAGGCTTAGAGGGCTGACTTTCTGGATCTCTAACACACACGTCTTCAGTGGCGTTTAGAGACAGAATGATCATCCTTCATGAAATGAACAAATATTCAGTTAACTCAGACCTCCTTGATTCACCATATCTCTGAATACAATACTTTGGTTCTTCAAAATCCAAAGGTCCCTAGTAGACAACTGAGGCTCTACACCAGGGTGGCAGACGAGCCACGCTGGTGTGCGTGGTGGGGGGCGGACTTAAACCACATCATATGAATTCCCGGAATCATGGTTTATGTGAATCTTCTTTCCAAAACGGTCCCCAGCGACCTTCTCCCTGTGCCAACCCTGGCAGATAGTGGAATGAGTAATTGGCAGGAGCCGATGAGTGAGAAATGTCCTTCCCAGTTGAAAATTCCTCTTACACGCCCATCACTGGTGCGCTAGGGAAGATGCTCTCCCATGTGCCAAGGGACCAACATCAGAGGGTCCAGGGTACCCACTGCAAACTCGTCACCAAATGACTTTAATACTAACGAGCTCATGTTGCTTTTTCCACCACAGCTAAATGAAACCAGGAACCTGTGATTGTAACATTAGTTAAAAACTATATAATAATATTTATAAATATATAAAGGAATAGAGCAAAAGTAAAGAAGCCCTACCCCACCTCTCAAATATGGCAGTTGTGAGTAACCTCTGCCCAACAGAAATGAAAGGTAATTGGACTTCGGGTTTCCCAATGCTTGTGTTAATGTCCGTGCTAATGTTGTCACTGAGGTGTCACAATAGGCCAGGAGATGATGATCTGAGAGGAGGGCACTCTAGGGACATTGTGGGGACTGGAATTGGAGGCTGGCACCCGAGATAGTGAGTGAGTCTGGCCAGAGAAGTAATTTATGCAACAGAGGAAAATGAAGAAGGAGGTGTGTTAACAAAATAAATGGTATCACAATTGCTGAGACTTTAGGACCAGGGGGAGTTGTGAGGCCTCTCTTGGACTTTGGTTCTGGGCTTTGCATCTAGAAAGATAGAGCCTGGTCTAGGAATAATGGTGCCGAGGTCTTTCCCTTTCAAACATCTGATTAAACATCATCTCCTCGGAGAAGCCTTCCCTTATCACCTTACTTAAATTGGGTACACCCTGTTAATTTTCTGTCACGGTGCAGTGTGTTTTGTGTGTGTGTGTTTGTTCCATTCACAGCATTTGTCACAATGTTTGACGTTTAAAAGCATTGTTTCTTTTCTTGCTTGGGGTCCATCTCCCATGCCACTTTGTTCCCCACCATGTCCTTAATACTTCAGTGCCTGGAACATAGTACTGCATAAAGAGGTATTGAATTAATAAGTGCATTTCTAATTGAATAGCTGTTAGACCATAAATATCCAGCGATGCTTTTGATGTCTTATGGCTGGGTTCCAGGGATCAATGGGAAGTGACAGAGGATGGAGGTTCAGTTTTCTTTTACATGCAGTGATAAGCAGGGGAATGACCTTCAGACTAACCGTAAGATAACCATGATGGCTGCTATGCCACAGGTGGGTTAGAGCCATCACATGAGTGGGAGAGAGGTATTTCAGTTATTTATCGCTGTGTAACAAAGTACCCCGAACTTAGGGACTTAAAATAACAACCATTCTATTTGGTCATGTTTCTGTGGGTTAAGAATTCAGGCAGGGTTCAATGGCATATCAGGTGGATCTTTCACTGAGCTGTTATCAGCTGCTGGCTTGGTTAGCCTGAAGATCCAAGAAAGCTTTACTCAGAAATCTGGCACCCCAGTGCTTCTTCATATGGTCTCTTTCCATATGCTACCCTGGGCTTCCTCAGAGCTAATCAGAGGTCTTATGTGGTCATTGGCTTCCAGAGGGATCAGTCCAAGCATGTGAAAGTGAAGCTACATCTCTCTTAAGGCCCAGCCCAGGAAGTTACACACCATCGCTTCCACTGTGTTCTATTGGTCAAAGTAGCCCAAAGTTACCTTAAATTCAAGGGAAGTAAAAATAGACTCCACCTCTTGATGGGAAGATTGGCAAAGCATTTACAACCATTTTTTAATTCATCCTAAGGAAAGACTAGTTAAGAAGTTGTTATAGTAAACCCAGCCTAAAATTGTAGTGATGGAGATGGGGAGAAGTAGATTGGCTTAAAATATTACTGGAGGAAGTCATGACAGGGCTGTGCAGGGAGAAGGGCTGCACCATTTCTCTCTGTTGGTTTTCTATTACAGCTATAAAACATTATCACAAACAAAGTGGCTTAAAACAACATAAATTTATTCTCTTGCAATCTTGGAGTCAGACTGAGTTTTACGAGGCTCAAAGTATTGGCAGGGCTGGTTCCTTCTGAGGACTCTAGTGGATAATCCATTCCTTGCCTCTTCCACCTTCTAGAGGCTGCCCTTTCCTTCATCTTCAAAGTCAGTTTTGTAGCATCTTTTTGGGGGAGTGGCTTGGGAACAATCAGATAAACTGGGGAGAGGCAAATTCAGGGGACCGAATCAAGATTTGAACAGACTAAGTATGAGAATTTTGTGAGATGTCCAAGTAGAGATCTCTAAAAATATCAGATGGATGTATGACATTACATTCTGAGCTGGAAATACACACTTTGGATTTGTCAGTCTCAAGTTGTCTGAGGATTTTTGATGTTGTTGAGGAGAAGACTTCATGGCAGCATTGCCCAGTGGAAATATAATGCGAGGCACATGGGTACATTTAAATTTTCTGGTAGTCACGTTAAAAAAGTAGGAAGAAACAGATACAGTTAGTTTTAATAATATCTTCTTAAACCCAGTGTATAGCGTAGTTATCATTCCATCATTCCATCAATATTTTAAAATGTGCTATTTTTATTCCATACTAAGTTTTAGAAATCTAGTGTGTTACAGCACACTTCAATTTAGACTGGTCACATTCCTATTGCTTGATGGCTGCAGGTGGCTCGTGGCTATTTACTGGACAGTAGGGCTTTAGAGAAGAGATCCCAGAGGTTAAGCCAGGAGGGATCCCAACATTTACAGGCTGGGTATAGGAGAAGCTTGAAGGTAGAACAACCAGGAGAGAGTGGTATCGCAGAGGTAAGGAAAGCCTGGAGAAGTGAGTGTGGTCAGCTCTGATGAATGCTAGAGCAGAGAAATGGGAGGTGGGCCACCGAGTTAACGCAGAATTGCCGCTAATTAGGTGAAATGGACAATACAGACTGATTGGGGGTCCTTGTTCACTGGATGTGTTGCTGTCTCCCAAGCTCTCTTCCCATTCCCTCTGGGTAGTAGAGGTAAGGGTCAGCAGTGAATACAGCTGGGGAAACTTCCATCTTCAACACCTCAGCTAGACCATACCACACCACTGTGTAGCAACTAGCAAATGGCTTTGGGATCTAAAAATAAGAATGCAGACTGTCTTTAGCCGGAAAGAACTGCAGTTTGGATGAGGTCCAGGTATAGAACAATCATCTCAACTCCTGTATGTTAGTGCAAGGCTTGCCTTCTGTAAAATGTCTTAGGTATAAGAGCTGTAAAGTAAAATACTCATGGATTATACTGTGCTGTAATATCTAGAAGTCATAAGACAGTAACAGCTTACAGGTCCTTCTAAAACTAGATATGGAATTTGAATTTGGCACGTGTAGGTAATTTCTGAAGCACTTTGGCTTTTTCTCAGCTACATGGCAATGTTGGGTTTTCCTTACCAAGTGGCTAAGCTGTAGGGTTATCAAGGACTAAGGGGATCTCTAGAAAGATGCAAAACTATCCGTTTAAAATTGAGAAAATCCTAAGCAAGCTACCCTGGTTTTCCTGAGGCAGAGGAGGTTCCTGAGCTTGGGGACTTACAGAGCTAAAACCAGGAAAGTCCTGGGCAAATGGGGACAAATTGCTCACCCAGCCAACCAAGGACCTCCTGATATTGTCAATCCAAAGAGAAGAACCACCTCTTACAACTAATGCTTACAAAAGGGATTATAAAACCTGAATGCCAGTTTATTAATTTGCAAAGAGGAATGAGTGTGACAAGGACCAGAACATTCAAAGTCCGTGTGATCAGCATTTTCTTTTCCTATATGAAGCCAGTCTATTAATTTAAAAAGGGGAATAACTATCATAGGCGCTGAGATACACAAAGCACAAATGATCAGCAAATTCTCTCCCTGCATGGAGCTGATCTGCTAATTTACAAAGAGAAATTACCGTCAAAGAGACCAGATACTCAAAGTCCACGTGGTCAGCACATTTTCAGCTTCTCCCTCCCTCTTTGTGGAAAGCCAAATCATAATTGGAAGGCTGCTTAATGAGTATGAAGTGTGGTCAGAGTGGATGTTCGGAGGAATGGGGCTCAGAAAGCCCGCTAACTTAATTCCACCCACGAGCCCAGACTGCCTTCGCCACCCGGATGTCGGCTCTTTGCCTCAGCAGCAGTTCCTGCCTCCAGGATGGGCACTGCCAGCATGGCATCTTGTTATCTAAGCTTCCATTGGTGGCCACCCTCTTTAGGTCCAGCTCATTCTTTAGATGTACTAACCCCTTCAAACAGATGGCTGAGTTTCACTTCCCTGGAGTCATTTTGTCCTAGTTTTGCCTATCTTTGTTCTTACTGATTATTTATTGATTTACAGATTCCCTTCCAAAGAGCAGACTTCATTCCCTTACTACCGAATCTTAGGGCAACAGAAGGCAACTCACTATATCTCTCTGTCATCTTGATCAGTTTGCAGAGAGGCTGTGTGGGGCAATGGTGAAGAGCATAGACTTAGAAGTGAGACAAGCCTACTGTCTGCTTGTCTACTACCACTGAGAACTTGGGCAAGTCACCATAGCCCTTAGAACTTCAGTTTCCCCATCTGTAAAATGGGAACCTTCCAAATTTGGTTGTGTCAAGGATTAAACGATAGAAAACACATGAAGGGACTAACCTAAATAATATTTGAGACAGTCAATACTTAATAAATAATAACAAATAACCATACAAAGGACTATCACTTTCTGTTAAAATTTTGAAGTTTTCATGTTTTTCAACCTAGACAAACTAAGATTAATGATCCAAAGGCCTGATTGAATGTTTAGCTTTAGAGATAAAATGCACATCCTATAATATTTTTAGTGCTATTGAATTATTATAGTCAAGGGAAACATAAATATGTTAGGAAAATGCTGGAATAGGACAGGATGAAGAAATGTGTTTTAATGAAAAAGAAAAGGCAGAGCAGTAATATGACTTAGTTCCCCTCCTTCCTCCCTGACCCATCCTTCTCAGCCTGCTTGGCTCATTCCTCTTCCTCTCCCTGGCCTCTAAATCTTGGAGTGTCTTAGGCCTCGCACATTCTCCTTCCTCCGTTCTACCACTTAGTCAAGCCAAAATCTTGAAGGGGGACCTAACAGGAGTATTCACAGCCTGAGCTAGGAAGCCCTCACCCTTGTTCTTAACTCCAGGGCTACCAGAGCGTGATCAGCCCATCATCTTATTGAATCTTCCCCCCTACTCTATTAGTTGGGGCATTGCTGCCTTTCTACAGAAGATACAACTAGTACTTAGCAAAATGGCAGCCTCAGCAGAAATGGAAACTAAGAACATCAGTGGGAGACAGGTGCCACTGTCAGATCTTATGGGTTGAATCATAGCAGGTGCCAGCTTCCAATGGGATGATGTTGATGATCATGATAATTTTACATATTTTCTAAGTTTCAGACATTGTCATAATCATTTTATAGGCATTATCTCTCTTAGTCTCTAAAACTCCCTAACACGTTGTCTCAATGACGTCCATCCCTGCTTTACAGATAGAGGAACTGAGGCTCATGGATGAAAACTAGCTGAAACAATGTCACATAGCTATTAAGTGAGACAAACTCAGGACTCTGTAACTTCAGAGATCAGTCTCACAGGAATACACTACACTCTCACTCATGCGATAGCGTTCACAATCTGGCAATGGCAGGTCAAGTTAGCCAAGAATCTGAGGCAGTAGAATTCTCACATGCAATGCTCTGTTTTGTTGCAGCAGCCTCTTTATTTAAAGACTAAGACATGGTCTTCGGAACCAGCTATCTGACAGTGCTCATGACTGGTCCATGACCTTTTGCTGTCACTAGCAGAGACTGGCCCCCCATCATCTTCATCATTAATGTTATTATTTTTGAATATTCCCATAGCTCTGAGAGAGGAATTAAGCAGGCAGTTGGGATGGGAAGGGTTGGAATATTTTACATCACGGTAGCTGCACTATCTGATTTGAAGATTGCAAGCTCGTTGAGGGGATGGTCTGTGCACAGCTTGCTCACCACTTTTTTCAGCCTTTCCACCCCCTACTCCCTTGTTCTTTTATTTCTGCCCAGTATCTAAACTTTTTGAAGGAAATATGGTCTTTTGCATCATGACACATGATCGCCACCCACTGGTCAGAATGTTTTCACTGCCAAGATTTATAAGATTTGGGGTTGGGGGCAAAATATGTGTGTGTAACTGATTCACTTTGCTGTACACCTGAAACGAGCAGAACATTGTAGGTCAGCTATACTCCAATAAAATTTTTTTTTTAAAGTTAGCCACTTCCCATGCTCTTCAGTTCAGTGTCAAGGTACCCAAGAATAAGGGGGCAGTAATTGCTACAATTTAAGGTAGATTCTCAGAATCCCCAATGTGTGTTCTTTTTTTTTGTTTTTAATTTATTTATTTATTTTTGGCTGCGTTGGGTCTTCGTTGCTGCGCGTGGGCTTTCTCTAGTTGCGGCGAGCGGGGGCTACTCTTCCTTGCGGTGCACAGGCTTCTCATTGTGGTGGCTTCTCTTGTTGCGGAGCACAGGCTCTAGGTGTGCAGGCTTCAGTAGTTGTGGCTCGCAGGCTCAGTAGTTGTGGCGTACGGGCTTAGTTGCTCTGTGGCGTGTGAGATCTCTCCGGACCAGGGCTTGAACCCGTGTCCCCTGCATTGGCAGACGGATTCTTAACCACTGCACCACCAGGGAAGCCCCCAATGTGTGTTCTTAAATTATCCTGTAATACATCAAACAAAATGATTTCATAATCATACATCTTGAATTATTTGTGTCAGTGTGTTTCTTCCATTAGAAGGGTAATCAGGAGTCTCAACCTCATTCAGATAAGGCCGCTTGTATTTATCAGGGTTCCAGCACAGGCCACAACTCACAGAAGTGGTTCTCTAACAGAACTGTGAAGCTGAAGGTGGATTTCAGATTTCTGATTAATAAATACCATTTGTAAATATGATTACATCGCTTTGGCAACACCATTATTTTCTTTTTAAGAAACACCTATAGAGATAGTGCATACTACACTTCAGGTATTGTTTTATGTGCTTTACAAGTATTAGGACCTTTAATTTATATAGCAACCCTCTAAGGTAAAGACTATTAATTATCCTTATCTCAAAGATGAGAAACTGAAGTGTGAAGAGGTTAAGACAGCGTCCAAGTTCACCTATCTGGAAAATGCAGAGCCAGTATGATTCAAACCCAGGAAGTCTGGCACCGGAACCTTAGCCACTAGGCTATGCTGCCTCTCAGAAACACTATCACTGTTTCCTCCAGCCTCACCATCTTGGGACCATTCTTATTAGCTCTCCCAAATGCTCACTTTGTCCTCCAATCCGATGATAACTCTGGTCATCACGGATAGGGCCTGGTCCAAGGGCTCCTGAGACCTCAAGTTTTACATACTGGGTTCTGTCCCTTACAAGAGCAAGCAGTTATCTTTTAGAAGAAAACAGAGCTTTTGAAATAAATGTTGATTCTTGTCTTCTCTCTTGAGATACAGGTAAAGTGGGCAGTCATTGTGGTTGCTGTGGACCAGATAAGGGAATGAAAGTCAGGAAATTAGGAAAAATTGGACCAATAGCACTTGAAAAATTCCCCAGATCTTTGAAGACAATTTCACTTTTTTTCTAAGGAACACCATGCTTCTCTAGATAGAAAAAAAATTCACCTTAAATATCATACTAGCTGTTCTGGAATCCTCTTGCTTCTTGGCATGCTTATTAAGAAATTCTGCTCTTGCAGCAACAAATTTTAGCTTTCTTAGCTTCTGGAAAGCTGTAAAATCATTAACTATTCTTTAAAAATGTAATACTGGAAGTACATGTTATGTCTATCCCTACAACTAAATATTTTGACATGAACCACTATAAATTTGATTGTGACAATTTGAGGGTATTGGATATAATGACCTTTGGGGTCCCTTCTAGCCATTAGCAACAATGGATCCATGAATTTGGATCAAATAATAACAAAAACATATTTAAATTTACCTTTATTTTCCTTTGTTCTTAATAGGTTAACATATATTGATTTTATTTCACAACTTGCATGGAAATGAGTGTTTCACTTTTGACACTTTTATGATCTGTAGTTTCCATTCTTTTTAATAGCCTTGGTGCAGTAAAAAAAAAAAGTATCTTGGTCATAAAAGCTGTTTTAGAAGCAGAAGTTGTTTTAGGAAAGCAAACATGACTTATATAATCTACTTTCTCAAAAAAAAAGGCCTTGGTAGCAACTTGGTTCAGGAGGGAAAAACGTTGGTGGGGGTAGATGAAGAGGAAACACCCAAGATGAGTGACCTACACTTACTTTGGAGAGAATGACTGAACTCTTGATGTTTATCTTTGAGAGACTGTAGATCAGGAACTATAGAAAGGCCTTGTAAATCCAAGTCAAAAGACCTAGTTCCACAGAAGAGTTGCCTTAGGTAACGGTATATGAATCAGGTTGGGTTAAGTTACGCTGCAGTAATAAACCATCCTCCAAATATTAATGGCTTAAGCAACAAAAGCTTATTTATTGCTCATGCTACATAACCAATATTGGTTAGAGAAGTGCTCTGCTTCATGTAATCATGCCCCATGACGTCATGACTGCACCATCTTAATCTGATACCAGTTAAGTTGTCCATGGCAAAGGAAGAGAACATTCCAGATTCTGCATTCACAACTAAATGATCTGTCCTGGAAATAACAGACCCCACTTCTTACTGTAATCCATCTATTATAATAATGACATAGCCCCATCCAGTTGCCAAGGGGACAGGAGAGTGTGATCATCACCGTGCTCAGAAGAAAGGAGACCTGATTACACACGAGCATTAGACATCTCTACCACAATAGCCAGGGTGAACTGAGTGCTTGGTCTGTGCCAGGCAATATGCAGAGTCCTCTACAAGCAGCATGCTACGTGGTCCTCACAAACCCCTATGAGATATGTGCTTTCATAGTCCCCTTTTCTCAGATAAGGAGACTGGGAATCAAGAAGGCTAACTAACTTGCCTAAAGATTACGTATTAAGTGGTAGAGCCAAGTTATGAACCTGGGCTACCACTGCTCTTCTCTGGGATCCCCCCATGCCTTGGCTAGAGCGCCAGGCCGTTTGCTCTCTGAAGGGGAGGAGGACGTTCGCTGCCCTCGCTGATGCATTAAAGGACACGTCAGTTAGGGAGGGAGACACGTTCTCTTCCGGGAGCTGCAGGCCCTCTCCGCATGCCATTGGGGAACTAGTAATTCATGAAATCAACTATCCAGTACAAGCATGTCGTAATGAGTAGTCATTGTTTCAAGTCATAAACATAGAAAGGCATTTTTAACGTGCGTATGTGAGAGAAATTTAACCACATTTAATGTTTGAACAAAGGTTAAGAAATACATATCATATATAGGTGCATATATAACCAATTTGAGAGGATAGGTACACATGAGAGAATTTTGAAATAATTTATATGTGTGTTGATTTACATATCTAATTTATATCATATATAAATTAGATTATAAATTAAATGCATAGGGTTGATTCTGTCATCTATATGCTCACCTATCCATCCATCTAAACCAGTTTTCAATAGAAATATAATTTAAGCCACGTACACAATTTAAATTTTTTGTATCAGCATTTAAAGAAGGGAAAGGAAACATGTAAAATTAACTGAATAATATGGTTCATTTATCCCAGTACATGCAAATGTGATCATTTGAACATGAAATCAATGTAAAAGTTATTAATATGTCCCTTTTTTGTATGTAGTTTTTGAAATCCTGCATGTATTTTACATTTAGAGCATATCTCAATTATATACTAAACATTCACTGGAAATACTTGATCAGTATTCATAGCTCATAAAATGAGCAGTTGAAAGACTAGATTCACATGTTTGAGGTATTCCAAAGACACTTCAAAGTTTTCGAATAATTGAACTAATCCATTGACAACGACTGGATTGAAGAAGTGCTTATGTGTAAGACTAGAAATGCTACCTGTGTCTGACTTGTGCATCTCAATACGATCCTATCTTGTGGACTGAGAACGCAATTAGTTCTCCCCGGAGGCCTCTACCTCATCATGGAGGCCCCCTTTCTATGGAAAATCAATAGAAATGCCTTCCAGCTGGGAGGAATTTCCCGTCAGAAGCTACATGATATTTGTGTTCAGGGGTCAGTGGGACCATAAACTTGGAGTCAAAACACCTGAATTCTAAATATGAGTCTTCTTTTACTAGTTGTGTTGTCTTGGGCAACTCAACGTAAGTGTTCTGGGTCCTGTTTGGAAAATGAGGGCTTTCGTCCTCTGAAAGCACAATCCGATCCGAGGGCCAGCAGCAGAATCACCATCACTATTAGAAAAGTAGAATCCCAGGCCTCACTTACTGAATCTGAATCTACATTTTAAAGAGACCCCCCAGGTTGGAGAAAAGTTGGAGGCAGACTGCCCCGGAGGATTTCTAACATTTCACTGGGCTCTAAAATTCTGCTTATATACCTGAGAGTGAAATGCAGATATTTTAAGATGTGTGGCCTTTCAGAGAGTAGTTTGATATACTAGGATCTGAAAGAAACCCATTTCAGATGACCACAACACTAAAATGTCCTGTGTGCTTGCATGTGTCATGTGCTGAGCTGGTCACTTTACTCAGAGCGGCCCATCAATTCCTCATCCTAATAATAGGACCTGCAAGGTGCTGTTGCTATCCCCATTTTACAGGTAAGGAAATGCAAGTTGAGAGAAGTTAAGTAACTCAGTTAGGCTTGTATAGCTAGTAATTGTGAAGCTGAGATTTGAGTACAAGTTGTCTGGTTCTAGAGCTTGCACTAAAACCACCAAGGACATTCAGTGCCAACAACTGGGTTCGTGTGTGTGTGTGTGTGTGTGTGTGTGTGTGTATATCTGCGCATGCTCTTGTGAGAATCACATCTGTGTGTGTGACCTTTTTCAGTTACTGTACTATATTACCTCCCTTTTGTATTAAACAGAGCATTGAAACTTTGATTTCCTCTGTGTATTTAATTAGGAACCACTATTTAATAACGCTGTGACAAAAGTTAAGCAGGCAGTCACCAACATGGTGATGAGAATTCCTAACATCTCCCTCCCCATTGGCCCTCTCAAAAATTCCCCTGGTAACACACCAGCTAGATTTAAAGAAGCTGCTTCCAGAGTCCCTGCTGAAGATCTTATTTACATAAAGAGAATATATTGATCTTGGGGAAGCAGAGAAAAAAATGTGGCCTGCATGGTTACAAAAGGATCCTGTATCGGTCGTCCTGGTATAGTATCTCCCCATAATAATTGTAAACTATGATAATATAGTTAATGTAACATAACATAATATATTATAGTGTGACATGACCTATATGCACTATACTATAACATATACTATAACATGTAGATATTTATATATACGTATATAACAGTGTACCTATATATGTATGAAACATGTATGAAATGAAAATACAGGTACTATATTTATGGAAACAAATCTGCATATAAGTGGACCCATGCAGTTCAAACCCGTGTTGTTCAAAGGTCAGCTGTACATACAATATAGAGTACGATGTAACAGCTGCACATCACGGAATGATTTCTCTGTGAAGGAGTCTGTGGAACTCCCCTTCAGTCATCATCTCCCTTAATCTTCGTTAGATACTATTATTACAGATGAGGAAATGAATGCCAAAAGCTTAAGTGTGTTGCTAAGTCAATATTCAATGATATTAATATTCAGTTATAAGTCAGTATTCGTATCCAGATCTGCTGATTCCAGACATTAAATTCAGTGTCTGAAAAACACTGAATTAGGCAAAGAGCAGAGCAGAGGTTGTTGCCCTCCCTGTGGTGTCCCACCCTTATCCTGGACTCACCCCTCAGCATGGCAGCCTCCACACTCCAGAGCCTGCTTCAGCCCCTCCCTTGACAGCTTGCTGAGTCGGGAAAGCCAAGGAAATGTAGGATCTTTGGACTGACTCTCCAGTATCCTTGTCCATAGTGGGCAATTCCGGGGCATGTTCTCCACCGTCTCTCAGAGGGTCTCGGCGGGACTGAGTTCCACAGTGGTTGCCTGCCCCTTACTGGGTCCTCTACATGCTTGTCTCCCTGCTCTGCCTCACTTCCCCACTTCCTACTTGTGATTCCTGGCATCACTTTTCAAATAAAAGACTTTCACCCAAGTCCTTCCTCAGGGTCTGCTTTGAGGGGACCACAAGGAGAGAGACTAAGTGACCTTAGGAAGATCAGCTTGTGACAATAGCCTGACCAAGGTTTACCACCTGAGACCTCCCTCTTAGCCTTGAAGTGACATTTCATCAAAAGTGCTTGAGGGGACTTCCCTAGCGGTCCAGTGGTTAAGACTGCACCTTCCAACGCAGAGGGTGTGGGTTCGATCCCTGGTTGGGGAACTAAGATCCCACATGCCTTGTGGCCAAAAAACCAAAACGTAAAATGGAAGCAGTATTGTAACAAATTCAATAAAGACTTTAGAAATGGTCCACATCAAAAAAAAAAAAAAAAAAAAAAAAAGAGAAGTGCTCAAGCTGCACTTTTCCTTCCCAGCCACTTTCACCTGCCTTAACCTTGGGGTGAATGACAACATTCTTGAGCTAGAATGGCCCAGGCAGAGTTCAGTAACATTTTTGTGGATGCAAAGGAAGCCAGTTTGTGGTTTCTGAGCATTGCGTAAGATGCATGCCTTGCTATGTGGCTGCACTCTCAGAATGTTTGGTTCAGATGACCTTTAATGTTCTCTGCCAGGGGGATTTTGGCACTGTATCTATTGTATTACACCAGGAGTCTCTGCAAAATGATGGCAAGGAAATGCTATATTTGGGATTTCCTGAGTTTTCCAGTAGAGATTATCGATCTCGTTTGGGAAGGCTTCCTCTTCTCCTTTGTGATCAGATGTCCCTGTGCTTCTGGTAAAGGTTGCGGATTTGTGAATTAGCTCAGCAGATGGAAGGTATATTTTAGAAGTCAAACCAGCTAAAGCTCTTTGATACTGAACATATTCATAGGCAGAATCGCTACAAAAATTCTCTCAACACATTTGTGGAACTAGATTTTACCTTTACGTGGCAGAATCAGTTTTGTGACCAAACCATGAAAGAGGAGAAAATGGTCTAAATGTGTTAAGAAAAGTATACAGAATGGCTGAAAGCTGATAAATGGCAGAGCCAGGACTGAGGTCTGCTGATTCCAGACATCCTGCCTAACGACCATAAAACTGGAAGGAAAACAAGAAAAAGGGCTATGAGGAGACCAAGTGGCCCATATGGGCATCAAACTCAACATGATGGCATGACCAGGCTTTTTTCCTCTGGCACAAAGAGCTTTTGAGCATTGTTTGATAATATTCCAAAAAGAAAATAATAGAGCCAAGTTTCCCAAATGTTCCATATAAAAACAGGAAATGACTAAAGCATTTATCCGGTCTTCTAAGTATTTCAAGGGTCTGGATCAAAACCCACCACCATGCCTTGCTTGTCTAGCGCTTATTACAGGGGTAGGGATGCTTAGACCTACAAGTATCATGTCTCCTTGGCTAGATGCAGATCCTTTCACAGCATTATGGGAGCCTGCCCTTCCATTTTATAAAATAGTTTCTGAACTGTCTTTTTTTCCAACATTTTATTATGAACATTTTCAAAATAAAGTTGAAAGAAGCTCATACTGAACAACCATACTCATAGCCTAGGTTCTACAATGAACATTTTACTTGTTTTATCATATATATGTATGTGTGTGTGTGTGTGTGTGTGTGTGTGTGTGTATATATAAAATACACACACACACAAATCCATCCCTCTATATTTTAATCAATCCATCTCATTTTCTTTGCATTTCAAAGTAAGTGACAAATACATAATACACCCCCCCAAGTACTTCTGCATGCATATTATTAATTAGAGTTCGACATTTGTTTACAGTTCTTATTTTCCTTTTGAAGTAAATTTCATATAATATGATACATCCACAAATCTCATGTATACCGTTTGCGTTCTGACAAATGCAACCCAGATGTGCAACCCGAACCCCCATCAGGACAGAAACCCGTCTCCATCACCACAGAAAGTTCCTTTAGGGCCCCTCCTAGTCACTGCCTGCCTCCGCCCCTACCCCCAACTCCAGAGGCTACTACTGTGCTGATTTTTCCCACCATAGATTTCTTGTGTCTGTTCTAGAATTCGGTGTACATGAAATCAAACAGTATGTACGTATTTTTTATTTGACTGCTCTCACTCAGCATAAGGTTTTAGAGCTTCACCCATGTTGTTGCATGTATCAGTAGTTCATTCTTCTTTGTTACTGAGGAGTATTTCATTGCCGAGATTTAGCACATTTTTTCGTCCACCCTCCTTATTGATGGGTGCCTGGGTTGATTCCAGCTCTTGGCAACCATGAATAAACCACCATAAACAATCATTCACCTACAAATCTGTGTATGGACATATGTTTTCATTTCTCTTGAATAAACACCTAGCAATAAAATTGCTGCGTCCCGGGGTAGATTCATACTGGGTAGTATAAGAAACGGCCAGTCCTTTCTCCAAAGTGGTTGTTCCACTCCCCACCTATGCATGAGAGTGGCAGTTACTGCACATTTTTACAAACATTTGGTTTTGCTGATCTTTTTAATCTTAGTTATTTTTGTACGCATGTAGTGGCATCTCATTGCAGATTTAATTTGTGTTACCCTAATGACTTGTGCTCATTGGTCATTTATACATCTCCCACTGTGAACTATCTTTTCACATATTTTACCCGTTTTTTATTTTTATTTTTTGTCTTTTTATCATTGAGTTATAGGAGTTCTTTACATATGCTGGGTACCAGTCCCTTGTCAGATATATTTATATTTTACAAGTATTTTATCCCAGTCTGTGGATTGACTGTTCATTTTCTTAATGATGTTTTTTGATGGGAAAAAGTTCTTAATGTTAATACAGTCTAATTTTAATGTTTTTCTTTTTGGGTATAGCTTTCTGTGTCCAGTCTAAGAAATCTATGCCTACACCCATAGTAGAGAAGATATTCTTTCGTTTTCTCCCAAAATCTGTACAGCTTTAACTTTTACATTTAGGTCCATGACTCTTTTAGACTTCAATTTTATGAATAAAATAGAGGTCATGTGTGTGGATTTCTGGCTGCTGTAAAGTTTTTCTCTTCATCTTGGGTCTTCAGCAGTTTGACTATGATGGGCCTACATGTAGTTCTCTTTGTATCTACCCTTCTTTGGATTTGATTCTGTGATTTTATTGTATCACCATATCTGAGAAATCTTCAGCCACTATTTCTTCAAACATTTTTTTGCCCCAGTCTCTGGGACAAAAATTACCCATGTTAGACCTTTTGGTATTGTTCCACATGTCCCTAAAAAGATCTGTTTGTGCCTTTTCTTTCTTGCTATTTTTTTTCATTATTGAATGATTTCTATTGATTTGTCTTCAGGTTGAGTGACTTTCTTTCATCTTCACTTTGCTGTTAAGACCAACCAGTGAATATTTTACTTCGTATATTTTATTTTTCAGTTCTAGAATTCCCATTTGGTTCATTTTTATTGTTTCTGTTTCTCTGCTGAGATTTCCTGTCATTTCATCATACTTTCTTTCAGATACTTGATCATAATTAGAATAGCTGTTTTCAAACCATTGACTGATAATTCCAAAATCTGCGTGGCCCCTGGAGTTAGTATCCATCGATTGCCTTTCCTTATGAGAATGGGTTATATTTTCTCTGCTGTTTTCTTTTTAGTGTCAATCAAAAATTGGATTGTACCCTGGACATTGTAAAAGATATGATATAGAGACTCTGGATTCTGTTCTCTTCCCCCGAAAGAGCATTTTGTTTGTTTGTTTGTTCTGTTGTGTTTTTAGCTTCGCTAGACACAGCTTGCATACTCTGTCTGCCATGCAGTGAGTGGAAGCTCAGACACTGGTGGTTGGCGAATGCCCATCTATGCATGGTTCAGGGGCCACATCAGCAGAGTTTTGGGCAGACTTCAGACACAGAAGTTGGGGGTCTCTGCCTCTGAGTGTCTCCTGTCTGGGTTTTCCCCGTTTACTGTCCAGCATCCAGGCTGTTGTCCTGAACCCTTTTCTGTATCCTACAAGCCACTGACACTGGGTTTTCCATGAGACTTTTAGCTGTCCATCTGACATTGAACGGTCCTACCTGCAGACTGAGAGCCATGAAAATGGGAAACTCACCCAGTACCAGTTTCTTCTTCCAACTGTTCACTTCCCTTCAGTTTCTTCCTGCTTTAGTTCACTCTCCAGGCCTCCCAGGTAGTTATTTATTATATGATGTCAAGAGTTTCTGGCTGTTATCTACCAGAGGGTTGATCAAGTAAGGCTGCTTAGCTACCCCTGAAGTGGAATCCCCTGCACTACAGTTTTCAGTGGCTTCCGAGCATTCCCTTGTAAGGATGCACCATCATTTATTTACCTTATGTTGATGGTTATTCATACTATTTTCCTTATTTGCTGTTAGGATAACTTTTCTCTGACATAAAATCAACCTCACTCTGATGCATACTTGATTTGAAACTGAAGCAAGGGACAACATCTGTGAGGTAAAGTTGTCCCATCTGTAAAATGGGGTGATAGTAATCGTAGCAACCACACATGTGCTTTAATGAGACTGAAATGAGGGTAATAACTCCCACCAAATGGAAGTACTAAAAATATAATGGAACAGTATATTTAAAATGCCTGGTACAACTCTGGCCTGTAATCGACTCAAATCAGGTGCTAGTCTCTCTTTTTTTTGACCTTGTTGTCATCATCCTTGGTATTAAATGTTTGCTCTCACTCATAATTATATAAATAAAAGATCAGAGAACGCATCACATGTAAGCAAATGTGTTTCTTCCTTTTTTATAAGTAAATATATCATGAGGGTTTTCTTGCGTCAGTCAAGTTGTTTTTGAGAATGTGATTTTAGTGGCTGCATAATAGTCTACTAAAAAATGTCATTCTTTATTTGGATGATCCATGGTTTCTGAAAAACAAATCAAAGTTACATATGTATATTATGTAAATTCCTCTAGGGGAAAAAAATCCTTCAAAACAACCTTATTTCTAATTGTAGCCTAGTACTTACAAAATAATGTCAACCAGCTAAAGTTAAGTAGCAAATTTCAGAAGCTAGGATGCTCATTAAAAGTACTTTCATATTTGGACTAATAAAAATGACATATCTGCCTCATCCCTTTTTAAGGAAATTGAAGTGCTTTATCAACTTTATTTCATTAAGATCCCCACAGCAATCCTGTGGCCTGGGTGAAGGTCAAGGAGGCTCTGACTTTTGCAGAGGGAGTGTCAAGTGTCATGATGATAAAGTGCCCTCTCCAGGATCATCCACAGTGGGGAAGAGCCCTTTATCTCATTCCCCAGGTTTCTCTACTCTAGAGATGGCTCAGGGTAGCCATGAGTCTCAGACTGGGGTTGACAGCTGTCCTGATTAGCTGGGTCTAGAAACCCAGGAAAACCTGAATGCCTGTGTGTGAAAAGCATGGAGGGAAGATCTGGTTTCTCTCCCACTCATGCTCATTCCAGATATTTATTGAATGAGTAAATGAATGGGAGAGGGATTTCAACCACATCTTCTCCTCCTGCATCCAGGTATTCAACTAAATATTTTGCATGCACTATGATTGTCTAATGCAATTCTCGTGACAAACCTGTAAGATATATCCTATTATTAGCCCCATTTTAAAGTTGAGAAAACTAAGATTCAGATAGTAACCAGCCCCAGTGTCCACAGCTAATACATACTTGCAAAGAATCTTGCACTATTAAAATCAAAGAAGTCTGCTTGTGTCTTGCACAGTCTTGAGTAGTGAAAAGTCTGTTTCTCAAAATATAGAAGAAGCAATGAGGAGAACTTTATTCTAACCCACAAGGAAGATTATCAAGTGAATGGCAAGGGAAGCTTGGCAGAAAGTGGGTTATTTTGCAGTCCCTATTAGTAAAGAAGGATCTCCAGGACTATGTAGAGTCTTTTAATTTTAAGAAAGTAGATTCGAAACAATCTGATTACTTTAACTGGTATTTATTGAGCACTTACTATGTATCAGCCACAGTGGCAGACCCAGAGGTTACACTGGTACATGAAACAGATGTGGTATATATTTCATGAACCTAATAGTATAGGGATGAAGACAGGCACTGAACAAGGGATTACAACTGTGCTAACAGGGGAGTTGCAGGACGCTTGGGACATGTATCAGGGACACCCACCTAGACCAAGGATCATATTTCTAGAGTTTAAAGACAAGGGCATGAACATGTTTTTAAATAAACAGAGTACTAGCTAATATTGGAGATGAAAATTTCCCAAATTCATAAAGATCTCACTAAGTTGGAGCAATGCACTGAAACCACGAAGATGAAATTTCAGCTCTAGAATTAGGATATACAAGCAAGTACAGAATCAGGAGGTTTGGCATGAGAACAGCTTACATCGGAAAGACCAGAAAATGTTCCTCCACTATAGGGTCGATATTAATTAGCAATGCATTTGATGCTGCTGTTTTAACAGCGATAATGAATTCACACATTTGTTTTACAAGGCATGCAAAGGAAAAAACTATGTTTTATATCTGTTCCCAGATGGTATGTTTTGAATGGTGTCTTCCCTTTCCACAGACTTCTTTGGTAAGATGGTTTATTTTTTTGTGGGAAAATAATAAGTTTGGGAGCAATTAACTTGATCCTTAATAAGAATGATTCAAAACCACAATAGAAGCTGATATGCTTTCATGCTCTCTAAATCGCTTCACTAAATATATAGTAATTGGATATTTATAAGAATTCGGACTCGCCCATAACTAAAGTGGAAATGATAATGGTTTGGTATGGATACACAGTTTTAAATACAGTATCTTACTTGATTCTCAGAATACCCTTGAGGGAAACTCCCGACGGGTGTTTTTATGTGTACTCACTGTATGTCTCGCCTGTTTGAATGAAGCATTAGGACAATTTACATAACTTCACACTGAACAGGATAAACAAGGATGTGATGAAATTAGAAAGGATAGTTAAGACTAGGAAAGCTAGAAGGAAGACAAGATAAGGGCACTCAGTTTTCAACTGTGCAGCCCTAACACGCTCGCCGGAGGAGGAATAAGATCACCGTCCCCATGTTGTGGATGTGAAAATTGAGACTGGAGAAATTCCTGACATGCCCAGTGTCCTAGAACCTGTGAGCAACAGATCCCAAAACACATCAGCTCCCCTGAAATTCTGTTTCTCTCTCTACTACTCTATGCCGCCTTCCAATAATATGAAAAATGAAATTGGTATTGGAAAAGATGCCAACTCAAAGAGAAACTCAAGAGAACTATAGTTGGAAACTTCTTTTCAGTATGTACCTCAAGCTGTGAATTGATGAGAATTCTACTCCCCCAATGCTTAGAACTTTTTAAATCTTAGCAGCTCACTGGTTGTTTAACATGCCTTATATTAATCATCTGATCAGAAGCTAAATATAATGAAGGGCATCAGGCTATTATAACACCCTTCTGCCTACCCCAAGTTATGTTTTATTAAGTTGAGTTGTCAATATTAAATCATCAAAAAAGATGGCTCCAGGTAAGTCTCACCACTCATCAATAATACTTTACCAACTGTGGCTCTTTGGAGACCTGAAATTTACAGTGAGTTTAGCACGCTGCTGTAGACCCACCATCATTTTTATCATGCTTTGTGGCTGCACTGACTACCAGAAGAGGCCGTCCTAAAAGCCTACTGGGACCCAAATCAATTGTCAGATGTAAATTCAGGTGCCATAGGTAGCATTTTTCACACCCAGCAAATTGTCTCTGGTTTTGAACTAATGATCACATAAACAAAAGATTGGAGCCAATTGATTGCATTATCAGCTGGTGGCAATTTATGTGGCTGGGGCAGATTTAGCAAGGGCTAGCCAGGGAGAGGATTTGTGACTGAAAGTGTTTGTTTTGATATGGAATATCAGGAGTTTTTGTTTGCTTCTTCCTGCCTTTTTCACTTTCATGTTTATCCAGAACTACTCACTTTCCCTTTGGGGTTTAGGTGCTCTGGGTAGAATGACCATGTGAACCCTATTCTTAGAGCATGTTTGTGGAGGAGAACCCATGACTCTCCTTCAGAAAACAGTGTGCTTTCAACTTTAAAGATGGTGGGAAAACGTATTTATTTATTCCATAAATACTGAGCAGGTATCAGGGATGCATTTGGCTGCAAGAGTTCAGACTCTTCCATAATTAAAGTGGAAATGATATTGGGTTGGTATGGATACACAGCTTTAAATATAGAATTTTACTTGATTCTCAAAATACCAACCAACCAGCCTGATTAAGAATAGCTTTTAAGGGGCTTCCCTCGTGGCGCAGTGGTTAAGAATCCACCTGCTAATGCAGGGAACGGGTTCGAACCCTGGTCCAGGAGATCCCACATGCCGCGGAGCAACTAAGCCCGTGCGCCACAACTACGGAGCCTGCGCTCTAGAGCCCACGAGCCACAACTACTCAGCCCACGTGCCACAACTACTGAAGCCCGCGCACCTAGAGCCCGTGCTCCACACCAAGAGAAGCCACCGCTGCCATGAGAAGCCCGCGCACCACAACAAAGAGTAGCCCCCGCTCGCCGCAACTAGAGAAAGCCCGTGCGCAGCAGCAAAGACCCAATGCAGCCAAAAATTAATTAATTAATTGATTGATTTTTTAAAAAAGCTTTTAAGTAGGGGTGCTTTTTCTTATTTAACATGAAGTCCCAGGATAGATGATTGCTCGGGTTGATTCAGCTGCTCAGCAGTGCCATGAGAAAGCCAGTTTATTCCTCCATTTCATCCCACCACCCTTAATTTGCCGGCTTTAACCCTCATACTTGTCCCCACATGGTTGCAAGATGGCTGATGTGTTGTTCGGCTGTCGTGAGAAGGGTGAGCCAGCCATATTTGGGGAAACTTGGATTTATTTTCTTACTTGCAGGACTTCTCAGAGCCTTCATTATGTTCATAGACATTAAGACCCTTGATGAGGGATAGTTATTATATTCAGCATTTTGCCAGAGTAAACATAGAGGTCTTCATTTTTTTCTTTGGAATACCTATTCAGAAATATTCTGCGCGGCACTGTGAAATGCTGCATTATTCCCAGTTCACACCCTTTATTAGGAGAGTTAAACACATTTGTCTCAAATCAGCACAGGCTCCTACACCTAAGGCAGGTGTCTAACTGCTCTGATTGAGAACAAATCAAGGCACCAGGGTCTTTGAAGGTGTCCCACGATGGGTAGATGGTGGCCCAAGTGCAAAATGATTAATAAAGTAATTAATAGCAACTCAGATAGCAAGGCACTGATCTCTTTAAATTCACATCAGTTTCAAGACACAAGTAAAAAAAAGGGTTTTCTTGAATGTAGCCTTGAGACTGCAAGACAGTCTCATTTCCCCAAGAAAACTCAGTAAACCCTGAGCCTAGACAATACAGTGTTAGTGACTAAGAGCTACAGTGTTCAAATCCTAGCTCTGCCATTTATAAGCTGTATGATCCTGGGTAAGATACTCTGAGCCTTGGTTTCCCAGTCTGTAAAATGGGGATAGTTCCTGCCTGCTGGCGCTGTAATGAATACTCCATGAGATAATGGTTGTAAAGAGCTCATTGCAAGAGAAGGGAGCCATTTTCAGCCCAGATCCTTATTAAGAGCTGATCTGAGCTGAATCCCTACCTTTTTAAGTCTAAATTGGATTCTCCATTCCTCAAGGTCTTGTATAACTTTAACTTCTAATTTTCAAAGCAAGATATTTTGACACTGCTGTTTTGACCTTGACATTTGGACCATGCTTTGAACTCAGGTGTATGTCTTTGCTTTACTGATGTTCTTTACTCCAAGAAATAGATACAGACCACCAGTCTTGAATCCAATTAATATATTGCTGCTAGAGATAATACACACAAAATCAAACAGGCAGTGGCTCAAACTGCAAATGTAAAATTTTTTGTAGAAGAAAAATTGGCTGAAGGATCAAATATTGTTGGCATCATGGAAAACCACAAAAAATGTCCCGTGAAAAATTAGACTTGGTCAGAGAATGAGAACAAAATAAAGTGACAATGGCCAGAACTACACAGAGGAAATTTTATTTTATTATTAACTAGAAATTGATGCAAGAATCAAAACTTCTTTTCAAAAATACAGAACTGCAACATTGGACTTGGTAGAATAAAGCCACAAAACAGAACCCACAAATCAGAAGTTGCCACTGGAAAATTTTAATTTAGCAAAAACCAATCAATGAATCACATATTTGGCATAAAATTTATACACAATGCAATTCATTCTGATGAAAATAATTTCATCATTAAAATTGAATTATTTTTAAATTTGAAAGTATTTATGCTGTGTAGAAAACTGAACAGTGACTTAATTTGGTTTAATGGAGTTTTCTTGAGAAATATTACTGGATGAAAATTGTTGGTAGAATTCTGATTCATTTCAACTGCTTTGAAATATGTATTAAAAGCTAGCAAGGTCAATATAATGAGATTAAAATATTCTTCACGAATTGTAAGTATAATGACACCCACAGCCATTAACATCATTTATTAATGTTCCTACGTATTCATTGAATTTCTAAACCTAAAAACATTTTCTTCAAATACTTAAGTCCATTTACTATTGAATACAAGATAGGTACTAATTAAAAATGGTCTTATCTATACACTGAGAGATGCTTAGCAGGATGATTTCATAGTGTTAATAACAAGAGAAGGAGGGGGAAGAAGGGGTGTGGTATCACCTTTATTGAACACTTGCTATGGAACAGGCCCCAGGCTTGGGAAGGGCTTCGACGATGGTTAGCTCCCAGCTCGTGCACACACTTGGGTATCATAGAAGTATTTAGGAAGTACCTCCTGTTCTGACTTTGCCTTAATTCAGATGTGCGCTCCCCTTTTGGCTCATGACAGCAAGACTCTTCGAAATTCCTGCGTCTTTAGCTTGTGCTGACACACGGCGGGTTCGACTCTGATGTTATTTTCTTATGCTGAGGGTGCCTTGTGGAGTTTCATGGGTTTTGTGCTTCCCTGCTGCCTGTTAGGCTTATAACTCACAGAGCTATGACTTTAAATGTCAGGATTGTCGCTGTAACAATGGAGCAAAAAGCAGGCTGTTGACATTCTTTGGACACAATTTGCAATACTTTTTTTTTTTTTTCCTTTAACATTTTCATGTTTCCAGGTGACTCTTGCCCACAGAGCCAGGTCATAAGCCCAGAGTTTTAGTGAGATATGTCTGATCTAGAACCAGTAGCCCCCAGTTCCAAAAGCCATTTCTGATACAATATTGTGTAAACTGGTTTCCCTTTCTGAGTCTGGGCCTCTGTCTAATTTTTTTTATTTTATTGAAGTATTTGATTTACAGTGTTGTGTTAAGTTCTGCTGTACAGCAAAGTGACTCAACTATACATATGTATACATTCTCTTTCATATTCTTTTCAACTATGATTTATCACAGGATGTTGAATATAGTTCCCTGTGCTATACAGTAGGACCTTGTTGTTTATCCATCCTATATATAATAGTTTGCATCTCCTGATCCCAAACCCCCAATCCTTCCCTCCTCCAACCCCCCACCCCCTTGGAAACCACAAGTATGTCCTCTATATTTATGAGTCTGTTTTTGTTTCATAGATATGTTTGCTTGTGTCCTATTTTATATTGCACATATAAATGATATCATATGGTATTTTTCTTTCTCTTTCTGACTTCCTTCACTTAGTATAATAATCTCTAGGTCTATCCATGTTTCTGAAAATGGCATTATTTCATTCTTTTTAATGGCTGAGTAATATTCCATTGTATATATACATATATACATATATGTATATATGTATGTATACATACCACATCTTCTTTATCCATTCATCTGTCGACGGACATTTAGGTTATTTCCATATCTTGGCTATTGTATATAGCGCTGCTATGAACATAGGGGTGCATGTATCTTTTCAAATTAAATTTTTGTCTGAGTGTATGCCCAGGAGTGGGATTGCTGGATCATATGGCAACTCTATTTTTAGTTTTTTGAGAAAGTTCCATGCTGTTTTCCATGGTGGCTACGCCAATTTACATTTCCACCAACAGTATAAGAGGGTTCCCTTTTGTCCACACCCTTTCCAGCATTTGTTATTTGTAGGCTTTTTAATGATGGCCATTCTGACCTGTGTGAGGCAGTACCTCATTGTTGTTTTGATTTGCATTTCTCTAATAATTAGCGATGATGAGCATCTTTTCATGTGCCTATTCTAGGCTTCTGTCTTACAAAGTGAAAAGGTACTATTGTAAGAATAAAGTTTTAAATGCCTTTAGAGCTTCTCTAAAGAAGTTTGGTCTTTTATATGATTCAACATGTTTAAAGCTCTGTATATGTTCTCATCTGATATCTTAAGTTTTTATAGATTGGAAAATACTTCAAGTGAGTAAATAAGCTCTATGACAAGTTTCTTGCTAGCATTTAGAAGCTGGTAGGTAATAATTACTAATATATATAGAAGTTTAGAACAGTGCTTAACCAACTGCAGCCCACATGCCAAACGTGGCCCACTACCTGATCTTACCAATAGAATTTCATTGAAACGCAGTCATGCCTATTCATTGATTTATTGCCTATGGCTGCTTTGACGCCAAGACAGAGTTGAGTAGTTGTAGCAGAAACAGTACGGCCCAGGGGAATTCCCTGGCGATCCAGTGGTTAGGACTTCACACTCTCACTGCCGAGGGCCCGGGTTCAATCCCTGGTCGGGGTACTAAGATCCCCCAAGCCGCGTGGCGTGGCCAAATAAATAAGTCTTAAAAAGAAAAAAAAAAAAGAAAGAAACAGTATGGCCCGCAAAGCCTAAAATATTTACTATCTGGTCCTTTACAGACAAAATTTGCTGACACTTAGAGTTTTACAAATGACTTTCCATCTCTATAGATTTAAGTCTAAATACACATTTGGTTAAATATCACAGCAGTCTGAGAGGTGGGTATCATCCCCCTGGTACAGATGTGTAAACTAAGATGCACAGCTTGTAAATGGCAAAGCCAAGGATTAATTCCAGCCCACTAACACCACATCCCATATGTGGTCATGAACTCTTAGCCTTTCAGTCCTTCATCAAATTTAGTTTACTAAGATGTTTTCCACTGTATAATTAAGGTCATGACTATATCATTTAATCATCCGTCAGGCATCTCCTGTGGGGCAGGCACTGCTCTGTGCACTAGGGCACAGCCGTGGACGCTTCCTGCCATCGTATAGCTTACCTTCCAGGTGTTGTGCATATACCTCACGAGTTCCCAGGGTCCTTATCACACTCACCCGCTCCGTCACTTTGGCTCACCAAGTGTGATCAAGTATGGTGCCAAGTTCGGCCGCTGCAATAGTGAACCACATGGATTGGTTCCCCACACCCCGACCCCTGGAAGTAGGAGAAGAAATTCACAGTCCAGTGGGAAATGGCCTTTAGGGCACACGCTCGATTTCTAGAATGTGATACAGACCAGAGATATCATGAAATATAGTATGATGGCTTATTTGCATGCCTTTCTATCTCATGATTTTGCTCTAAGGGCTACAATTAGGAGATGGGATCTGTGTGAACCGAGTCAAAAGTGTGCAGAAATTATGTAGATAAGCACATCTTAAACTTTGATGTGCATACGGGTTTTAATGTGGGGATCTTTTGAAAATTCAGGTTTTGATTCCATGTCTCTGGGGTGCGGTCTAGGGTTCTAACAAGCTCCCAGCTGATGCTCTGAGGTCCTTGCTTTGAGTAGCAAGGTACCGATGAACAGTCCACGTTCCTCTAAAAATCTCTCGAATTTGATGCTAGAAGCATGGAACAGGGCTGGTTCTCAGATTTAAAGAGCAGGGTTTGAGCAGGCAGGCTCCATTGCGGATGAAAACCAAAATCACCCCCTGCAGACTTGAGACGTTGGTTGGTAGCCATTTACTCCATTCACCAGTTTTCTCTTCTCTCTTGCTAGTTCCCTCCTTTCCTTAATTTTAGGCTCCTCCTTGCCCCCAGCCCATCCCACAGCCTGTTCTGTGGTTCAGACCACGGAAGCCAAACCCCTGGTGGAGATGCTAATAACACTTTCTATTTTCTCTGCTCAAGTTCAAGTGAGGAAAGACAGCAGCATTTCCAGTGCAGACTCTTCACTCTCAATAATTCTGTCAGACTGACTCGCAAGTCTTCCCAGCCTGTCTGCTCAGACTGCGCAAGCTGGTGATTAAAACTTAGAGCAATAATTAGACCCTTTATTTTCAAAGCAGATCTGGTTTCCAAACCAGACTTCAACATTCATTATAATACAGACTAATAAAAACAAATCTGGAAACTTTTTTTTTCTTTTAAGTTTTTGTGTTGTGAAATCTGTAACAGCATTAAAACCATTTTTGGGAAAAAAAAAATTCGTGATCCCCCAGAAAAATACTCAGTGAACATTCCCTTCTGTTTCCCATCCAAATATATTGCACATATATGCACATAGTGTAGACAAAAGTTTGTACTATAATTTTTTCCACTTATTTTATTATGAACATTTTTTATATTGCTCCATGATCTTCTTATTTTTAAAGACTGCACAATATTTCTTCTAGTTGACAAACCAATACGTTTGTAAACTTAAATAGTTCTCCTTTGTGGAATATTTCAGTGGTCTCCTTTCTTTCTTTTTTTCTTCCTTTCTTTCGTCTTCTCTCCTTCCTTTTTCCCTCCCTCCCTTCCTCTCCCTTCCTTCCTTCCTTCCTTCCTTCCTCCCTTCCTCCCTTCCTCCCTTCCTCCCTTCCTTCCTTCCTTCCTTTTTCCTTCCTTCCTTCCTTCCTCCCTTCCTCCCTGCCACCCTCTCTTTTCTCTGTCTCCCATCTTTGCCTCTTCCTCTCTCCCTACTTCCTCTTTCATCATCTTCTACCGTCAGAAAAACAGTGTGCCATGAACATTCAATAACTCCTTCCCTTAAGTTGAATTATTTCCTGACGATACATTCTCAGCCAGCAGTAGGAGAAGTGTTTTGGTTTTTTTTTCCCCTTCAGTATAGTCTGAGAAGCCCAGTGTCCCAATCAGCATGGTGCTGCCATTCTCTATGAAAATCTCAGAGGGTGACACCCTAAACACATTTTATGTCTACCAGGCCAAATGGGTGGGTCTGACATTAATTCCAGTCCCTTATGCCTGCGTTCATTCCTGGGCTATTAGAATGAGTCTCGATTGGAAGTTTAGTCAGCTCAAACCAGATCCCCATGCTTACTGCACAAGTACTTTCTATTCCCACTTCCCTCTAAGTATACAGTTTAGATATTAGTGCCTCAATACATAAGGTTATCCTGGAGAATAAATCTGTTATAATATTAGCTTATTGAGGGACATTTTTTTTCTGTTTGGTTCACCACTGTATCCCCAGCATCTAGAACAGTGCATAGCACATGGTAGGTGTTGAACAGATGTTTGTTTCATGAATCATTAAAAAAAATAAGATCAGAAACAATGTAGAAAAGTGAAAGATATCTTTACTCCAAAGAGTTTAAAGCAGTGGTTCTTAAGGCTTTGGAGGACAAATGCATCCCTCACATCTGCGTGTTAACAGATAGAATTTTACAAATAATTTTTATAGGTCCAAAGAATCTGGAAGTTTTCCCATGGACACCAGGCAATGTTGGCATTAAGAATCCCTGGTGTAAAAGAACCTCTAAGTTCTAATTCATTTGACATCATCCTACCAAGCAGAACTTTGAAATAGTAGTAATCCATACCTAATGGCTCATTCAGTCTTTATTATAGTCTGTCAAGATAGGCAGTATTATTCCTATTTTACAGAAACAAATCCCAGATTCAGAAAGATTCAAAAGACTTATTCAAAGGGACACACTTACTAAATGCAGAGCAGGGACTAGAGCCCGGGTCCTCTAATTCAAGTCCAGCCTGGTTTCCGTTAAACGCCTCCACTGACCCTGCGTTGATTTGTACACCCTTTGTCTTCTTAGCATTTGATTGATGGTTATTGTTAGTGCAGATAATTTGGGCTCCTTTGTAATGATCAAGACGTTTATACAAGGCAAGGTCTCAAATGATTAGGACAAGGCGGGTGCTAATGCCATTCTCAGCTTCATCTGGAAATATCTAACTAGAGTTCATTAACTTGTCAACACTAGTTCCTTTTGAGCACCATACTGATATAATAAAATAGTGCAATCGATAGAAACCTTAAACAGGCTTCATCTGTCTTCTTTTGTTACTCCTTTTTCTTTCTTTCTTCATCTTTTATTACTTCTTTTTTTCCTGCCACTTTAAAATTGTTGTGCTTCTCATTAGCTGTGCAGTTCTGTTTTATTGGAAGTCCAGGTACGTCTAGCTTTTCCCAGACACCCCCATTATTGCCCTGAAGAGAGGGAAGCTAACCTTATCTAGACTCACTGAGTAAATCTGGGCTCTGCTGTGAGATTGCTAATACAGTAAATTAATTTTTCTTAAGTATAACATGGCTTACTAACTATGTGGAGGAAGATCTGAAAGTTTTGCAGAACTGCTTCAACTTATGAAATTAATTGTCATAGTGTTTTTCCCTAGCTTTGTACAGAAGCTAAATAGTTCTCTGAGTTGATAGGGGAAGGCACTGTGGTTACCATCTACTGCTGGGAATGTGAGAGTGAGAATGGTTATAAAAGTGCCTTATTTTTTCTTCGTCCTTAATATTGCTCACTTAGTTACATTGGGAATTCTGGGGCTCATTCAACCTCTTTCTACAAAAGAAACACTCACACTTTGCCTATTCCTGGTGAGATGAACTTTGTGTTCTTTTTCTCCCTCATTCCCTGCTCAGTTTCTGTCTCCTCCAAAACTTATTGCATCATAGGAGTAATTGACTCTTTGACATGGATTTCTCCCACTGGGCACATCTGGATTTGTTCCGAGGAAACACCATGGTTACTTTAATATGCTGATTTTACCAACCTCATCATGTTGGATCAGTCCAACCATCATGAATTATCACATGAGTCCATAGCTGTCTCTGAGAGCACCCTGGAGACCCAATAGGAAACTAAGCATTATCCCAGAGAGGAGGCTCACTCAGGGATCTGCATATTTCAACCATTTCCCTGTTCTTGGAGAAGTTCTCTAACAGCTCCTGTAATGCAAGATGGAAAGCATCCTCTCTGTACCATAGCTAAAGGACCGATCACAGAAATGAAAGTGCAATTACAGAAAAATTACCCCTGGGCCATGACCACATTTCATGAGCATTTTATTGCCATCACGACTCATGATTTCAATTTTCAGGACTGAGAGTCTCTGCTGAAGCCCAACTTAAATCCTTAATATGAGAGTCTGTGCTTTACAGTCATGTGTCAATGCAGAGTCAGTCAACTGGGGTTTAATTTCCTGGGCCTGACCACAGTTATGTGCTGGGAGGGAACCAACAGGGTCGCATATGTAAACGGTACTGTGCTAATCAAGTGTGATATTTTCTCTTTTACTTCTGATCAACCACAAGACTAGATTTAAGACTACTGTTCAGTTTGAACTTGAAAGTGATGATTTTTACACCAGAGTTCTTAATATCTGAGTTTTAGTTTAAAGGAAAAAGTGCTGATACCTTTGAAAGTCAGGGCCATGCTGAAGTCTCTTCCAATTCTCATTTAAAAAAAAATCCTCTGAACACTTTTGGAAATAAAAAAATCTTAATCTTGTCCTTTGAATAATGTCAAGATCGAGTGTACCTCTGGAGAAATATTGATATAAAACCCAATCAATACGTCCCCACTTGTTACTGACTCTCTGTGTTGCTTTGGACAAGTTGTTTAACTTTTCTGAGCCTCAGTTTTGCTCAACAAAAGTTAATACTGCCATATAGATGGGAGATTCAGTTGCCTTTGTTTTTATCTTTAAAAAGAAGCATTTAGTCTAACAGATATGAAACATTCCTGCACATATATTCACACAGTCCAAGAGCCATTACGTTTCATATAATGAGAATGTACGATTCTTGGCAATCCGATAATCTGGAATTGCCTCTAAGCTATTACAATGCTGGTCTGTTTTTCTGAGTTTGGCCCTTTTTACACCTCAAAAAGACTTAACAGTGTTCAAGATTATGAGATTGCTGCCATATACAGCATTGCTCTTCTTCAAAAAATAAGACTTTGCAAGCTGAAAAGTCAAAGAATCAGTGTAGACATGCGTGATCTAAGTCTGTAAAATAATTAAAACCATTTCACAATTGCATCAGAGGTACTATAGCAGGGATTTAGGAGTCATCTCACTGGTACAGCCAATACCCTGCTAATTGCCAGGGACAGTCTGGCTGCCTGGGTGACAACTTCTCCCTCCCTATCTTCCACAACTCTCTTGACTGGGATGATCAAGGAGGGCTTCTGAGAGGAGGTGGCATCTTTGGAATTTAAGTGGGAAGGACATTCCAGGTAAGATGGATGCTATGGGGTAATATACAAAAGCAGGAAAACATTAAAGCTGTTCAGTGATCACGGTGCAGTAGCATTTGATCTAAAGTAGGTGATTCCATTAGAGAAAGAAAATTAGAAAATTTGTCTGAGCTCCAGTTCTAGAGGGCCTTGAATGTCAGGCTAAGAGGATAGAGTAGACCACACTATAAGCAAAGAAGAACCATGACTTCATCTGTTAGTTTCTTCTTATAACACATATCCACTGAGTACCTATTCTGTGCTACCTTAAAGATAACATTTGGTAAATAGTAGTTCAGAATGCCTGGTCTAGAAGCATATCTAGATGGACTGAAGGAAGATGAGGCTATAGGGCAAGAGGAGAAACAAGTTAGGAGGCTATTGGGATGGTCCAGGTGAGAAATTTCACTGGTCCCAAGGATCTGGCACATACAGTAGAAAGTGGTACTGGGGACCAAACTGAAGAGCATGGCCTCAAGAAACATCCTTTGTTTGGTAGTTTCAGTGCTTGTGTTGGGACTTAAGAGTCCCAACATATGTATATCTTCAACTTATCACAGTTTACCTTCAAATAATACTGTGGTGTTTCACATTTAGTGTAAGAACCTTACAAACAGTGTACTTCCATGTGCCCCTTCCCCAGCCTTTGCAGTATGGCTGTTACACATTTTACTTTATTGTATGTTGTAGATAAACCCCACAGTACATTGTTATTTCTGCTTTAACCAATCAGTTACCTTTTCAAGACCTTTTCAATTACTTGTTCAATCACCTTACATAAAAAAAATAGAAAAAAAAGTTCTATTTCCCCACATATCCACCATTTATTGTGTTCATTGTTTGTGTAGATCCATATTTCCTTCTGATATCCTTTTCCTTCCAACTGAAGGACTCTTTAGCATTCTTTTTGGTGCTTTTCTGCTGGTGTTGAATTCTTTCACCTTTTGTCTATATGAAAAAGTGTTTATTTCACTTTTAATTTTAAAGATTTGCTCCATAGTCTTCTAACTTGCATTGTTTCTGGCAAGACATCCGCTGTCATCCTTATTTTTCTCTTCTGTTTGTAATGTGTCTTTCCCCCACCGCCCATGCCCAGCTCCTTTTAAGATTTCATTTTTATTACTAGTTTGAAGCATTTTGATTATGATAAGAAACATTTTGAGGAGTGAATCAGGAGAGTGTTGAAACAGATAAGATGTGAGCACTGGGAAAAGAGGCAAATTAAATGTGAGCCTGCACAGATTAATTGAAACTGATAGTTGCTTCTTTGAGTCCAATACTAACTATCTCTACAGGTGTAAAGGAGAAATATCACTACAGAATATACCCTAAATGTATCCTAAAAGAAAAGTAATAGCCAACACTTGAAGAACATTATATGTGCATATTCGTGTGGGTTTGTACACACACACACACACACAACAACAACAACAACCCTATGGCATAGGTACTATTACAGTATCCATTTTATACATGTTAAAACTGTTGCGCAGAATGGTTGAATAGTTTTAGCACATCACTGGTAAGTGGCAGAGCTGGGATTTGAACACAGATCATCTTATTAACAGTAGTGCCTTCAACCACTGTTGTAAACTGCCTCTTACAGTAAATGGCAGCCAGGTATATCAGAAGCAAGATATTGACATATTTACGGGGCACCTTTGTTATAAATATTCCACATTAAAGAGGAAAAAGATGCTGCTTCTTGGACCTGGAAGATGCTACTTTCGGAGCAGCGACCTCCTGTCTGATCTTCCAGCCTCTGGCTTAGATATTGATGTTCCTTCAAATATAAAATGTCCATAATCTTAGAGACTAGACATCTAGCTACACACCGTAGTGTCTACTCATGGTTGCTACCCAGTGTGTCCAACACAAAATAGAAATTTCTGCAGGTGGAAGGGAAGGAGTTCACAAACATGTTTGAACTCATGCATCAGCCCATTTATAAGGCATGAGAAAGAAAGGAAAAACACCAAAATTCTTGTAATTTCTCTGGCCTACCTATTGTACTGATAATGACAGTCATCATTTAGTGAGAGTCTTCTAAGAGCTAAGTACTTTACTTCTACTTGTTAGAGTAAGGACCCACACTGCTACTGTTACAAACCTTATGTTTCTTTGAACTTTGAACTATTCTTTGCAAATTACTTAACCTTGCTGTACCTCAGTTTCCTCATCCACATCATGAGGTTAATAATAGTAGCTACCAAAATGCTGTTCTGAAGATTAAATGAGATGATGTATCTATAAAGTGCCTAGGATAGTGCCTGGCACCTGCCAAGCATTCAGTAAGTATATGATGCTAGTATTATTATTTCCGTTGTTTATTCTACCTGGGAGTCCCTGCTTTGTCCATCCAAACCTTAACTGTCCTGCAAAATCAAGTCAGCATTTAGCCTGCCACCCTGATCACTTCACTCAGGCACAATCTCCATTTCTGCTAACAGTCAGTAAACACAGCGGAGCTTCTCAGTTGATTGTATTCCTCCACATAGGCTCATTTTGCCTTTTCAACTAGATTAATTCATCATTCATTGAATTCATGTGTCGTCTGAGCACTAACCAGGTACCAAGGCCTGTTCTGGTTTATCTCTCTTATTAACTGGTCTAGGGTTAGACCAGTAAATAAGAAAGGTAAAAAGCAAATGTCTGCCTCATGGATTTATGTATTGATGTGGGGAGGGAGAGGGTACAGACAAAAAATAATATAAATAAGCAAAGTATGTGGCATGTTAGATGGTAACAATGATATGGATATAAATAAAGCATAGAAGAGAGATAGGAAGTGTTGGAGGATATCATGCAGTCTTCAATATTGGAGTCAGGGAAGACTTGGCTGAAGGAAGAGTACAAGCCATGGAGACCCAGGTGTAGAGCTTTCCTGGATGAGGATACAGCAGGTACAAGGGCCCTGAGGTGGGAATGTTCATGGTCAAAAGAACATCAGGGAGGTTAGTGTGGCTGGAGTGGAGTCAGCAGAGGGCAGAGTTGTAGGATATAAGGTTGACAGGTGAAGGAGGTGGGGCAGATTAAATGGTGCCTCACAGCCCATTGTAATGGCCTCGCCCTTCACTTTGATGTGAGAGCCACTGGATGTCCTGAGTGAAGGGATCACTGAGGCAGGAGCCATATCTTATAAATGATGAACCAATATGAGAGCAGAGTTTGGAGTTGACAAAGCCTCCTCACAACCTTCACAGGAACCCTGTGCAGGCAGGATCGTCCTACCCATTTCGGAGGTGAGGGAGCTGCTGCTCAGAGAGGAGTAGTAAAGTCCCTACTGTCACACAGCTTTGGTGGCACAGGCAGGATAGAAACCAAGATTCCCCAACTTCCAGTCCGAGAAGGCTCGACAGCAGGTAGAAGCTGAGCCCCACTTGTGTTTCTAGGTTGAATCCAATGGTCCTATAGTCCTCTTCACCGTTTCCTCTGGGTTCTTCCCCTCCTGTGTCTCACTAGCTCTAAAGCGCCCCTGGGGGAAGAACTTAGGGCTAGCTTATGCCAGGTGGGCAGAGCCGGGGTACAAGAGACTTGACAGTACCTTCATGTGAATTAGAAACAGCCATCCCCTCAAGGGCCACAGTCCCCATGGGCATAAGGTTGCATTAACACAGGGTGAATTTCAGCCCTTGCCCACCTCCTCCAAGGGCCTTTGTGCAGTACACAACCTTCACCACTGTAAATGACAGCCCGATACCTCTTCATGAACTTCTGTATTTCACACGTCGTGTAACACAGTGGAAGTCACATAAAGATACTCAGTGAATCATGACGGATTGAATTCTTTCTCGTTTTTCATCTCCTAATGTGATGAAGACACTCTATTTGTCAGCCTATGGTATAGGATATAAATTATTGCACACATTTTTTTGAGCATATACTATATGCCAGCACGAGTCTAGGCACTGGGGATATGGCTACAAAAAACTGACAAAAATCCCTGTGTTGATGGGGCTTACATTCTAGTGGAGGAGACAAATAATCAATGAAATAAATCAATATAAGTATGTTAGATTGTTACCTTGCAGAGAAGAGAAAAATAAAGCATGGAAGGGGGTACGAAGTTTTATTGAGAGCCAGAAATGCTGACTAGACCGGCCAGGGCAGCCTTCACAGAGAGGTTGACGTTTGAGCAAAGATCTGAATGAAGTGAAAGAGGTACCGTGGTAGACAGAATAATGGCCCCCAAGATGTCCACATCATAATCCTTGGAACCTGTGATGCCACCTCAGGGCAAAAGCAACTTTGCAGATGGGATTAAATTAAGGATTTTGTGTTTGGGAGATTATCCTGGTTTATCCTGGTGGGCCTAGATAATCACAAGAGTCCTTCTCAGAGAGAAGCAGGAGGCCAGAGACAGAGATTTGAGGATGCTCCAGTGCTGGCTTTGAAGATGGAGGAAGGGGCCACAAGCCCAGAAATGTCAGGGGCCTCTAGAAAGTGGGAAAGAGGAGGAAACAGATTCTCCTCTAGGGGCTCAGGAAGAAACACCGCCCTGACCACACCTTGATTTTAACCCAGTGAGACCTGTTTGGGATGTCTGCCCCCCAGAACTGGAAGATAACAAATTTGTGTTGTTTTAAGCCACTGAGTTTTTTATACCCTGTTGTTGCTGTATTATAGGAAACTAATACAGCAACTCTGTAAATATCTGGGGAAAGAGCATTCCAGGCAGGGAAAGCAGGAGGTGCAAAGGCCCTGAGGTGGAATGTACCTGCTGTACACCGTGATGCCAGTATGACTAGACTGGACCAGAGTGAGTCAAGGGGGACTTGAGGTACAGGGGGCCAGGGGCTGGGGGAAGATTATGTAAAACATTGCAGGCCACACTGGTTTTACTCCAAATGCCAGGAGGCCCCACTGGAAGCTATAAAGCAGAGAACTGTTGTCATCCAGTTCATGTTTTAACAGGACCGCTCTGGCTGCTGTGGGGGTGATATAGGGGGTATTGGGGCAAGGGCAGAAGCTGGGAGACCAGTTAGGAGGCTTTTGCCATAATCCAGGCAAAAGAGGTTGTTAGCTTGGACCAGGGTGGTGGCAGCTGGGAAAGGGTGACAGAGTGAGAAACAGTCAAATTCTGAATATATACTGAAGCTGCAGCTCATAGACCAGATCAAGGATAAATGTAATACATGTTAAGTTTAACTGGAAGAGATCCTGAATACAATCCTTTCAGTAGTTAAAAATTTAATGTGGAAAGAGGGCACACACAGAAGGCCAGAAGTAGAATGGATAATAATCCAGTCTCCAAATAAAATGCTCTAGGTTCAAATCCTGGCTCCTCCACTCGCCAGAAGTATGTCCTTGAGCAACTTTTTTTGGCCTTAGTTTCCTGATCTGTAGCATGGGAGTGTAATGGTACCTACAGAAACTGTATGAGCATTAAAGAGAAAAATGCTTTGTTAGACCTAGTGTCTAACCCATAGTAAGTGCTCAAAACATGTTCTCTCTCATCATCTAGTACTCACTGATTTTCAAAGATATTTTTCTATTTGTAAAACGCTTGAAGAATTTAATGTGGAGAAGTATTTGAAAACAAATGAAATCTCTCCCTTCCTGTGGGGCATGTTCACAGAATAGCTGGGATGCTAACACATTTCTCTTGGTCCCGTGATAGATTTCCCATGCTCCATTATCAAATAGTTGCTGTATCTGTCAATCCTGGCTTTGAAAAAGGAGGCTGATCCTTCAGTCTTTTCAGGAAGAATGAGCATTACATGGCAACTGAATATTTATAACACCCTATCCTCTTTTTAAAGCAGTTGTTTTACCCTCCCAACATCAAACCACTGTGCCCAAGGAAACCTCAGATGTTGGAGAATATCAAATATGATCTCTTTTCCTCTTTTTCCTGGTAGATCTGACACACCTTTGAACCTTCAAAGGCCGCAGTAATCAGTGATGTAGGGAGACATGGGACATTGCGTGCATCATTGTGAAGATGAATTTATTAATGTGAATGGCGTAGTGTGGAATAGCGGTTGGGGCTGAATTAAAATGTGAGGATCTGTAACTTAACTAAAACCACAGAACAAAGGGAGGAGAGAGACATGGAACAGGCTGATGAAAGACACATTGCTGATTTGGGACTTCACTGAAGAGAGCTAGATAAAAGGGAGATATTGCTTAAGTAGGCTAATGTAACCCTGGTATCTTAATTAAAATGTCTTTAACAAAAGAGGAGGAGGAATAGTACTGAAAGTTTGGGGGAGGCTTCAATGAAAGAAAATAAATTTACAGAGGGGAAGAAAAGAGGATGATTTAGGTTAAATGTTGAGAATAACTCCTTAAGCAAAATAATCTTGAATTTCAGTCATAAAGGATATTTGAAAATCGGTTGAACAAAGGAGGCAATCGACTTTGTGGCCAGAGTGGGAAACAGCTTTCTAATTTTAGAATTTGCAGCCATAACATCAAGAAGTTAATGAACAAAAAGAAGGAAAGTAGATAAAAACAGGAGGAACAAGGGTCTCAAAAATTGACTAAATCCAGAGAATGAGTCCTGGTGATATGTACTTTTCCCTTTTCTTACATACAGGACACTGCCTTAAACGTCCTCCCTCCATTACTTTATCTGAGACAGGAACACGCTGTTCACCGCTGCTATTGGGAAAGTTTGATTAGGGGCCCTCCTTTCCCTGGATCACCATAAGATTCTGCCTGAGAAGCTGGTTTAAGAAAGTAAAGAAGCACTTGGCTTTGGACCTGATAAAGTCACACAGGGTTTTCCTCTGAGTCCATCCTAGAATAACCCAGTGGCATCCATCATCACCCAGTTTCTCGGGCACATGTGAGGCCAAACCTCATTGCAAGGTGGCTGTACCGTCCACAGCCACAGCCAGCACGGCCTTCTGCCATTTAGTGAGGCAGTTCAGCTGCAAGGGAGGGGAGAGCGATGTCCCGTCCAATCCGATGATTAAATGCATCAGATGTTACGTAAAAATGCAAGAGTTTCCTCTTCTCTGAAGTTGCCTTAAGGAATGGAAAACTCAAAAACTCCTTTGGAAAAAGAAGAAAAGAGATACTACCAGATTGCCATCTGCTATTTGATGGCATTCATTAAACAAATAGATAGTTATTAAATAACCTTTATTAAAGTTTAAAAGTTAAAGCATGGATTTGCATACTAGTGCGACCTGGCAGAAGAAAGCCAGAGTTAATAGAGACTATCCAGTAACTACTATGTACCCTGAACTGGAGAATGACACACATAGTATATAATAGGCGCCTGTTGTGGGGTGGTGGATGTGTGTGTTTCTGCGTGTTATCAGTCAGGTAGACAGGACTAGAGGTGAGTGAGAAGAGAATAGCCAGGTTAGAGGAACACAGGACAATGAAGGTGTAAAGTCACCAGAGAGCCTGGCAAGTTTGGGCAAAAGCAGTATGGTTGGAGCTGTAGGAGTTGCAGCCGGAGAGGTGTGTTGGAACCACTTGCAGATGCTCAGCCATGGCAAGATCAAATCTGTTTCCAGTGGTGATTGGGGGTTTGGCAACATGGGACAGGTCCTTTAAATGTTCATCAACTTTGACCTAGTAATCCCATTTTTGCTAGTCCATTCTAAGGAATCCTGTTTAGAGAAAAACCAGCAAGTAAGCAAAGAAAACTTTACATACAATGATATTTTATTTGCATTTTAATAACAGAATTAGAAGAACCTAAACGTATGGGCATAACATCAGGGGAATGGTTAAATACGGGCTGATGCATCCACATGATGTATTGTGCAGCTACCAAATGATGTTTACAGAATTTGCAACATGGGCGCGAAGAAAACTTGCTATTTATCATTAGGTTCAAAGCACAAGATGCAAAATTATTCAGACCAATTTCAACTTGAGCAAAAAGTATATTAAAACCAGGAAGGAAGAATTAATTTACTCACAACCCTGTATCAGACAAACAGAAATACTATTCTATATAGTATATATTTAGAATAGTATTTCTGTTTGTCTGATACAGGATTGTGAGTAAATGAATTCTTTTTTTTTTGTACTGATTGTAAATAGAATAGGTTCATTATAGAAACTTCAGAAAATATATTAAAATACTATTTGCCCCTAAATTCTTACCTCAGTGTCTGCTTCCAGGAAGCCCAGACTCAGAGTGTTGAGGTCCTGGTTGTGATTCTTCTATCCAGGGGGCTCCTGTATAAAAAGGAACAATGAATCATGAAGAACCTGCAGGTGGGCTACAGGAGAGCAGACAGCATGTCAGGGAATGTGGTCCTAGAGAAGGAGGGGATGTATTCCAGGGAAAATCCCCTGGGTGGAATCTGTAGGAGTTGGCAACCACTTGGGAGTGCGGTATGGCGGAAACGAAGTAAACCATCCATAGGAAATAAGCGTCTAGCCCTTCAACAGCTGAGAAGAGGGAAGCCGGAAACCTTATGGGTTTGGGCAAGAGTGGATTCAAGGACAGGACTCAATTTGGTTTAAGACATGTTTTGTTTGAGGTACCCACAGGATAGTCACTATCATTAACTGTGAAACTTCCACTGGAAAAGCACTTGACGAACACCCAACACGTAGGCACTGAATTGAAAAGCATTGTTTTTCCACATGTGGGTTTTCTAACAGGCACTTTCTTTGAAGGCCAATCACACATTTATGAGCTCATGCCGACCAGAAAGCATGGGATCTGGGCTACGTGCTCACGCATCCCGAATACATACTGTGATGAATACAGCTGTTGAGGCCGGACTACATATGTGTGTTAGAAAAATAAGCCCATCTGTAACACTCTGCAAGATGCCTCCAGGTGTTCAGAAGTAGCTCTTTAACATGAATATTTTATCAATGCCAGAGCAGATAAAGGAAAATTGTCTCCGTTATATTCCCATTACCATCACACGTGATTGAATGGACCTCTAACTAAAGAATCTAAATATGTTTAAAACATTTTCCACCTCTATTGAAACCAGCAAGTCCTGATTTGTGTTGTTACTGCTACTGCTAGATTCATGAAATATTTCGGAGGCAATTCCGTCTTGGAAGTGTGATTTGGCAAATTTTCATCCAAAGCGTTTGCTTTTGTTTTATTTATTTATTTTTTAACTAGCAGTTCTAACATGGGGAAATTGACATTTTAGAGTAAGTGGTAGAATATGTGTGGGCAGGGGGAGGGTGTTTTACTTGTGTTATATTTTTAAGTCCAACTTTTCAAGTAAGGATAACAAATATCA